>NC_048229.1:4849825-4850913 GCF_002007445.2 Ailuropoda melanoleuca
CTCAGATTTACAAGTTGGCTGTGTCTCCTTTGCCTGTCATGTCTCTCTGGGGCACTTTCCACAACTGGCAACTATAGGGTTTATTTCTTTGATTATTTGGGGTTTTCTGCCTCCTTGTTCTAGAACATAAGCTCCATGAGGAAGGAAAGCCCCAGGAGGCCCAGGGTCTGGGTTCCTGGCAACTGGAGACTGATTTCAGTGACTGTGGGGCTGAGCCAGAAGGTGCGGGGGACCTGACGAGTGTACAGATGCTGGCTCTCCCCTGTGTGAGCAGAGCTGGGCGTGCGGCCGGGGAGCCCTCTCTGCAGAGGCAAACTCCATCCACTGTCCGGAATCATGCACTCGGGGAGGAGTGAGCTCCCCATCCCTGGAGGTAAGTGGAAGCCAGCTGCCTGCCAGGGCCGGCTTGCAGATGGGATTCCTGTCCCCAAAGGCAGGACTTCCTCTGCCAGAGGACGCCCACAGCTCCTTGGCCTGCTTGAGAAGTCCTGGCTATGATTTGCTCGGATCCAGATTTGGCTTCCTAGGATCAGGTTGCTGCCAGGAGTCACCCGGTGATCTCATACTTGTCAAGCACAACCAGAGGGACATGTGGGTTCGGAGGTTCTCTCTGAGCCCAGCTCTCTGCGGAGCCTGGGCTCGGGAAATTCTAGCAGCCGGACTTGCAATATCCCAAGCTATACACTTGCCACTCACACAGCCACTGCCCGAGTTGGGGGAGAAGCCAGGGCCCGGTGGGGATCGGGGCCTGGCAGGCCTCAGAGTGTCCCCTAGTTGTGGGGAGCCTGACCTGGGTGGAGAGTCAAGGGTGCTCTGTTTTTTCCAGGCTTGGCAGCTGCCCCCAAAATCTGCAAACAGTTCCAGGGACTTACTCACCCTGGGCATCCTACTCGCGCCTGTGAGATGCCCCTGGCTCGTCGCAGTGCTGGTGTGGGTTGGTCGGAGGCCCAGAGTGCCTGATGGCAGGACATGTCCTCAACAGGTGCCCCGGGGGCATACCCACCTGCTTCCCTGTCGGCCCCAGGTCTTTCCCACTGGGGGATGGGCTCCCAGGCTGTGGAGCTTGTTCAATACTTATAGCATCACCC
>NC_048229.1:4851013-4977915 GCF_002007445.2 Ailuropoda melanoleuca
TCTTCCTCTCCCCACTCCCCCTGCTTGTGTTCCCTCTCTTGCTGGCTGGCTGTCAAATAAATAAATAAAAATCTTAAAAAAAAAAGAAGAGAGGGAAGGAGCCCTCTCTGGGGCTTCATTTTTCAGATGTGTAATGAGAACAATTGCAGGGATACTGTTGATTCAAATGGTAGCTCAGTTCTGGGGACCAGGACATGCAGGTGTTCTCGGGATATTTTTCTTCAGTTCCTCTCCCCACTCTGTGAAAACCCTCCTGGCAAAGTGGCTGCCCAGCCTTGCAGTGGTGGAAAACAAGGCGTCTGTCTTTTCCGGGTGTGCACAGGGACCTGCTGTGACTCTCATTTAAGAGCGAGATGCTTCCTGACCAGAAATGACTCAGATAGATTTGTTGGCGGAGGGCTGCAGCTGCCATCCTGGGATTAATTTGGAAATGCTGGCTCAGGATGGCGGGGCTGCTGGCTGCCCACGAAGGTCAGGCCTTCTCTGAGCCTTCTGTCTGGGTCACTCTTGGGCCCTCTCTCTGAGGAAGCTGCCACCTTCAGAAAGGAAATGACTGGCCTGCAATTCACCCCTGGAAAATTCTGCTAAGGCTTCTCTCTGCCCTCTTGTTCTAGTGATGGCCGCTGAGGGAGGGTGAGTGGGAGGGTGTTTATTCGATTGTTCAATCAGCAAATTGTTATTCAATCAACAAAGATTTGTTCAGCACCTCTGATGGGCCAGGCACTGTGCTGGGTCTGATGACAACAGAGTTAAATAAGGTATTGTCTCTGTCCTCAAAGGATTTCAGTGTTGGGACATGGGGTGGGGGGCACAGTCAGTAAAGCAACCAGCTTTTGGTTTTGGGTCGTGTTGTGATCTTAGGGTTGTGAGATCGAGCCCTGCATCGGGCTTTGTGCTCAGCATGGAGTCTGCTTGAGATAGTCTCTCTGATAATTCTCTCAGAGATGCCCTCTAGCCCCCTCCCCCAATAAACAAATAAATCTTAGGCGGAGAAAAAGGATTTCAGCCTCACATGACAGAGACATGAAGCTGGTAATTACTCATTGGGACATTCTTACATGTTGAGACGCGTATCAGTCAGGCCCTCCGTTTGCAAGTGAGAAAACAAAACCTCAAAGTACTTTAGGCAAAAAAAGGTAACGTCATCACGTCACTGAAGAGTTAAGGATGATACATTCAGGTACGGTTTGACTCAGGGGCTCAAAACATTTACCAGGATTTACTTTCTCTCCACCTCAGTACCTGCTTTCCATGGTTTTGATTTCTGTGGTAGGCTGAATAATGGCCCCAAAGTTGCCTATGTTCCAATCCCAGCAAACCCGTGAATCTGTGACAAAAGGGATTTTACAGACGTGATTCAGTTAAGGATCTTGAGATGGGGCGAGAGTATCCTGGGACATCATAAGGGTAATTTAACACCGTGGTCCTCATCAGTGAGAGAGACAGAAGAATCCAAGTCAGACAGAGATGTGAGCACAGAGGTAAAGGCCGAGGGACGCCACAGCTGGAAGGGGACATGAGCCACGGAACGTGGACAGCTTCCAGAAGGGGCTGAGAAAGGCAATGCGCGGATTCCTCTCTACAACCACCAGAAGCAACACAACCCTGCTGACATCTCGCTTTTAGCCCAGTCAAGGCCCATTTCAGACTTCTGAGCTCCAGAACTGGAAAAGATAATACATTTGTGTTGTTTTTACCTCATATCTCCCTTGGTACGAGTCTAGAAGAAAAGATACAATGTTTTCTCCCTGGTAACTCTTACGCAAATCCTAGTAATGACTCTGATTGGCCAGGCTGGGGCCACAGACTCCGCCCCTTGGGGGTGGAGCCCCACCTGAACGTCGTGAACTGAGCGTCTTGGCAGGTGGAGGAATCCAGAGAGAAGCTCCTTAGTTAAAAGGGGAGTGAATGCGGTGTAAGCTAAAAATAGCCACGGTTCTCTACAGCAGAGGGAGAATTCTCACTCAGAGCGCTGGAGGGCTTCGGGAGATTGGGTTTCATTCCCAATTTCCTGTCTCCCGAACTGTGTGACCTCAGGTAAGTGGTGCCGCCTCTCTGGTCGTTTTGTTTCCTCACCTGTAAAATGGGACTGATGGCCACGGCCTTGCGACTTCCTGGGGCGGGATCTTCCTTGAGTGGCAGGCCAGCTTTGAGCCGCTCCTTGGTTCCTGTCAGCCTAACCCCGGGATCATAGAGGCTGGGCGGGCTCGAGCTTGGGGGCGGGCGGGGGGTTGCTCTTGAGTTTTTCTCGGTGGTTTTGCTTTATTGGGGCATTCAGTGGAATCTTCGTCTGGTGACTCAGACTTCAAAGGAGATGGGCCTCCCGGGTCTGGTGGTGTGTGAGAGAGCGCCGTGGCTCCTTCCTCTGTGGGCTCGGGGCTCCTGACCCGTCGGCGTGTATCTCCCGCTGGCGCGGTGCCCGCCGTGTTGCTCTGTCAGGGGTTCCTGTCCGAGGAAGGCTGGGACTTCGGCCCATTTGTGAGAAGGAAGGGGCTTCCTGAGGGCCAGTTTGTCCCCTGGTGAATTGGGAGTGGGGGCCAACGGTCACATGACCTATTCATCCGGACTCACTGGCTGCCAGTGACAAAAGTCAAATCAAACGGGTTCCAATCTCCGCTCCGCCTCTTCCTAGCTAGCTGTGTGACCCTGGGCAAGTCCCTGGACGTCTCTGAATGCCAGCTCCCTCACCTGTAAAATGGAGGTACCCGTCTGTGGGCAGCGGGATTTGCTTTCTGCGTCCAGGCTGCGGCCACTAGGAATCCCCGCGGATCCCCACCCTGCTCAGTAACTGGATTTTTGATTAATTGCAACCCAGTGGAATTATACCTTCGGACTTCCTCGCCTTCCCTGGCCATTTGGCTTCTGACCCATGAAGGGGGCTGGAGGCTGCCTCCCAGGCCCCTGCTGAGGCTCTGCACCAGAATCTGGCCTTCCCCTGAGGTGCCCCTGCTTTCCTTCAGCTCTTCCCGATCCTTCGAGGGCGGCTGCCTCTTGCAGGGTGAGGAGTCAGCAATTTGTGCTGTAAATTGGCCAGTGGAGGATTGCTGGTCAGACGGCGGACATGACCCTGGGGATCTTTGCGTCCTCCTGGGACTGGCCTCCTTGGGGTTTTGCTTCTGTACCAGGCCAGGCCTCCACCGAAAGCTTTGTCCTGTGTGGGAGGCAGAATCCCAAAACGGCCCCAAGGAGGGAGGGTGAGCAGGGGGGTGTTTATTCAATTGTTCCACCAACAAATTGTTATTCAGCCAACAAACGTACCTCCTCTGTGTGTCCACCTTGTGTAATCCTCACCCCCTGAGTGTGAGTGTGATGGGACAGGCACTCCCTTGATTAAGTTATGTTATTTGTAAAAAATGTGAAGGTATGGTCACTCCCGTGTGACAGTACATAGAAGTTTGTGGTAGTAGATAGGAGAAAGTCTCAGCCCCATCAGTCTGTGTGCAGCCCTCTTCCACCACTCCCTTCTCCGCCTGAAGAAATCCATAGTGGGAGAGAGAGAAAAGATGTTCAGACTTCGCTTGGTCTATCAGTTTGGATTGGATTTGTCTGCGATTAACAGAAAACCCATTTAAGAGTTGATTAAATGAAAGAGCAATTACTTTTCTCTGACCCATAAGAAGTCTGCAAGCAGGTAGGCAATTGAGGGCTGCTGTCTTCAGGGACACAGGCCCTCCCTCTTATTTTGCACCACCATTCTTATCATGGCCTCTAACTTTGTCCCTTGGCTACAATATGGCTGCTGTAGCTCCAGTCATTGTGTCCACATGTAGGCAGGATGGTGGGAAAGAGGACAGGGCAGATTCCAATAAGTGACAGGATAAATACACTGAAAAATATCCATACAATGAAATGCTATTCGGCATTAAGTAAGAACGAGCTACTGCCACAGACAGCAATGTAGGTAAATCTCAGATTCATTTTGCTATTTAGACATTTAGATGGCTTCCTAGCTGCTCCACCTGCCTCCAGGACTTCCCGAAAAAAGCGAAACTTCTCTAACAAGACTCACAGCGCCCTCCTGGACTAGACTTAATATCCAGACCTAGAGCTGAGTACACCAGGCCCTCCCAACTGACCCACAGGCAGCCTCAGCCGCAGACTGACCTTTCGTTCCTTGTGCTGGTTGGCTCCTGCGTCAGGGTTTTTGCATTCACACACTTTCTACCTGGAACCACTTCTCCAAGCTCTTTGGCTGGCTGCCTCCTCCCCACCCGGTTTCGGCTCAGGTGGAGGCTGTGTGGGCAGGCCCTCCCTGACCTCTCAGGCACTGGAATCCACGAATCATCGTGTTTGCTTTCATCCCTGCCCTCTGTGTTTCTTTGTTTCTTTTCTGTCTCCCCTGGAGGACGGAGGCCCCGAGATGGGGGCTGTCAGCTGTCTTCTGGGGAACTCAGGGCACCAGGGCACCAGGCTCCTTCGCCTGTCCCAGCCGAGTGAACGAGAGCAAGCGAACGGCACACACCGCTCACACGCGTCCGTGCCCCCCAGACCCAGACCCACTCACACGCTTCGTCCACCCACCCGGAGCTGCACAACCGGAGATGCAGACTGACCCTCACTCCCAAAGCCCGCTGTGCCCCTGCTCCCACCTTGGTGAGGGTGGAGCCAGCGTTGGGTTATTCCTGTTCCAGGCTGACCTCCCTCTTCAGAGCTGTTTCTGGGATTGCTGAGATGTTTCCCACAGGGAGGCGGAAAACAAAGGGCTTTGAAGGTGCAGGGAGGGGACTGGGCTGGGGTCAGTGCCAGGGAGGATCGGAGCTGTCACCAGCCCCCAGCTCTGGTCTGGATGTCTCAAGGGGGTGGGGACAGGGGACCTGGGACCCCCACTCAGAAAGCCTCGGGGGTGGGGCTCCCATAATGGGCCCCTTACTCCCAGCTGTGGCCTCCACTGAGCCCTCTTGTGGGGATAGGGACATTGGAGAATGAAGTTTTTGGTGTTTGAGATGAGGCCACCTAGACTATTCCTCAGCTTTTGTGCCTGCCACCTGTCAGGTCAGCAACCTAGACATTCCTAAGATGGCAGCCAATTCAGTTGAACAGTCATCAGTGAGCCAGGCAGGCCCTGGTGGTCACCTTGCCAGCAACCACTCCCTCCCTTTCTTTTCCAGCAGAGCCTGGATTTTATTTGGAGGGTGAGTTGCCTTGTCCTGGGGCATTAATCAGATAGGTCTAAGGAAATCCTGTTGCTGGTTGATCCAAGGTGGGCATGAGATACAGCTCTACCAGTGGGATGTTAGGGGGAATCTGCTGAGGGCTGATTTCCCCCCTTTAATAAGAGAGAAGCACATGAGAATGAAGTTCCTTTTGCTGCCTCACCTTCCTTACTGCATGGTTCACTATTATGTGAGGGAATGTTGCCTGGAGCCACAGCAACTGTTTTGTGACTATGAGGCAAAACATGGCTGACCCACCGAGGATGGTGGAGCAGAAAGTCAGTAAGCTTCTAAGTTTGTGGAGCCAAAATCATCTGGAAATTGA
Organism: Ailuropoda melanoleuca; assembly: GCF_002007445.2. Lineage (NCBI taxonomy): Eukaryota > Metazoa > Chordata > Mammalia > Carnivora > Ursidae > Ailuropoda > Ailuropoda melanoleuca. The sequence continues at coordinate 4,856,492 of NC_048229.1, forward strand.
CACTCTCCAGATTTCTTATATGAGATCATTAAATTTCCTCGTAGTTGTTATCTGCAGCCAACAACATCCCGACTCATTTTTTTTTTTTAAGATTTTATTTATTTGTCAGAGAGAGAGCACAAGCAGGGGAAGCAGCAGACAAGAGGGAGAAGCAGACTCCCCGCTGATCAGGGAGCCTGATGTGGGACTCGATCCCAGGACCCTGGGATCATGACCTGAGTGGAAGGCAGATGCCCAGTCAACTGAGCCACCCGAGCGTCCCAGCATCCCCACTCATTTGTAGGCATTTTATGTGGCCTTCTTTTCCCAGCCTCCTCCCTCCTCAATTAGGTAGTACTTACTCATTCGTCAGAGCCCAGTTCAAATGCTCCTTCCTCAAAGGAGCCTGCCCTGATTCCCTCCGTCCAAGGGCAGATGACACTTCCCTGCTTCACAGTCCTTCTAGCATCGTGACTCTAAAGCCTCTGGAGTTCACAGTTGATAAACGCCAGGCTCCTACAGGAAACCGAACACATCACGCTCCACGAGCCCACTTGTTGCCACTCAGAGCTGTGCCTGGGGTCGAGGCTGGTGCTTCACAGGTGCTCAGCGAATATTTGTTGAATGTGTGAGTGAATATTCTGGACCTTAAAAGATCTCACAGTCCCAAACCATGAGAGACCACAGCATAGCAACTAGAATGATAAAACTAAAAAGATGGGCAGAGTCAAGTGCTGGTGAGATTATGGAGGCCCGGGACTCTCATGCTCAGCTAGAAAGAATGCAAAATGGTGCAACCACTCTGGAAAACAGCTTGGGAGTTTCTGTAGACGTGAGTCACACACCCACCATGTGACCCCACCGTCCCACTCCTGGGTATTTACCCAAGGGAAATGAAAGCATACTTGTTCTTGTCCGCCAGCATCCATAGTGGCTTTCTCTGGAGCAGCCGCCAGCCGGAAGTAGACCAACGGTCCATCAACAGGTGCACGACAAAACAAATGCTGCTTTCTCCCCACCATGGAATACTAGTCAGCAAGAATCCAGAGTGAACCGTCGGTACACACACTAATGTGATGACTCCATGTGCTTGGGCTGCACGGAGGAAGCCAGACACGCAAAGCCAGCAGCCTGGGCTGAGGATGGACGGGGCAGCGGTCTCTGGAGCGCAGTGAGGAGCTCATCGCTGCAGAGTGGAGGCCGTGTCCTTACAACGTACCGCAAGGTCCTGAGACCCCTCTGATTGCATTTTCTCCCTCTCCCCCATCCACTCCTGCCCACCTGGCCTCTGCCCTGCTCCCCGAACCCAGCAGGCTCCAGCAGGCGGGCTCCCACCACAGGCCTTTGCACGGCTGCTCCCTCTGCCCGGGACACTGTTCCCTCAGACGCAAACACAGCTCAGACCCCTCGTCAGTCTTGCCTTATGCTTGATTTCCTTTTTGGCACTTCCCTCCATCTGGTAAAATTACATGTATACACACACAAACAGCAACATGGTTGGCTCTCGGAATAATTATGCTCCATGGAAGAAGAAATGAAGGAACCCTCCTGCGTGATTCCATTTACACGAAATGATTTCATTTCTACGTATTCTCATCACTTGCCTCCTGCCTTCAGAACGGCATTGTCCAAAGTAATAGCCAGTGGCCGCAGGTGGCTACTGAGCCCTTGAAATGTGGCTGGGGAGACCGAGGAACTGAATTTTAAACGTGACTTTGTTTTAATTAATTTAAATTTAAAATGAAAAAAACCAAAGTAGCTTTGATGATGTGGGTGTGAATATTAAAGGAAAATGCTTTTTTGATGTTCGATGCCTGGAAGACTTCTAGGTCTCTGTGGAATAACTCGGGTAGGTCCGTCTACCTTTCCAACTGCCGGCTTTCGGAAATCTAAATACAGATCAAGTGCTTCCGGTGGGGATTTGCGGCCGCGGTGGGATGGGTGGCAGGTGTGGAATACACGGTAGATTTCAAAGTGTTCGGGTGAAGAAAAACAAAAAAAGAATGTAAATATCTCACCAATCATTTTTCATGTGGATTAGAAGCCAAAAGGATGATGCTTGGGCTCGATGAGGTTTTATAAAATATTACACTTAATTTCATCTGTTTCTTTTTCCTTTGTGCATTTTTATTAATGCGGCGACTTGGAGAGTTTGAATTCTGCATGTGGCTCACTCGTGTTTCCACGGAACGGCGTGGCCCTGGGACGCCGGCTAGGTGAAGGCTGCGCAGAGCACACGCAGCCCTCAGCTGGGCTCACTTCATGGATGGCTTCTAGAAGCTGGCCTCCTGTGTGCCCGGCGGAAGGGATCATCTTCGGTTTGCTGAACGTGGGCGCCTGTCCGTAGAAGCAGGGCATTGCCACCCACAGGGAGAGCCCGGGCACGATGAGTCAGTTCCTGCCCTGGGAAGGGGAACTCGGGCGTCTGCTTGGACCTTGTCATCACGGCTCTTCCCCAGATCCCGGGGGCCAAGCGCCTTTTCCCCTGCGCGCCCCGGCCGGGTTGGAAATGGTTGCATCATTTTGTACCCGAGGCCTGAGGGCATCTGAAGTTCAGATCTGCTGGAAGGAGACCAGCCTGTGCCTTGTTCTCCCCGTGAAACGCGAATCAATACAGCATTGATCCAGGGGATCCTGCCTCCCTTACCAAGTGCCTCCGAGCAGCAGGGTCCAGAACCCGGGGTGGGGGAGCGGGGTCACACATGGGCTGCCGCTTGCAGGACGGATTGTGCACACTGGCTCTTGGGCTTTTTTTTTCAACGTTAAAAAATATGATGGCCAAAAATACATAACGTAAAATGTTCTCTTTTCATCATTTTTAGATGTGCAGTTCAGTGGCACTAAGCACATTCACGTGGCCGTTTCACCATCTAGAACTTGTGCATCCTCCCCACTCGCTGGCTTTCGGCCTCGGGGAAGGGCAGGGCTGGTGCTGGAGGGTCATGGGAGAAGGCAGGTGTCTCAGCCCAGGCTGGATTTCCTCTCTGCTTCTCTTTAGGGGCAAGACCTCAGGAAATGTCGCAACAGTCACGTAGGGTAATTCCGGGAGGCCTAATCAAGAGGCTGTTTGCAAAGATGTGGGCAGGCATGGGGAAATCCTGGGCTAGACATGGAGATGTTCCCACCCTGGGCTGGAAGAGGGGAGGGGAGGGAGAGTTCCAGAAACCCAGCAGCAGAGAGGATATTGGAGAGGTGCCCCTAGGGTGGAGGGCAACAGCCAGCCCCGGGGAGCCCGTGACCTCACACTCCCCCAGGGCTCTGTGGGGGCTGCCCTTTGGCCAAATCCATCCAGCAGGCAGAGAATGGCTGGCTGTGGGTGGTGTGGGTCAGCCTCAGGGCAGAGAGCCTGGGCAGGAAGGAGGAGAGACATGGGCAAACAGAAGGGACTAGAGCACAGGGCTGATTCGTTTTTTAGTGTAGCAAACACCTGTCTGTCTTCATAGCATATGTTCCTCCTTCTTCTGGCAACTGCCCTACTTTTCATCAGAGGCTCTGGCGTCTGCTCTCCGACCAGAGATGGTGCAGCCCCACCTCCAGGGACAGGGATCTGAATGTAACACAAAATTCCCAGCACCCATCTCGCCACTATGTGGCATCTGTGAATGAAGCCAACATGGAGGAGAGGACAGACTAGAGAGTGGGGGTGAGGGAGAGACTCAGACCTGATGACATTACCTAAGGCCCTGGATCCAGCTTTGCCTGAAGCTGAACTATTCCTGGAATTTTAGTTACTTGAGCTAAAAAAAAATTCCCCTTTTGCTTAAGCCAGTTTGATTTGCATTGGCTTGCAAGAAAGATTCTGAACATTATCAGCTTTTTCTCCCCCCCCACCTTTTTCTTTTCTTCTTCTTTTTTTTAAGTTCAGCAAGAATGCTGAGCAAGCACAGATGTGGACAGCACCAAGCCGTCTTCTGCTTCTGGTCTTTTGGGTCATCATTATCTCAGCACAGAGCCAGCAGTGGGCCTGCAAAGGGTGGGGTCTGTCAGGGACTGTCCTGCCAAGCCGGGTGTGGCACAGGGAAGGCAAAACCCATTTGCCTGTTGCCTGGCATCAGGTGCCCCAGGGGAAGAGGTGGGGAGCCTGGTGGTTAGAACACTGGCTCTGGGTCCAATGGATAGCAGGTCTGCTTCTTATTAGCTGTGTGGTCCTGAGCAGCCTGTCAGGACAGGCAGCAACCTTGCAGGGTGACTGCCTTTGTAAAATGGGCCAACGTAGGAAAGAAAGGCGATAATGGTGGCGCCCGGCTCTTGGTAAAGCCCAGGGAGGCTGTGCACAGGGCTCTGGGCTTGAGTCCCTGCCCCAACACTTCTTGGCTGTGGAACCTTGCGCACATCCCTTCACCCTTCTGTGCCTCAGTCTCCTTGCCTAGAAAATGTGGATGGCGATAACGTTTCTTCCTTATGGAAGTGTCACGGGGACTAAAGGATCACATCTAGACGAAGCTGGTAGAACGGCAGCAGGCACATGGTGAGAGCATTCAACGCACCTGCTCTTCTGCCCAAAGCCTGGTAGACAGTGTTAATATTGGCAACATTCATGATCTCTCATGCTCTTGGCAATTCTCCCTGAAATCTCACTCAAGTTCCTCCCGATATGTCTGAAGACCATTTGGCTCTCGTTTCTGGCCCAGCATTCAATATTTAACCTCCAAATGTCCCAGTTTCCTCATCTGCAAAATGGAGCATTTACAGTTCTTAATTCACAGGGCTCTTATCAGGATTAAAGGAGGCCACACTTGGCATAGCATGTGCCCCACGCATGCACAGGGCTCAACAAATATGAGCCATTATCAATGACAGTATTATTCCTCCCAGCAAGATCTCAGAGGAAAGCCTAAGGCTCATGCCAGTCCAGTAGGCACCAGGGCCCACACGGCCAGTTTCTTCACCTCGTGCTATAGTTTTAAAGAAAACAGTAAACTAAAAAAAATATATGCATTTGTAGTTCTTAAATGAGAAAGGTGGTGGTTGGAATTTCACCCGTTTTCAGCAGAGAAACATCAACTAGCTCTTCATTTAGCGCCTGCCCTTGTTCTAGCAACTTCCTGACATTAACCAGCCCTGAGAGACCCACAGAGGTCTCATTCAGTTCCTTGCTTGGTTTAAGAGGTCATGTGGATCAGTAATGTTCCAGGCTTTGGTGTCACCCAGCCTGGTCTCCCAGGCTGGCTGTATCAATTGGGTGATCTTCGGCAAGACACTAGAATAAGCCTCAATGTCCTCATCTGGAAAATGGAGATAATTTTACTTACCCTGCAGTATGAGGGTATGCATCAGAGCAGTTTTCCTCAAAAGACATTGGTTTTTGTGTGTGCCCCCCCCCCATGCAGGACTTATCAGTGCCTTTAATATGCCCAGTGTGCATCTCTAAGCAAGGATGAGAACATGCAGTTTTCCATGGAATCCCTTTTTCAAAGGCATCTTTGTGCTTCAATGCCTATGCTTCACTCTGGGGTAGTGATGAGGACTGTGAAGACACTCAGAGAGTGGGGTCTGCTGCAGTGATTACACCACCTCTTTGACCCTTGCCCTCCAGCTGCGGTTAGGAGGGAACAACTATCTTGTGTGGCTGCAAAGAAGATAAAAGCCCAGCAAGCAAATGAGTTGATTGATTAACAAAGCATGTGAAAACACTCAGATAAAACAAAACTTACCACCTAGGGAAGAATGAGTTACCAGGTTAAACAGAAGAGGGCCCTGAAGAATAACCGAGGTCCCTGAAGTTCTTCTGGAACATTTCAAGATTATGGAAGTAGAGGGTTCTGTGCTGGAGGTAAGCAGGAAACAAGAGTTGAACAAGTGTGCTGATACAACTCAATGTATTCATTATCCATTGTTGTGTAACAAAGTACCACAAAATTAGCAGCTTAAAGTGACACACATTCGTGGTTTCTGTGGGTCAGGGGTCTGGGCATGGCTTAGCCGGTTTCTCTGCAAGGCTGCCATAAATGTTGGCTCATCCGGAGGCCCGACTGGGGTCAGAGGGCCAGACTTGCAAGTTCACAGGGTTTTTGGCAGGATTCAGATTCTTATAGGCTGTCAGGTAGGGTAACCAATTGCTACGGGCTGAATTGCTTCCCCTCCAAAATAATGTACATTCAAGTCCAACCTCCAGCCTCTGGAACAGAGAAATAAAATTCACTCGTTTAAGCCCCTTAGTCTGTGGTACTTATTACGGCAGCCCGAGCCGACTAATACACTGACCATCCCAGTTTGCAAGAAGACAGGACTTTCAGGTTTAAAACGAGGATAGTCCTGGGCAAGCCAGGGGTTTCCAGGGATGTGGGGCAAATAGGAAAGAGTTGGCTACCCTAGCGGCTGGGCTGAGGGCTCCTGGTTCTTGCTGACCGCCAGCCTGGGCCACTGTCAGTTCTTAGCTGGTCGCTGGCTGGTGTCCACCCTTGGCTCTATCGTGGGGGCCTCCCACAGGGTCACGTGCTTTGTCAAAGCCAGCGAGAAGCCACAGGTCCCAGTGACACTGCAGGAGAGGTGTGAGTGCCAGCCGGTGGGGGTCACAGGGACCACCCGAGAGCGTGTCAGCTAGCCTTGCTGTCCAGATTTGCTTATGACTCTTAGAGAGTGTTCAAGTAATAATAACAGTTAATGCTTTGCGGGGCCTACCATGTGCCTGGCAGTGTTCTAAGGACTCATTTAATTCTGTACCAGTCAGGGAAGGTTAGCTTTTGCTGCAGTAACATGTCCCCTAAATCCCAGCTTAATAATGACAGTTTCTTTTTCTGTCCCTGGTAGGTCAGGGCAAATAGCTCTGCCCTCGGTAAACAGAGCAGTCATCGTTTGTAGGGAAGTGAATGCAGTGAATCATGGTGCGTTAGGCACAGGCTATTAAAAGGACACATACCACTTCCACTCAATTTGAGTCACAGGAACACACCTACATTCAAGGGGGTAGGGAAATGCAGTCCCACTGTGTGCTGGGGCCGAGAATCAGACAGCCAGCCTCTGGCTTAGGGGACGTCCACTAATGACTAGCCTGCACCCCCACAGCTATTATGAATAGGTACAATTATTAGGCACATTCTTCAGATGAGAAAGCCGAGGCTCAGGGAGGTTAGGTAACTTGCTCAAGGACATACAGCTTTTAAGTAGCTAAGTGAGGATATCATCCCACGTCCTCGAGAAAACCTTCACATTTCTCATTCATTCCAGGTCCGTTTCGGGACTACTCTGGGACACACACATGCAAGCACACACATCCACACACACCCCCAGACTGCACGGCAGGGTGACGGTTTGGAGCATGTGGGGCTGTGGGAGGGCCCCTCCAGCCTCCCCTTATTCCTTCTGCAGCTCAGCTGAGATCACTGTGATTTCCTGTTACTTTGTAATAATTTATGGCAAATCTAATGTGCCCGCCACTGCATGAGCTCATCCGAATCCCCTTCTATTGTCTGAGCCTCATACCAGGAGACGTCCTCCGAGGGCCCTGGTATCATCACTTGGTGATTTATGGCGCCAGCTTCCCTGACAATTGAGGCCGACCCAGTTGGAGGCTCGCCGCGCTCAGGAGAGACGGCAGAGAAAGATCTGGTCGGTTTGTTTTATCCCCAGAGGAGAACAAACCTGAGGAGCGAAGATTTTCAGAAGGCTCCAACCAGACAGCGCATTACATTTTCTGCTGCTGTGTCCTTACAGAAAAACCTGGCTGGGCTACAGATGGCTCAGAGGCTTCCCAAGCTGACGGTGTTTAAAATCAGCCTCAGACCTGCCCCTCCAGCCACCTTCTCCTCTGTGAATGTTAACTTCACCTTGGTCGCCGGGCTAAAAACCTCAGAGTCATCCCTGACTCCTCTTGTTCTCGTGCCTAACATCCAATTCATTAGAAACCCTGTTGTCTTTATCTCCAGAATAGATCCAGGGTCTGACCACTTTTCACCACCTCCACTGCCCACATCCTGGTTCACACCACCGTCATCTCTCTTGCTTGGACTGGTGTAGTAGCCTCCTTCCCAGAGTCCTGGCAGACACCTTGGCCCCAGTGAGTCTAATGCCCACATGACAGCCAAGAGGGATCCTGTTAAAACCCTAGTCATGGCTGGTTGTTCCTGTGCTCAAAAGCCTCCCATGGGTCCCACCTGCCTCACAGTAAAAATGAAAGTTCTCGCTGTGGGCTCAGAAGTTCACATGCTCTACTCCCTTCCCATTCCGCCTTTACCTCCCAGTGTTGACCCCTTTGCTCACTCAGCATCAGTCACACTGTCCTCCTTATAGTTCCTGACATTTGTCAGGCACATGCCAGCCTCCAGGCCTTGGCACTAGGCTGTGCCCTCCTCCCTCAGATTCTGGTGGCTCATTCTCTCTCCTCTTTTAGAAACTTGCACCTCCTGGCATTCTCTGCCCCTCCCCTGGTTTGTTTTCTGTCCTTAACACTTACCAGTATCTGATATATATATCTGATATATATTTAAAATATATCTATATCTAAAATATATATATTTTATTGCATGTCTCCCCCTGCAACTGGAATGCTAACATCTATAGCACCGGGAATCTTTCCGCCTTGCTCAGTGCTGTATCCCTTGTACCTAGAACAGCAGGTACCTTGTACCTGGTACTTAGTAGGTGCTCACTGAACTTTCACCGAGTGTGTGCATTCAGATGTCAGTTAAGCACTTACTGAAGGCTCTCTGGGGTCACAGCCAAAAGCCAGCCTGCTGTATACAGTCCGGTGATAGAGTTGGGAGAAGGCAAAGAGGCCCCCAGTGTTATAACCCATGTGGCCAGGACCTCTGTCTCGTCATCGTCAGAGCTGGGGTGCCCATGGGGTTTTCCACCCCGGGATCGCTACGAGGATTAGCAGAAGGGGTCTTTGTAGAGCACCCGTAAGCAAGCATCAGCCAGTGTTATCTTGTTCGGTTGAACTAGTGGGAGGGAGAAGGGAAAGGACATCCGCTCCATCTTTCCGGGAACAGCAGTCCTGCCGCTGCTGTGCTTTAAAGCAGAAACTTCTAAGAGTTGCTTTGAGTTGCTCTTGACTTGTTAACAAAACCATATATTGTTCCCTTCTGTGGGTATCGAAGTTGACAGCTATTAGCTTCGATTTTACCTTTGTCTTCTCTATTTTGGAAGCAGCGCGTTCTCTTTTTAAGGTCTCAGACATTGTCTCCAGCCCTGGGAGCTGGCAGGCTCTGATTGCCATGCCCGCGGGGACAGCGGCTGCCAGGACCGGAGGCCGGTGTTGGAGCATGCCCCCCCTCACCGCACCCCCCGCGCCTCCCCCGCCAGTCTCCCCAGGCCTCTTCCTTTCTGCAAGCAGTCCTCCCCTTCCTAGCAGGGTCTTTGCACCTGCCGAGCCCGCCTCCCAGGACGCTTTTCCCTTCCCTCTTCACAAGGACATTTTCATCGCCCTTTCTCACGTCTCAGCTCCATCTGTATTTCCCCAGGGGAAGCGTTTCCTCATCCCCCGAGGCTAGATCAGCTCCCATATTCCGGGGGCCGCAGCAAAGTGCCTCTTGTTTGGAACACTAATTACAGCTGACATTCATGCACGCGGCACATTGTTTCGCGTCCTCCTCCTACATGCCCTGTGCTGTCTACCGGGGCAGTGACTTCTCCGCTTTTGTTCCCAATTGTTTCTCCAGCACGCACAGTGCTCGTTGCACAGTGCCGGCTGGCAGGCACTCAGTAAATATTTGTGGAATGTATGAGCAAGCGGCCCACACTTGGTGTCTAGTAAACAATGGCTTCTTGAAGCAAATAGCACAGTCTGGCGCAGAGCGCGCGCGTGCCACATTGCCATACCAGCTCCGGTTCTCCGCCCTCCCTGTTTTCACGCCTTCACAGCTCCTCCCACTCGGGAGGGGGCGGGGCTTACTCTCCCGCCCTTTGACCTTGGCTTTAGCTCTGTGCCAGGTCTCCGCTGGTCCACAGAGACCTTGCTCGATTTTTCTCGCACTTTTGCCCCTCCGCCACATCACGAGGAGCACATGCTGAGCTGCAGCTGGTCCCAGAGGGAGGATGACAGAGCTGTGAGGCCCAGCCGCTCCCACCAGCCCACCTGCAGCTCCACAATCCCCGCGGGGTGACGTCAGCGGAGTCCGCCAGGTGAGTTGGCCGGGGGAGCCGGCCCGGAGCAGCCGGTGCCTGCCAGCTTGCAAACGCACAAGCCACGTCAGGGCTCCCGCTTTATGCGCCGGGCTCCTGGGGCTGTTCGTTACGCAGCTGATAGTGGGCGTTCAACAAATATCTGTTGAATGTTTGAACATGCAGCCGGAGAGCAGTGAAAGGCCTCCAGATAAAGCACCCAGCACCACGTCTGGCACACAGTAGGTGCTGCATACGTGATGTTCCCTTCTCCCTGCTTCTTCCTCCCAACAGTAGTGGCTCACGGAGGCACGTATTTGGACATCTTGGCAAGCTTTACGTGGTCCACACTTGACTATAGTGACAGGTCACCCCCAATCCACTGGCCCCCTGTGGCTGCCTTTTGTTCAACAGGGCCTGTCATTCTTGCATTCTGTCCTGGCAAAGACTCCTGTCCCCGAGGCAAAGAGGCCTGGGTCCAGGGGAAGCCACTCCATAGCCCCGACCACGGGTGGCTGTCCTCTCTATGTGCAAAACTGGACTGCTCTCTACCCGACTTGGCTCCTGCTATTTACTATAAATAGTCAAATAAGATCTCCCCCCACACCCCTTCCCCTTTCACGTGCAAAAGCCATAATTATTTCAGTGCCATTCCCTGTCACCAGCCCTTTCAGAAGACACAATTAGTGCTGTCTGGGGACTCAATATTTCATGTTTGTACACAGTGATTATTTCAGCAGAGAGGGTGGAGAGGGAACCTGGACCTGTGCGGGGTCTCTGGGACACCTTTGCTCAGCCTCTGCCATGGAGAAGTGAGCACCTGCTCAGTGGGCAGCCTGGGTTTCCCTCTGCCCCCTGCTTGTGCTCTCTTTCTCTCTCTGACCAATCAATCAATCAATCAATCAATTAAGGACAGGGAGGCAGGATGCCCCGGGCTGTGGGTCTGTGCCCCCATGTGGCCCCTTGTGCCCTCGCTCAGGCATAACCTCAGCCAAGGCATGGCATTTCTCTGCACCAACTCCCTGTTTCTCTGAAATAGATTTCAACTACTACTCATCAAAGATGCTGATGCCTACAGGCTCCTATCCAGGGCTCACCTCTCAGCGAGGGCTTCTGATCAGTTTATTTTAAAACTGCAGCCCTCCTGACTTAGGTCAAGTTTCCCAGACGCAGAGCCTGAGACAGGGATTCTTTCAGGGGTGATTTATTGGGGAAGAAGAGGCAGGATTGAGCCCAGGAAAAGTCAAGTAAGCAAGCGGTGTCAGCTGATGACCAGCCTCAGCCTGGCCCCACGCAGGGCTCCGGGCCCTGGAGGGCACACTGCCCCAGGGTCGGACCCTTTTCAGCCAGTGGGTCAGCATGTATGTGTGTATGTGTGATAGTGGGTTTTTTTTTTTTTTTTTGCTTTACTATTTATAGTGGTAAAATATACATGCTATAGACTCAATGTTTGTTTCCCCTGCAAAATCCATATGTTGGAATTCCACAATACTTGTCCTTTTGCGTCGGGCTTACCCAGTTGTGTTTTTGAGGGTTCGTCCGTATATAGCATGAGTCAGCACTAGGTTCCTCCCCCTCCCCCACTCTCTCCATAGCATTTATTTATTTACTTATTTATTTATTTTTAAATAAGATTATTTATTTATTTTTGTCATAGAGAGAGAGAGAGAGAGAGAGAGAGCACAAGCAGGGGGAGGGGCAGAGGGAGAAGCAACTCCCGCTGAGCAGGGAGCCTGATGTGGGACTCAATCCCAGGACCCTGGGATCATGACCTGAGCTAAAGGCAGATGCTTAACCATCTGAGCCCCCCAGGTACCCTCTATATATGTTTAAATAGACTTTAATTCTTAGTTCTGGATTCACAGTACCTTCACTCCTTTTTATGGCCAAACTATATTCTATTGTATATAGAAACCATATTTTGTTTATCCGTTCCTCTGTTGACAGACACTTGGGCTGCTCCCACCGTTTGGCTACTGTGGATGGTGATGCCACGAACATGGGTGTGCAAGCGTCTGTTTGTGTCCCTGTTTAGGGGGCCCAGGTTTCTGTCCCTCCTGCCCACCATGTCAGTCAGTTGTAGGCCCCCTGCGAGGGGGTACACCCAAGTGAGTAACTCGGGCCCGGGTGAAGGCCAGTCCCCAGAGAATGATGCAGCCGGGCCCGCATAGCCAATGCTCACAGCAGCCAAGGAAAGGGAGTGCTGGCCAGTAAAGGGACCTGGGGTTGGGGTACCAAAGTTGTCCCCTGCACTTGCCACCCCTCACCTGCCTCTTTGGCCTCCCAAGAACTTACCACCTTGACATCTGCTGTAAGGCACTTACTTCCTTGTTGTCTGGCTCCCCACTCTAGAAAGTGAGTGTCAGGAGCCCAGCACTGTGTCTGTTTAGCTCCTGATGTGTAGTAGGGCTCAGTACATATGTGATGAATGAACGAGTACCATGTGCTGAGCAAGTGTGCCAGGTCTTGTACGCACATGCTCTCTTAGAATTCTCACTGTAAGTCTGGGATGTAGGCGCTGTGATGATACCTCTTTCACAGAAGGGGAAACTGAGGCTGGGATTGTTCAGTGAATTGCCCACAGTCACAAGGCGTATGAGCGGCAGAACAGGAACATAAATCCAAGGGCATGCTCCTGACAGCTGAGACGCTTGGCCCCTGTACGTTGTGGAGTGGACTTTTCAACGTGTGCTTCATTCATACTAATTCAGCTGCATAGTTGGAGAGAGGAATTTCAACGTGCGGGCAGCTGCCAGGCCATCCTGCGTAATGAGCAAGGCTGGAGCGCAGACCCACCTCTGCCCTTGCCACAGGTGGTACTGGTCCTCTCGGGCCCATCTTAAGGGGAGCACACTGCCGTGCTGAGGGAGCCCAAGTTAAGAATTTTAAAATATGTTATCGAGGAACTACACAGTAAGATGTACAAATCATAAGTGTGTAGCCTGATGGATTCTGACACATTTACACTAATGTCATTAGCATCGTGATCAAGATGAGGAAGATTTCAACCAACCAGAAGGTACTCCTATGCCCTGCAGACCCTGCCCCTTATCCTCCGGGGGCCACCGTTACTGGGACCCCTATCACCACAGATTCCTTCCACCTGTCCCTGAACGGCGGCTGGCTTCACCTGTGCAACATTGTCAGAGCCTTTCACGTTTCACAGAAGGCACAGTTTGTTCTTTGTTGTCTCTGTGTGGTTTTCAGTTGCTTACCTAGATCGCAGTTTGTTTTTCATCCTAGTGCTGATGGACGTTTGGGCTCTTTCCCCTCTCTGGCTATTCAGGTAAAGCTGCCGAGGATGTTCTTGGCTATGTCTGTTAAGGAAGCTTTGCATTTGTTTTTCTTGGGAGAATATCCGGAAGTGGGATTGCTGGGTCATAGACTAGACATGGAGCTACTGACAGTTTTCCAAAGTCATGGTTCCAATTTTCACTGCCACCTGCACTGCACGGGAGGGCCGGCTGCTCCACGGCCTCACCCACACTTGGCACTGCCACCCGGAGTTACTTATTTTTGATGTAACATGGTACCCAAACATTGTTCCAATGTGTATCTGCCCAATCAGGGTCCAATCGGGAAAACAGAAACCACTCTAGGTGTTTCAGCAAAAGGAACTTAATGCGGGGAGTTGGTTGCACAGGTGATGGAGGGGCCGAGAAGCTGGGAGTCAGCCTGGTGATCATAAAGGCAGGACGCCACTGCCAGTGCGAGACTAGAGGGACGAATGGGGGAGGGAGTGGTACCAGAACTACGGGCGGGGGTCTCCCAAGGGAACTAGAGCTTCAGCGGAGCGTTTTGGCAGGAGCTGGAGGTGCAGTGGAGATGCAGAGATAGAGGGAACCACGTCCGGAGAAAGAGCGGGAGAAATACCCAGGCTGCACCCTCCGTCCCACCCTCCAGTTCCAACGGGCACCTCCCATTGGCTGACCCCGGATGGAAGCCAGCCAATTGGACCGCCCAGTAACTAAGGGTTATAGACAGGGACGCATGCGCAGGGCAGCCCCAGGCTGTGTCGCACTTCTTGTGGGATGTCCACCGCTTACCTTATGGGCTTTTTAAGAGACTTTTAAGGATAACTTTGGTTATCTTAAATTTTTTACTTAATAGTTCAATTTAGAACTGAATCCGCAGGTAAAGATTCTCTAGTGATACTTGAAGTCTGGGTCGTTATGGTGCTCACGCTCAGGCCAAGGGTCAGCTGGTCTCATGTGATGATCCCTGTCCAACATGCCAGAGAAAACAGCGAGCTACCCTCTTCCCACAGGAGGACTGAAGGGCCCTGGCGGGGTGCCTGGGCTGAAAGCCGGTCAGCCTGGGTTGAGTTCCTGCCTCCCTGTTGAGAGCTGTGTGACCTTGGCCAAGTTTCTCAACCTCTCTGAGCTTCCGCTCTAAATGGATGTGGTGTGTTGTGGAGATGAAAAAATGAGATAGGCTGCATAAAGCTCTTAGAACAGAGCCCGGCACATAGTAGACACTCAAGAAATGCTCGTCTGCTTTTCTTTCACGAGCACCTGGGGTTGGTGCCCTTGGTGCTTTTAACCGCTGTCACGTGTATGAGCCCAGGCTCCCAGCTTTAAGGATGAGGATATCTGGCATCGACTAAAGGAACCCTCTCAAAATGGACAAGCAGCTTCAAAATCTTCCTGCAGAGAAGTGGCAGATGGAAGATAATTCTAGTAACAGAAGAGCAGGTGAGCTGCAAGAAAACAGCTGAGTAATAGAGAAGTTCATGTGCATAATTTCCAAGTTAAGAAATATTCATATCACGGGGGTTGGTGCTCAACATTTATTTTTATTGTCACGGGGTACAATCAGAAGTGTCTGGACCACTCCGGTTTGGCTGACCTTCAAGGAGCGTGGCGTCGCAGAAGCCAGCCCTCATGGGACTGAGCGTGTTCCTGACTGCTAGTGTACCTTTTAGTCATGCACCGCAGAATTTTCACTGGCACGCGGTTCAGCTTTAAAAAAATTTTTTTTGAATAGTTACACATTTATCGTAATGCGTATGGGAGAAAAATAAAGTTGCACATATGTCTTTGGGCAATATTGGTGGAAAAAAATCTCCCCAAAGACATACAGAGTCCACATGGGTCCAGTATTTGTACATAAATTCTTGTGAAGTATGGCTTCAGCTCTGTGTGAGCAAATATTCAGAGGAATGAATTTAGTGAGAATGAGAAAGTGGTTTTTATGACTGTCTGTTGTTTATGGAGATGTTCTGTGTAAGAGAAAGCATTAAGACACACACAGGAGTGTTGCCCGCCCACTCCAGGTTTGGAGGCTGGGTGGGAGGGAGGGGTAGAGGATGCTGTTTGTGGGAGGAGGAGGTTTTAGCTGGATGTGCAACCTTTCATTTCTGTAAAAAGAGAGATCTGAAGCAAATTTGGCAAAATGTTAATACGTGTTTAATCCAAGCAGTTGGAGATATACAATCTGTTACATTATTAACTTTACCCTTTGTGTGTTTGAAATAGTTTGCTATTTCCAAGATATGGAGAAAGTGAGTTTGGAATAGGGAGGGTGTAATAACTGTTGGAGTCTGGTTTGTTATTTGAAATATTTTTCCCCAAGTGGGGAATACCAGACACGTTAGAAGGATCTGAATCACATTGTCTGTACACATGAGTTCAAAATATTCAAGCATAGTGGAGTCCCTCTGTCACCACCTCTATGATCAGTGCTAAGGCTTTGGGAACACCCTCAAAAAAGGTCACCTCCTCTCACCCAAAACAAGGCCACCAGGAGGCTATCCCAACCTCCCTTGAAAACCTGTGACTACTCACTTTCCTGCCATCATGAGTTAGGAAAATCTTTGACAGAGAACCCCAGTAATGGGGACTTAAAAAAAAATAGAATTTACTTCTCAGAGGTAAACAAAATCAGGAGGGAGTCGTGGCTTCCCTCTTGTGGTCTGAAAGGACTGCTGTTGCTCCAGCCATCTCATCTGAATTCCAGCCAGCAGAAAGGAAGAAGGCCAGAAGTTGACCATTCCTCCTCCTTTTAAGGATGCTCCCCAGACATTGAACATACCACTTCCACTTACATCTCAGTGGCCAGTGCTGAGTGGTTTGGCCACACCCACCTGCAAGGGAGCCTGGAAAATGTCCTCTATTCCTGCCAGCTGTGTGCCCAGCTAAAAGTCAGGGTCTCTATTACTAAGGAAGAGGGCCATTAGATACTGGGGGACTGCTAGAGCAGTCTCTGCCACAGGGCTATGGGCGTGGGAGGCCTACTTCCCAAGGAAGGGTCCTGGGCCATTGCCCAGTCACTGCCTCTTCTAGCCCTGGAGCTCAGGTGGGGACCTGGGAGCCATGGCCACAGAATTCCATCCTGGCGACCCCAGTTTGCCCACCACAAGGTTCTTCGCTAAGTTCTTTGGTTGGCTCTGACTCTAGGATTTTGCTCAGTCTCCCAGGGTGTATGGAGCAGATTCAGGGATCTTCCAATAGAAAGGAAAGAATTTTTTTTACCCCAGCATAAAAATAATAGGTACTTATTATATTAAACAGAAAAGAGAAAATTGAAATGTGGAAATGTAAAAGATTTACCCCAAGTTGCACCATTCAAAGATAATCAGTGTTATTGACATGTGGGGATTCTTCCTTCTAGACTTACATCTACATATAATTTCTACTTTTCATTTTAGCATGGTTATAATCATACGAGGTATATGCTTTTCTTTTTTTTTTAAGATTTTATTTATTTGTTAGAGAGAGAGAGAAAAAGAGAGCACAAGCAAGGGGGAGGGGCAGAGGGAGAGGGAGAAGCTGAGCAGGGAGCCTGATGCAGGACTCAATCCCAGGACTCAATCCCAGGACCCTTGGGATCATGACCTGAGCTGAAGGCAGATGCTTAACCAACTGAGCCACCCAGGTGCCGCATGTATATGGTTTTTATTTGATTTCTTCATCCAGCCTTGTAAATAAGCCCTTTGCCGACTCATCGCAGCCCTGGTTAAAATGGCTCCATTCTGTCCCAGCTGGAGGCTGGGTGTCTCGGTTTGGTGGGGTAATGGGGACAGTCCTCTGTTTTTTCTCCCTTCCATACTCCATCTTGAGCAAGACATGTCTATGGCTTTTGCCTCAGGGAAGGGATATGACAGAGATAGATTTCAAGTCACTTTCTGGCTTTTGTTTTCCAAAAGCCTCAAGCTTCGGGAGCCCTTAGAGCACAGGTTTCCAAAGGAGGATGCACTGGGGAGTGGAAAGATTATCCTGAACAGAGTTCCCCAACCCCGGCCCCTGTTATCTGTTTGCACGACCCATTCCAACCCTCTCTCTCTTGCTTTCCCCCACCAGGTGCTGGAAGTCAAAAATTCACCTTCAGTCATCCTGACGGCAAGGGTGGCTGTGTGATAAGCTCCTTGCTCATGAAAGGTAAGCAGAAGCTGGCTGGGAATTTCTGGGAGAGCCTTTGCTTCTCCACCAGCCCCACCCTTCCTCCATTCCCCTTCCAGTATGCTTCCTCACCCAGTAAGAACTGTCTGTGACCCAGGAGCCCAAGCCCTCCCACGCGCCACAGTCCCCACCATGTCCTGTTGCTCCCCATCGCTGTGGCTGGCTACGCACCATTCCTCCTTCAACCGTCAGCTCCAAGAGGGCAGGGATGGGTCCCTTCTCTTCAGTCCTGTCTTCTCATGGGACCCAGTGCCTGATGCAGAGTGAAGTGCCTAGTAATCTTTGTTGAATGACTGATCTGGCATGAGCTGCTGTGTTTTCTGTGCTCAGCTTGATTAATGTTTTATGTTACCTGCTGGGTCCAGGTAGGCATTTGATTTTACAAGTCCATGTGAAAGTGTTGCTTTTTGCTAGTCAAAGTAGAAAGAATACTAATGATTCCTGACCTCTGAACAAGGCCTTAAAGGATCCACACCCCCAAAGGCAGCATAACTCAGTAAGAGCAGAGGCTGGCAAGGTTTTCCTGGAAAGGGCCAGATGTAAATATTTTTGGATTTGTGGGCCACACTGTGTTTTGGTTACGACTTCTTAACTTTACCAGTATAGTGTGAAAACAGCCACAGACAATATGTAAATGAATGGGCCTGGCTGGGTGTGTGTCAATAAAACTTTATTGACAAAAACAATCAGTGGGCCAGATTTGGCCCGAGGGCTATAGTTTGCTGACCCCTGCTTTAGAGTATGGATTCTAGAACCAGACAGCCTGGGTTCAAGTCGATTCACTAGTGGTGCAACTTTGGGCAATTTACTTAATCTTTCTGTGAGTCAGTTTCCAAATCTGTCAAATAAAGAGGGTGTGTCATTCCAGGTCCAGCAGGAGACAGTGTTTCCCTTGGATGATCCAGGGAAGGAACTCTTCACGGAGGTGGGCAGAGTGAAGGGTAAAGGGGTTGGCAATAGCAGGTTTGGTTTCTTCTCCTGGCTCTGAGAAGGCAGAGGGAAGAAATGGTGTTATAATCATGGAGTGAGCACCAGAGCCTGCTGGCAAAAGCTGTGGTCCAAGAAGATGGAGCCATTGTAAGAACTGGATGAGATGAGAGGGGCCTAGAGGAAAGAACACCCCGACCTCTCTCTCCTCCTGCCCCTCCAGTCTCCTGCTGCTCCCTCCCACCGGGAAGCCCAGCCAGAAACCGGAGGATGCCTAGGTCTGCCTCCTGGTGCATAGAGCCCAGTGGGGTGTGGGTGTCAGGGGCAAACAGATTATCCAGGACTGAGGCTGGTAATGACATTATAATTACGATTTTATTTTTTTATTTTTTTTTAAAGATTTTTTTTAAATTTATTTATTCGACAGAGATAGAGACAGCCAGCGAGAGAGGGAACACAAGCAGGGGGAGTGGGAGAGGAAGAAGCAGGCTCATAGAGGAAGAGCCTGATGTGGGGCTCGATCCCTTAACGCCGGGATCACGCCCTGAGCCGAAGGCAGATGCTTAACCGCTGTGCCACCCAGGCGCCCCTATAATTACGATTTTAAAAACACACCTGTCTGGAGTTTGTACACCCATGTTCATAGCGGCATTCCTCACCATAGTCAAAAGGGGAAGCCAGCCAAGTGTCCGTCAGCTAATATGTGGAGAGACAAAATGTGGCCTGTCGGTCTGGTGGAGTAGTATTCATCCTTGAAAAGGAAGGCGAGTCTGACACCTGCTGTCACATGGATGGACCCGGAGGATAGCATGCTAAGTGCAAGAGGCCAGTCACAAACGGATAGCTACCCTATGGTGGCACTTACATGGCACCCAGAGGAGTCCCATTCATAGGAGTTCCCATCCACAGGTTTGAGACAGACAAGAATTGTGGAGGACACTGTCCGCTGCAGGCCACGGGGTTCACATGAGTCAGTCTGTGCACTGTGCTTACAACAGTTCTGTGCACCTGCGCGTGGCCAGTGCCACGGCCACCATTTGCCACCATTGTTGTTCCATGGGAGAAATACAAATCCCCGTCTTGTTTGAGCCGCTGCTGGGGGTGGGCGTGGTTCTGGTACATGCTGCCAAGTCAAAGCCTGATAGGGATGTGCACGGCTCTGTGCCCGAGGCTGGCCGGAAGCCTGCCCCTCCCAAGGATCCTCCCCCACCTCCAGCCCCCGTCTCCGCATCCGCACCCCCACCCCACCCCCATTCAGCTGCAGAATTCAGTGGGGAGGGCGCAAGCTCGCAGTAAAACAGAGGAAGCTGCTCCCATTCTGGCTTTCCAACAAGGAGGGCTTAATGAGGCAATTAAGCAGAACTATTTTCTCTTTATCTCCTTCTCCATCTTCCTGAGTCTGTCAGAGCATCCAGCCTGGAGGGCCCTCAAAGATGAGAGGAGCCTGTCCTTCCCCACCCCCCACCCCCCAGTTTCAAGAATGGGAGAATAGGACTCAGAGAGGGGCAGTGGCTGGGCCAAGGTCACACAGCGAATTGGTGGGACCACACCCAGAGCCCCAGGACCCTGGCAGGTGAAGAGTGAAATGGGGATGGTGGCCTGCTGGGAAGCTCAGAGCCTGGACAGAGAGCATGGTCACTGTGAGGCCCCTGGACTGTACCCATGTGGGGGACATGGACCCTGTGGTATCAGGTCAGCTGAGTCTTCAAGAGAAGTTAAAATCTACATTTGTAAGGAACACCATATAGTAATTCAAAGTTCAAGAAAACCGAGTATAGGCCAAATAAAGAGGTCCTTGCTGAAAATGTCTGCACTTGGATATTGTGCTGCTGTGGTGGACATGCCCACAGGGTGGATAGGGAGGAGCGTAGGGCCCAGCATGGTGGACACCTGGCTTCTCCTGGTCCCCTGAGTAGTGATGTGGGATCTTCTTGGACTGCCTACGTTCATGTCCTCTCCAAGATCCCCCTTACAGCCAAGGGGTCTGTAGCAGCCTGGCCATGCACAGTGTATATGTTGTGCACTGCACAAGGGTGCCCATGAAGAGGTCATCAGGGGTGATTTCAAGCCATGCTTGGCTGGCTTGCTTGGCCGCTCATCCCGGAAGAAGAGTCTGCTGCCTGTTGTAATGCATCTACCCAGCAGAGCTTCTTTTTCATATTCCCACAGTGGTGCCAGGTCAATCTGGGTCCTCCAAGAAGAAGTTTCCAAGGGGAGATTAGATGTGCGAGAGGTTGACTGGGGGAAATAGCTCTGAGGGGGGAAGGGGAGGAGGAGGCAGGAAAGCCTTCAGGCTGAGATGCTGGCCTGACCTGTGGAGGAGCGAGGGTTGGAGGGAGGGTCGGGTAGCAGGGACTCCGCACACTCCCAGGGAAGTTTTGTTCAGGCTGATCTTGACTCCTAGGGCCTCAGTGCGCCCTCAGGGGCGTCATTTCCCTTCCATGCTGGGCCATTGGCAGGAGCCCCTGGGGACGCTGGGTGGGCCTGGAGCACAGCAGCAGAGCTGTCAGTCAGTCCATCACGGCCCGCAGTACAAGACCCACGGGGCTCATGGTCAAGGCCAGCACACATGCTGTATTTGCCACTGGGGGCCCTGGTCTGTGAAGGCAGGCAGGCCTGGGAATTCTCTCCTGCCTTACACTCCAGGGTAGCTGTGCGAGCGAATTTTGCATCGATATCCCCGTAGATCTGAAATTGCTGCCACGTAAAAGCATCTGCTGTCCTTGAAGGCTCCCTCACCCCTCATGCCCGAGGGGAGTGTATTCCTGTTGCTGCTGGGACAGATTGCCAAAACTTAGTGGCCTCACACAATACGTATGCTCGTACACTTCTGGAGGTCAGAAGTCCGAAACAAGTCTCACGGGATGAAAATCATGGTATCATCAGGGCTGGGTCCTTCTGGAGGCCTGTGTTCCTTGCATCTTTTAGCTTCTAGAGGAGGCCTGCATCCCTTGGCCGTCGCCCCTCCTCCATCTTCAGAGCTGGCAACAGCTCCTTTGTTTTTTGGGGGAAACGCCTCCCCTCCTGTCTTAGTCCATGTGCTGCATGTGGATCTGACCGTTCCCCTCTCCTCTCCAACTCAAGGATGAACAAGAGGCTCAAGGTTGGCTCGTCAGAGTGGTTCATGACCTTGGCCAGGCCAATGAGAGCTTTACCAGGGATTTGGGGTGAGCTCTTTTTCTGCAAGGTGGTTAAGCCAATAAAATGAAAATCTGGAGCTGCTGGTGGTCCTCCTGCCTCCAGATGTGAAGACCTGGCTTGAGAGTGAAGCCTACACAGAAGAAAGGCCAGTTGCTATTGACCTTGAGACCTGGATCCCACTGTACCTGAAGCTAGCTACACAAGCATTGAAATTTTCAGATCCGGAGATCATAAATCCCCTTTTGGCTTCAGCCGACTCAAATAGAGTTTGTAATTCTTGTTACCAGGTGTCCTGACTGGTACTCCCGTCTCCAATTTTGAATACCAGCCCAGTACTGTGGAATTAACATGCCAAACTCATGTCAGCCTTGCTCACTTTCCTTCCTCTCCCCTCTCTTCCCCCACCAGCTATGCTATTGGGTGATACATCCTAATGTATATTTAACAGTGGCTCAAAATCAAATTAATTTAGATTGGTTAATAAACTGTAACATCCGTTTCTAAATCAAGCTACATTTTCCTCTTGAGCAACTAAATTCATGCCTGTTGGTTTAATTTGTTGCTATTGTAATCCTTTAACGCTGATGAAATTATGGAAAGGTTTCTAGTGAAATTATCCAGATTTGATTAGGGTTGGACATATTAATATTTTTCCTTCCCAACAGTCTTTGGAGAGAGATTGGCTGAGAGTGTGTGTGTTCCACATGCTGTGGACTGTGATCTCAGAAAGCAGACTCATCCTGTCCCTTGGCAGATAATCCTTCTTTGGGTGTGTATTTATTGAGTGCTGACTGTATGCAGAGCATTTGATGTTCATATTCTCAGTGGAGGGTCTGAAAGAAGAGTTTCTGGGCTTCTGTGGAATAGTTGTTGTGAGGGATTTAGGGGTGCCTCCCTATGGCCCCACCTCCAGTTAAAGTGGAGCCTTGTGTCTTGTTTGCTGTAACCCCAGTGCCACTGAAGTAGGTACTCACATGCCACATGGTTTGACCTTGAGCTTGACCCTGAAGAATTTCCTGTGGACACATCACACCTCTAAGACCCCATGGCCAGCTGGCACAGGTGGTGGCAAGAGAGGAGGGAAGGGGGGAAGGTCCAAGCTGGACCCAGCCCCATGGAGAGGAGTGAAACCAGGCAGGTGGGTCTCAGTCTGCCCTCCCCCTGCGTGCCCTGCTGAGGTTGCCCCACCCACCTGCTAACTCCATTTGTTCTGGAATGTGCCAGGCCTCGCCCCAAAGAGCAAGCCATCTGCAGCGGGATCTGAAGTGCATTTCTAGGTTCCCTCCTTCAGGAGAGAGTGGGTTGGGCAGGGCCTGGGAGTCAAGACTCGTGGTGGATGAGGTCAGGCACAGAGAGGCCCCCTAGGAGGGTCCCCCACCTCCAATGTCCCTTCAGTCTGTGGGGAGGGGGGTCTCCACTCTCTGGCATCTTGTGGGTGATTCCTGAGCCTGGCAGAGTTCTCTAGAAGGGCTGCTTACTCCACTTGGGTGAGCAATGTGACAATGGCATGGACCAGGCCTCTGTGATGGGCCTCTGCTGGGCCTGCCCATTCCCTGCCTCCTGCCTGCTCCCCTTCATGCCAGGAGCCGAGACCTGAGTCTTCTCTCCTCGGAGAAATCTCTGTTTCTCCTTGGAATATGCTCTCCTGGCTCTGGGTGCTTCCCATTCATAGAGTCAACCACAGGTGCTAATTGAGAATTGTGAAATTATTTCCTGATACCCAGCCCCCCCCAACCCAGCTACAAAGTTGACGAGAGGAGGAACCCCGCATTGTGACCCAGAGTTGCCCTGTGTTTAGCTGCCCTTGCACAGACCTTTATTTCTTTTAACAAATTAATTGGCACCATTTAAAAAAAATATTTTTTTATTGGAGAGAGAGAGAGAAAGCACAAGTAGAGGGGAGAGGCAAAGGGAGAGGGAGAGAAATACGCAAGCAGATGCCTCACTGAGCGTGGAGCCAGACACAGGGCTTGATCCCACAACCCTGAGATCATGGCTCAAGCCGAAATCAAGAGTCTGCCGCTCAACTGACTGAGCCACCCAGGTGCCCCTAGTCAGCACCATTTTAAAGTTAGGAGATTGCACATGAAAATCTGGATTTGGGGCCTCTGTTTAAAACAAATCAAAAGATTCGGTAACCTTGGGGTGTATGTCCTTCCATGAGGACAGTTAGTGGGAATTTGCCTTTAAACAGGGCAGTGTGCTCCTGTTCACCTTGCCCCACTCCCCACCAGCCCCTATCGCCCACACCCAAGCTGCATCTCCTGTTCACATTGCTTGTCTGACCTCCGTAAATTGTGTTTCAACCCCTCGCCGACTCCTTGTGTCCTGGCCCCCGACTGCCTTTATGTCCAGCCAGTCCTCGAAACTATCTGGTGGGACACATGTCCACATTTTTAGGACAAGAAAACTAAAGTTTAGGAGAGGTTAGTGCCCTTCCCAGGATCACACAGCAAGTGGGTGGCAGAGACGGGATTTGAAGCACTGATTACCTGGTTCCCAGACTTGGGGTCCCTCCACCACACGCTAAGCCTGTACCTACAGGGATGGAGAGAGCTGCTTTTCACTTATAATGCCACCTGTATCCTGGTCAGAATTCCCGCTCGCTCCGTGTAGAGGGGAGATCAGATGCCCAGAGGGGCCACAGGGGTACATGAAGGAGGGGAGAGGGGTGACTCAGAGAGCAGAGGCCCCAACCCTGCACGGCCAGGCAGGAATGTGACCCAGTCTGGCAGAATTTCTGATGTTTCAAGAGAAGCCAGGCATCTGGATCTGTGTGTGAAATATCCCAGTCTGTCAGCGTTGTACACGCAATGTATGTAAAGTCCCTTGGTGGTCACACTGAGCACGTCAGCGGCTGGGTGCCCGCCTTGTTGCCAGGTTGTGGTTCGGCTTGAAAGCTTGCTTTTCATCACTGGCTGCATGGGACAGGCTGCATGTGGGGGAGCCCGGCCTCTTTGCCCACTGTTGTCGGGGGTGGGGTGTGGTCAGAGCTGTCTTGGCTGAGCAGTAGGGCTGAATGTCTTTTGCAGGGCCCCAGAGGTCCCCAGGACTTAGGAGGCATAGTGCACATCTCCAGACTCAGAATCACCACCCGCCCTCCCTGGCCCTTACACTACCGCTGGGCCCTTCCTTCCTGGTGTCTGGCTATTTACCAGTCATTTATAAAAAAAAAAAAAAGAAAAAGAAAAAGAAAAGTATTGGCCACCTGCTGTGTACCAGACCCCAGAGAAAGCCCTGTGTAGCTTCCACAACAAAATCAGAAATGACTCCTAGAGTCTAAAAGAGAGGAGTTCTCCCATGTTCTAGAACATCAGCTGCATAAGGGCAGGGCTATTGCCTGTCTTGTTCCCCACTGTCTCCCACCGCCTAGAACATTCTCTGGCACATAGTAGGTGCTCAGCAAATGTTTGTTGAATGAAGACTAGCATGGTAGCATCTTTCCATGCATTTGCTAATGGGAATTCCTCAAAAGGAGCTCTTCTTGTTATCCTTCCTTTTGGGATAAGACACCTGAGAGGTGAGGGAGTTGGCTTGCCCTGCTTCACCGCTGAGGTGGGGCCAGACGTACAACGTGGGCCTCCTCCGCCGGCCTCCTCTCCCTCCGCATTTTCCTCCCAGCATGCAACTGGAACTTTTTTTTTTTTTTTTTTTTTGACACAGCAGATTTTCAGAGTCTCTGGTTGACACCCAGTGACTAAACAGACGGGTGGGGAATCAATGTCTCCCATCACAGCTCAGCAAAGCCCTTCCAGGCCACTCCGGGTGGCTCACCTCGTGGAAAGGGGCCTCACCTCTTCAGAAAGAACTTCATTCTGGAATGCAGGCGGCATGGAGGAGTTGCTCCTGGAAGGGAATTTCGACATTCATCAGACGTAATTATTTCCTTAACTGAAATATTTAAACAGAGCTTCAAGGAATCCAACAAAAGAAAATGAGTTTTAGGGGAAATACACACACACCGCATTCTTTCCTCCAAACATAAGCTGGAAGGATTTTATCTGCTCTCAGAGGGAAAACTCAAGAGGTTTAATTTAAAACTTGGGCGGGCTCATGGCTTTTCAATGGGGTGATTGTTCCATAGTCAGGGAATGAGATAATAAGAAAACGTTTTCGAGCCAGTGTTTGGTTTGGCTTCAGAAATTCAAACCCGGTGTCCTTCTGAGAGCTTTCGGCCTCGAGCGTCGCTGGGCTGGTGTCTCCCCTGGTCAGAGAGCAGATCTGCAATAACATTTACGCAGTCCGAGCCGTCCAAGGGGATGCGGGGGGCGGGGGGGGTGTGCGCGTGCGCGCATCCCGGACGCGGTTACCGACCCCGCCTGCTTGTCACCCAGCCTTGGGGTGCCCGGAACCCTGGTGACGGTGTAACATAGGAATGAGCCTCTGGAAGCCCCTTGACGGGACAGCGTCTTTTGATCTGTCGGGGCTCGTAACTCTCCCTGTCTTCATCAGTCTGCTGCACGGAGAACCCAAACCAGCCTCCCAAGTGCAGGCCGCATAGTCCCGCCTTCCTGGGCTTCCTTTCCGCCCGGGTTTTAGCAGGTGGAAACGAGCAAAATGAGCACCGACCGTGTTGGTGTGAAAGTTGATGGCCCCTTCTCCCCTTCGCTTTGCCTCTCATTCTGCTCCAGGCTGTCTTGGGAAAATGCTCGTTTCTAGAACAGGGCTTCCCAGGGCCCCAACTCTGGGAGAAGGGAAACTGGCGAGGACGAAACCAGGTAGCTTTTGTTCTAGGAAGGAGCCTTTCAGGGAGGAAGTGCCTCCTGGGTGGCTGGGCAGAAAGTGAGCTCCACTGGTTCCCCTGATAGTCTCAATTCGGAGGCAGCATGTCCCTCGGGGAACCTGGTTTATCAGCCGCCTGGTCCTGCCCTGCACGACACCCCCTGGGCTGCAGACGCCAGCGCGGGAAGGTGAGGCCTGATTGCAGAGAGGGCGCCTCTCAAACGGCTGCTCGCCTTTCCTTCTGCAACAGGCTGCTGACTTTTGGAGACCCCCGAAGGCTTTTTCTCCTCAAGAATTCTCCCCCCAGCCCTTCCTCTCAACGTACCCTAGGACTGGCCCTAACTTTGCCCCCAGCTCTCGCCCACCAACACCCCTCCTTAA
Source organism: Ailuropoda melanoleuca (assembly GCF_002007445.2). Taxonomy (NCBI): domain Eukaryota; kingdom Metazoa; phylum Chordata; class Mammalia; order Carnivora; family Ursidae; genus Ailuropoda; species Ailuropoda melanoleuca. The sequence goes on from NC_048229.1 coordinate 4,883,083, forward strand.
CCCTAACCTTACCCTCCTGTGAGGCCTGGGCAGCTGGAGGTGAACTTTGGCTCTTCTGGTGGCTGCCCGGTGTCCCCTTGGTCCCTCAGCCCTGCTTGGGTCCCCCCAGACGGCCTGCCTTCCTGAGCAACATCAGCATCCCCCAGAGGTGAGGAGCTGGAAGACTCCAGCCACTGTCAAGGGCCCCCATGTGTTGAACCCACCCCGTTCTCTGAAACCCATGGGGCGGCAGGGTCACACTCCCTGAAGGTCCCAGGGCAGGATCTCTCCTGGCTTCTCTCTGGCCTCTGGAGGCTGCCGGCAATCCTCGGCCTCCTTGCCTGCGTCAGTGGCTGTCCTCTCTCTGGGTCCCTGTGTGGTCTTCTGACCGATTCACCAGTCATTGGTCTTCAGGGCCCACCCTAACGCAGTGGGATCTCAACTTGACCTGATACCATCCGCAAAGACCCTGTTTCCAAACAAGATCACACTCACATGGGAGGACATGGATTTGGAGCGGTGGACATTATTTGACCTGGTGTGCTCCCCATGGGCCTGCACTGGGCTGCCCTTTCCGTGTTTCCCCACACCATCCTCACGGCAGCCCACGGACGCACCCATGGCCAGAGGCACAGCTCACATTCCCACGGTGCGGAGGAGAGAGCGGAGGCTCGGAGCCGTGAAGAGGCGAGTGTCCGTGGTCACGCAGCTGGAGCATCAGTGACGCTGAGATCCGAACTCAGAGCAGCCTAACTCCGGAGCTCTCTGGCTCTGTTGAAACCTCTACAGTGTCTGGCCCTCCAAGCACTTAACCCAAGAGTAGCCCGAGGGAGAGTGAGAATCCTCTGGCTCACAAAGCTCATTGCTTTGGGGCACTTATTTCTAGAGCCTCCTTCTGAGCACACAGACCCGACCAGCCCATGCTGGGGGCACAAGAGACAAATCCATGGTGACAACACAGAGCATCGGGGGCCAGGCGGGGAGACGGGCCACGGGAGTGCCTGCTCGGAGCTATGAGGTCTGCTTTGGGGTGAAGACGTGTCCCGGAACGAGACCGAGGTGCCGGCTGCACACCACTGAGCGAGCTAATGCCACGGAATTGTGCACTTTACCGTGTGTAATTTTATGTGAGTTTTACCTAGAATTTTTTTCTGTCTTTAGAGTTGTCCTTTATCGACAATCTCACCAGTAGAGTTAGTCTTTTGTCTTGAGGTGTTGGAAAGGCCACCACTGGGGTCCCTTGTTTCATTGGAGACGCGGTGTCCAGGAGGCCCCAGGTAAAACGCAGTATGTCTCCTGAGAGGTGGGGAGAGGGTGCCCGGCTACTACCAGAGTGGGGGCTGGGTTATCTCATTGGCCAACTGTCCCTGTACAAAGCGCAGGGAAGGGGTACCAGGCAGGTGAATTTAATGGGTGTTTCCAGGAAAGGAATATAGAAAAAGGGAGGGCAGCTGGGAGGCAGAAGGCTGGAGTGCACCTGCTTCTCCTGTTTCGGCTGCTGGCCAGTCCGGCACATCCCTGTCCTCACTTCATCAACTGTCCCCAGGCCCCTGCTCTGCCCGCCGGGGGAGCGGGGTGGCTGAACTGTCAGCCCCAGGAGCATAGCTTCCTGTGTTATTTGCCGAAAGGCCTGATACAGCAATAGCTCAATTTTATTGATCGTGTCAATGGCAATAATTCAAGAAAGCTATTTAAATTCACGGGAGGAAGCCAGAGCAATTATCCGCGTCTTCATCAGATTCTCCATCATTTTTGTTGTTGGCTATCGAGCATGGAGACAGACATTTTGTGTAAGGCTGATGTGGCAGCACTGGGGCTGGTGAGGGCTGGGGTTTTGTTTGCAGCCCTGGGGGGGGAAAATCATAATCAACAGTTCGCCAGATATAAATCTATATGCACAAAGGTTTACGGGGCGTTATCACGGGGTGTGCGGGCACCCAGCGGTTTAAATTCATTTTGTCCCTAATCCCAGCCAAATCCCCTTGGCATATTCCCGCAGTCCCTATTTCAGCACATAATAACATTGTGATTTGTGATGGAGCAGGTGATTTTTTTTTTTTTTTTTGCAGTCTTTCCCCTGTAGTTAAACTTTAATGAAAGCTTAAATCACACTGGAATTCTCGCGGTGACAAGCAGATGAGATCAGTAGAAGGCACGGCGAGTCTGGCTGGGTGGGCTGTGAGGTGGGGGGGTGATGAGAGGGGAGAGCCCCCCCCACCACCACCACAGTGGTTTGCACCCCATCCCACAGCATCCTCTCTGGGCAGGAGTCATGATTAATTCAGCTCTAAATCCCTGGCTCCTGGCATAGTGCCTGGTACACAGCAGGTGCTCAATGAATAATTGAACAAATGAATGAGCTGGGTGGGTTGCTTACTTTACAGGGGGAGTTGGCTAAACTCTGTTGCTCCTGGATGTCATGATGTCATGGTATTTTCTCTGTCTGTGCTGGACATCTTCTGTTTGCCTCTCCAGGTCTGCTCTCCACCCCTTTTCCATTCAGATCCATACCAGCTGACTCACGTGGGCTGTATCCCTGGGGTCCTCAGCCCTCTGGCATCTGGGGGGAGCCAGCCAATGGGAGGCACTGACTGGAGGCAGGAGGCAGGAGGCAGGTGGAGAAAGAGGCCAGGGTATTTATTCCCCAGCTCTCTGTCTGCCTGCCTCAGGTTGACTGCGTCCCTCTTATTGGGAGGCTCTTATGGGGGTCCTCTCCTCATGCCCCACTTCAGGTTCCAGTAACGACTCACCCATGCCCCCTTCAGGTGCATTAACAGCTCCTCACCTTGCTGTTTGGCAGTAGGAGGGTGTGGGGGTGTGGGGGTGGGGAGAGTTTTACCAGGCCCTGCCCATACTTTTACAAATAGTTGCTTTGTTAGCTTTTCTTGGTTTCCCACCTGAGGGTGCCCTCTTTTTTATAGGGATCCTAACTGATATCTAAGCCATTATGTTCTAATGATTATCCTTTTAAAATAAATTCATATTTTCACTCAAGTACCGCCTTTGTGGTGCTGCAAGTCAGCAGTTATCAAAGTGTGGTGGCAGACTAGCAACCTCAGAATCACCTGGGAGCTCATCAGAAATGCAGATTCTTGGGCCCCACCCAGACCTGCTGAGTCAGATGCTCTGAAGGTGGGCTCAGCTGCTTGTGTTTTCACAAATCCTCCAGGGGATTTTTGACTCATGCTCAAGCCAAGAACCGCTGCTCGGGTAATTCCTGCAAATCATAGGTTTGGTGTGTGTGATCCACACTAGAGGTTGCCCTCCTAATATCCATTCTCTCCTTTTCTTTTTGTTTTTCACTAATAAAACCATAAGTTTGTATAGGACAGCAGTGTGTCTAGTTTAAACTCTGCCTTTCCAGCTTCCCCTGCAAATAGGGGGTTGCCCATGACACAGTTCTGATCAAAGAGATGTAAATGGCTCTGAACTTGCCAGAGCTCTGGCCTGTGGAGAACAGGGGACACTGACTTGTCCAAGGGGAGAGCTGAGGGCCTGCTGGCCTTTTCCTCTTGGCCCTCTCCTCTTTAACTGTAGCGTTAGCTGTTGTCGGGCAGTGATGATTTAAACCGAATGGTGAGTCTGCAGCCGTGCAGGTGGGAGACTGAGCAGATCTCGTGCCTGAGACCGATGATGGAACCAGGGCTCTGTGATGATGCCAACCAGGGAAGCAGCCCCTTCCTAGACAGAAGGTGCAAGGTACATCTAAAACCTAATTCTGCATGCCTAGCCGGTGGGGAGGGGAGGGGAGGGGAGGGGAGAGGAGAGGAGAGGAGAGGAGAGGAGAGAACCTGGTTCTTGGTTTCAGCTCAGGTCATGGCCTCGGGGTCCTGGGATTGAGCCCTGCTTTGGGCTCCCCACTCAGCAGGGAGTCTGCTTGTCTTACACTCTCTCTCTCTCTCTCTCTCTCTGCCCCTCCCCTGGCTCACACTCTCTCTTTCTCTAAAATGAATGAATAAATCTTAAAAAAACAAAACAAAACGTGGAGAGTAGGGGTGGGGAGCAGAAAAAGCTGGTGCTGATCTTTTGCCCTTTGCTCTTTCCCCTCTTTCTGCCTGGAGCTAAGATGCAATGCTGGAGGTAGAGCAGCCTCCTTGTAACCATAGGTGACCATTAGAATGAAAGATTTTAGATAAGAGCCTGAATTTCGATGGCATGGTGGAGCTGTCTCATAACAAAGAGACAGCTTATTTGGGGAAGCCACTTTTATTTGAGTTTTCTGATATATGTAGCCAAATGCAATAAATTCCTAGTAAAAATAAGTATTCAACTATGACAATAGGAAGTGTTCATCTGTGTGTACCACTCCAAATTGTCTTGCAGGTCACAAAACCCCGCTTGAATGAGAACTTCATTGTTAAAGGCAAGAAGCCACTATAGAGGCTTGCCTGACACAGGGCTGGGTACACAGCACATTCAGGGTTTTATGTATCTGTTTATACCTACATCCTGGCAAAAGAGGATTTGGAAAAATCCTAGGGACTCCAAAGGCACTAGTGGCCTGACCTAAACTTCCAAGTTACTCACTGTGCAGGCAAGAGGAGAGACCAAGAGGTCACTGGAGCTGGGCAATCAGGGAAGACTGCATGGAGGGGGTGGCATTTGGATTGGCAGTTAGTTGAACAGAGAATGTCCATTAACTGAATAGCTACTTATTCCAGGCATTGTGTAGAGGCTACTGCCAGTGTCATAACTTCTCTGTGATACAGGGATTAGACCTTCTGATGCCTTTAACCTCTTCACAAAGGTACACAGCACATTCAGGGTTTTATGTATCTGTTTATACCTACATCCTGGCAAAAGAGGATTTGGAAAAATCCTAGGGACTCCAAAGGCACTAGTGGCCTGACCTAAACTTCCAAGTTACTCACTGTGCAGGCAAGAGGAGAGACCAAGAGGTCACTGGAGCTGGGCAATCAGGGAAGACTGCATGGAGGGGGTGGCATTTGGATTGGCAGTTAGTTGAACAGAGAATGTCCATTAACTGAATAGCTACTTATTCCAGGCATTGTGTAGAGGCTACTGCCAGTGTCATAACTTCTCTGTGATACAGGGATTAGACCTTCTGATGCCTTTAACCTCTTCACAAAGGTACACAGCACATTCAGGGTTTTATGTATCTGTTTATACCTACATCCTGGCAAAAGAGGATTTGGAAAAATCCTAGGGACTCCAAAGGCACTAGTGGCCTGACCTAAACTTCCAAGTTACTCACTGGAAGGAGAAGGGAAAAGTGGACATCGCAAAGGCCAAACCTGGTTGTTCTGGGAGGCCAGGGTATGGAGAAAGAATGGACAACCATTTCCTCATTAAGACACAATGATGATGTGCTGGAACCACAAGGAAACAGGCTCAGAGAGGCAAAATGACTTGCCAACGTCACAGCTTCTTAGGGATAGAGGCTCAGCTCTGAACTGTAAGAACCCAATCTGAACCTATCAGTGTTATGAATGAGGCTTCCACAGGACACGGAGAGATGACAGGGAGGGGACCCCAAGCCCAGAGAGACCACAGCCTCTTACTGCAGCCAATGGTTCAGAATCTACCTGAGCCCTCTGAAGAGTTTTTAATTATCCACATTTTCTAGAAGAGGAAACTGGTTCAGAAACTGGTCCTCTTTCCCAGGGTCACACAGCTAGAGGAACAGAGCTGGGGCTCAGACCTAGGTCCATGGGGCTCCAGGGGGTCTCAGTGCACTGTGGATTCCAGGAAGCCTTCATGGAAGAAGAGGACTAGATTTGTTATTATTTTTGCTTGAAGGACAGTTTACTTTGTTGTTGTTGTTATTTAATTATTTTTATTACCCTTCATGCTTGTTAATCCCTTCAATATCCACAACCATGTGAAGTTGGTGCTATTTTTTACCCCATTTTACAGAAAGGGAAACTGAGGCAGGCCAGCAGCCCAGTGCCCTGGACAAGATTCCTGTGCAATTTCAGTGGAGGGTGGGCAGCAGGGGCTTGTGTCTTGATGATCAGAGGTGTTGCAACCGCCTAATCTCACTGAGGGACTCTGTCGTGCATTCTCTTCTTCCTCTCCTCACCTCGTGGCTCCCACAGGGCACGTCTATGGCCTTCCCTGCCCAGGCTCTCTCCTTCTGGAAGGAAATTCTCCCCTCCTGTGTCCTACTGGGGAACCCCTCCTTCCATGCTCTTCACCTATGTGGTTTGAGTGAGTGAAACTCTGCTCCATCACCACAGCCATTGGTTCAGGGGTAGTCATGTGACCTAGTCATGTAGCCCAGGCTGAGCCAATAAGAATCTTCCCTGGGACTTTTGCTGGAACCACTTGGGAAAATGATCTCTTTTCCCACTGAGTTGTTATGCCAGTGGGATGTAATTGAAGCCATCTGAGAAAGAAACCAGCCTAGAGGAAAGTAGTACCGAGAAGGAGGGACCAATGACATTATTTGTGCCCCCGAATCCAGCTATGCCTGAAATCTACCCTGGACTTTTCAGTTACGCGAAGCAAGAAATCGGAGAGTTGGCATTCTATCTCTGGCTAGCTGAGTGTCCTGACACACACAGCCTCATTTCTAAGATTCCTCTTCCCCATCCCCAGCCTGGGGCATTTCTGGTCGCAGCAGACTTTGCTGAGGTTTGGGAGTGAGGGAGGAGTTTTATAAACCATGCTGCTCAGACTCCCTGCCTTTCCAGTTTTCCAGTCCCCCTCCTCCCCAACTCCCCCAAGAAACTACATCTCCCAAACTTTCCTATGCCGCCCCCCACCAAGCTTGGGTTCCCGTCATATTTCCAAACTTTCATCATTGTGTCTTAATAAGGAAATGGTTGTCCATTCTTTCTCCATACCCTGGCCTTCCAGAACAACCAGGTTTGGCCTTTGTGATGTCCACTTTTCCCTTCTCCTTTGTGAAGAGGTTAAAGGCATCAGAAGGTCTAAGTTCAAGTCCCAGCCCAGCCCCTCTATTCAGCAGCTGTGTGACCTTGGGCAGGTTACTTAACTCTCTCCGTGCCCCATAACCTGGGCTGTAAAATGGGAATACAGATGATGCCTTTTTCTTAGGTTTGCTGTGAGGATTAATTGAGTGAATTTATGGAACACACTCAGAAGCAAGCCTTGCTCTGAAGCATTTGTTATACAGTTATTACAAGGAGGCAATGTAGGAATTCATGCCCCTCTGAAATGATTCACACTACCTCCCACAGAAGGCAGAAGCAGTTACCATTCCTCGAACCCAGTGCGTCTGGGGTTTCTTCTGCCCAGACAGAAAGGAGGGCCCTGACAGGATGCAGGGAGGCAGGGTAGGGGAACCTTCAATGTGGAGGGAGAGCCTCCGGACTTGAGTCCTGGGAATCAGGAGCTCTTACCGGTCTCTGAGTAGGGAGAGGAGGTGTTTCAGTTTGCTGTCTGGGGTGGTATGCAGTGGTGCCACATTCTTGCTAGAACTTAAGGACTCTAGCCACCCAGCTCCAGCACTGGGTAATAAAGGAGCAGCCGCTCGTGTGTGAGCTGAGAGCCGCCTACTAGCGTAACAGCTGACGTGGAGATGAAAAAAGGACTCAATCAAGCTAACAGCCCTTCCTGGCTGCCCTGCAGTGATTGGGCTTTGTGCTGCACTGGGGAAAATACCGACCCTTGAAGTGTTCTCGCTCTCTGGGGAGCAGCTGTGAGAGGAGTGGCGACCGCTGGGTCAGCCTGGAGAGGGTGCGACCGCTGTGGGCTGCCGGGAGGGGAGGTTTATTCCACGCCAGCCCAAATCCCTTCCGCGCCCGAAGTAACCACATACTTGGTTCATGGAGACCACGTGATCTTTATGTATGGTGGTCTCACTTTACTCCACCCGGCAGACGAGGAGACTGAGGCTCAGAACAGGAGAGTGGCCCATTCAAGGTCATACGCCTGGGAAGTTCCAAATGTGAACCAGGTCTATCTGACTCCAAATTCTGGGTAATTTTTGTGATGCTGCTGGCCTTGCAGATCTATGAGGAAGGGGACAGAGGAGCGGGTGTGGGGTGGAGAAGCCAATTTGGGAAGCAACTTAGGGAAGGCTGAGCCTGGAGGGGCTTTGCACGTGAGATGAGGGTGACCTGAATGCAGGTGGAAGAGGACTGTGTGTATGAGAGAAAGAGACAGAGACAGAAACAGAATTATCAGCAATTGCCAAGGCGGTGAAATGTCCACTCATTCATTCGTTCAATGTATACATATATGCAACTGAGTGCCTACTACGTACCAGGCACTATGCTAAACTCCGGGAAATCTAGCAGAGGACAGGACAGGATAGACAAAAATCCAATCCTTCATGGAGTGTGTAGACTAGTTGGAGGTAGAGAGGGAAAAGGTAAATCAAGGAAGGACCAAAAAAAAAAAAAAAAGGTGAACAGTAAAGAGCAGAGTCTCAGGAGTAAGGCAGGGGTGGTAAGATAGAACGTCATGGGTGGACAGGGGCCACTTTAAATTAGATGAGCTTGGGAGGCTTCTTGGAGGAGGTGACGTTTGAGCTGGAATTTTGATGTTCCTGTGGGTCAGGAAAAAGCCGAGGGCTGGGCACCTGCAGGCTGGGTGAGCCGACGTCTGATACCCTTCATCTTCGCCTGGAAAAGGGTTGAACAGAGACCCTTCATATGATTGCAACGGCAGCTGAGGTCTTGCCTGCAACTTCCGGGGAGACCCTGAGCCAGCCTCAGCCACTAAGTCACTCCCAGATTCCTGACCCCCCCCCCCAAACTGAGATAATACTTAATTGTCTTTAACGGTGCAAAGTCCGGGGGCAGTTTTTCACACAGCAACAGGTAACTACTGCAAGGGCCACCTTGGGTGGAGAGGTTCTTTTTGAGAGAGAAAATCTTTTCTTGGAAACTTGCAAGCAATTGAGCGCATTATGTCACATGATCGGGATTAGACCAATCCCTGCCAGGGGGCGTCGTCATCCTGAACCAGTCAGGACGCTCTACCTGGGGCGGACTCTCCAGGACCAGAGAGGGTGGCAGCTCATGGAGCAAAACTGGGGAAGAGGATGTAGGAGCATTTCCTCCTGAGCTCCAAAGCCTCCCCTGGTTTAACACCCCCAGTACATCCTTCAGTGTCAGCAGCTACCATTTTTTGAGCACTAACTATATGCCTGGGTTTTCACCTGCATGGAGCTCTGGCTCCACGGTGTTCTCGCATCTACTTGCCCTCATCTTAGCCTTTGCACGAGCTGGTCCTGCCCCTCGGCGTGTCTTTATGCCCGTGTTGCCAGTTCAAGTCCTAGCCTTCCTGCAGGGAGGACCTCAGACTTCACCCCCTCTAAGAAGATTTCCAGGACTCCCACCCAGAGATAACCCGGACAGATAACCTGGACAGGTGATTTAGTCACTCTCACTGCCCAAACTTACCCATCATGTACACTTGCTGATTTGTTTGTAGTTGGTCTTTCCTCTGCCAGCCCCGTTAGAACAGGGATGGGGTGGGGCTTGTTACCCCTTTCTCGCTTAGAAGGGGTCTGGCTACTTGGGTTCCAATCCTACTCCTCTGGTTATTGGCTGTGTGACCTTGGGCAAGCTGCTTTAACCTCTCAGTGCCTCAGTTTCCTCATCTGCAAGTAGAGAGGATAATAGCACTTCCCTCATGGGTATGGTGACAATTCAGTGAAACTGGTGTATACAAGTGCTTGGCATTTAATATGCTCTCGTCAATGAATTAATGAGTTAGACAGAGCCTCCTCTCTCCACTGTTGGAGGCTGACTCCCTTTGCTGTGGCCTGGGGCTCAGGAGAGAGATGTCCTTTCTCTCTCTCTCTCTCTCTCTCTCTCTCTCTCTTTTCCTGTTGCAGTTGCTGGCAGTCACCCTGGCTTGATCCAAAGGGTGAGTTCCAAGTCTCATGGGCTGGCCAACACTGACCATGATGCCGATGGCTGGACCCTGAGCCCCTGAGTCCCTGGCAAGAGACAGCCTTTCTCGAATGTGCGCTTCTTTCCAGACAAGATGTCTGGCAGGAGCTTCCTGCCTCAGGCAGCTCCACACAGGAGGTCTTCCTATGTGTTGCGCAAGGATTCACCTGGGCCCAGGCCCAGGGAGCAGGAAGGCAGGCCAGGCTTAATAGAAGTCAGACCCCAGGTTCCCTTGGCTTCTCCTTTCCACTCAGTGCTGCCCTGGGGAATTGCTCTTGGGGCCAGGACTCTGAGTTCTTTGTAATAATAATAGAAATAACAATGACGCTATTTGTGGAGATCTCCCCATCTGTCAGGCTCTGTGCCAAATAGGTTTCAGGGTACTGGCTCAGGAGCCCTGTGAGTGGGTCATAGCGTCATCCCCACTTTACCAGTGAGGATGCCGAAGCAATGAGGGCGAGGCACCGGCCCCGAGGGGCACCAGGGAACCGAAGCCTGGATTCTGACAAGTCAGAGAGACGTTCTTGAGGGCTGGGCTGTGAGTTGGCCTGACCACAGCTGAGAATGGGAAGACTCTGGGCTTGGGGTCGGGCTGACCTGAGTGAATCTGGCTTCTCACCCATCAGGCAAGTTCTTAGGGCCCCAGCCCCTCAGTGTCTTTATCAGTGAGATGGTGCTGGATGTGGTCGCCCTTCTAGGCTGTTAGAGCATTGTAAGAAAAATGACCCTGGAGCCCTTGGTATGCATGTTGTATGTGTGTGTATACTTAGCAGAGAGTAGATGCCCAGTAAATGACAGCTGGAAAGACAGCAGGAGGATGTAATTCCATCAAATATCCTTGGAAAGCAGGCCTCTCGCTGTCACTCACTTTTTTCAAGGTGCAGACTTTGAAGAACCAGTTACTTTCAAGTGGGAGTAAGAAAGAGGAAGGAAGAGAGAAAAGAGCACTAGGTATGATTTTTGGTTGTAGGTAACAGAAAACCTAACCCAGTGTTGTAAACAAACAGGGTTTAATTTTCCTGTATAAAAAGTAGCCTGGGGTGTTGGGTGAGTTGGCTCCAAAGCTCAGGTCTTTCAGGTCGCTGTTCTTCTGGCCTTTCCCTCAGATCACAAAGTGGCTGCCATGACTCCAGGCATCACATCTACATTCAAAGCAGGAAAAAAGGGCACAGGGGACATTAACTCATTGGCCAGAACTGCAAAGGAGCCTGAGAAAGCGGATGGTTAGCTTTTCTAGACCTGGTGGTAGATGCAGGCATGGAGAAAAGGCTGGGAAAGGATGGTGGGTCAGTCACAGTGTCTGTCACAGAAAGCCCACTCATTGCCAGTTTCTTTGGATCTGGGACTTGGGACCTTGGAGCTGAGTCACCTGTGTTCAGATCCTGGCTCTCGGCCATTTTCTAGCTGTGTGACTCGGGCAAGTTACTTAACCGCTCTCTACCTCAGATTCCTTCTCTCTAAAATGGGAACCACATTAGTACCTCCCTTGGTGGGTCCTTATCTGAGTGAAATGTCAATGCATGCAAAGTTCTTTGACAGTGCCCAGCACATACAAATCGCTATATAGGTGTTAGCTGCGATTTTCCCCGCTGTCTCCCCTCCCAGACCCCATCATGGATGAAAACTGACACAGGTCAAATGGCCCTGGTTTGTATATGACTCATTATGGATTAACACATGCACCAAAAATATACCTTGTAGGATGATGGAGATGGGGCCAGCTCCACAAGCAAACTGTGGCATCCCAGGTTTGCCCTGCAAATTCCCTCCTATAAAGCCAGGAGACAGAAACAGCTCAGCCTTTTCTCCATCTACAAACCAGTCAACTTCCTCCTCTATGGAGGGCACAGGGCTGCACAGAATATTACTTAAAAGAATGGAAAAGGCATTCCAGAATCCAGTGCTAATAAAATTACTCTAAAAGCATTTCTCCCCTGTTCGAAGTTAACTTGCTCCTAATGATGATAAGCTTCCCTGCTACTGCCTGGCCCTTCCGGGGCTGAGAAGGCCAGTGACCCTCCAAAGGAGTGCATTTTGGCCTCCTGCCAGGGTCCTGGTTTTCTGTGGGCTCTGAGGTAGTCTGGGCACCAGAAACACCACTTTGGTCGTTGGCAGGAGGCAAGTGCCGGGAGGCATTTAGAAGCTGTCTGTGTGCTGTCCTGGGGAAGGAAATGGGCAGCCTGCTGTTTCTGACCTCCTGGGTTCCTCTTTATGAGCTTTCAAAAACAAAGGCTACAGGGAGCAGACAATACACTACTGACGGGTACCTGAGGAAGATGCTGGAATGTTTGGCTCATTTAAGCTGGATGAGGCCCAAATCCTGGAGGCTGTTCTGGAGATTAGACACTTGGAACAATATTCTGGTTTTCACTGGGTGAGTCACTTTTGGGAGACAGAGAACTGTGTTGTTGGCAGTTTCGTTCTGACTTTACGACAACTCATACCCTTCTTTCCTCACCCCCTTTATACCAGCTCAAAACAGTATTCGATACCTGAAGTGGAGAGAGGCCTGGTTTCTCTTGATCTGCTCCTGGGAGACTCTTTGTAGGACTTTCTTTGGAGATGTGGACAAACTGTGGTGTGCCTAGTGTTGCTTTGTTAATTACCAGGCCCCATTACTGTGGGAACGAGTCACGGGGCTTTGAAGGTTTGACATTCTAGAGTCCTTGGATGTGCAGCTGACCAGCAAAAGGAATGTTTCACACTCAGGGCCTCTTTGGAGCTGGGAACATTCTAGACCGTAGTGCTGCATTTACTTTCTCTACCAACACAAGCTCGGATGCAGTCTAGAGTGTGTGGGTGACAGGGCAACTCAGACCTTCTGCCCAATAAGCCTAGATCTTACTGGTTTTGCCAAAAGTGTTCACTGTATCACATACAAACGATAGTGTACATTCCAATGAATTACATCCTAAGAATTCAGGCTGGTCACAAATGGACCATTTTGACCCAAACCGGCATAATAGTTCCATGCTGTGTGTCCAGCACTGTGGAACATAACATGGGCATTACAAATGATGGGGGGACCTCTGTGTGTTTGGCATGAAATAATGTCCCAAACGAGCAGTGAAATGTGAAAAACAAAAACAAAACAAAACAAAACAAAAAAAACCAGGCATGGAACAATACAGAACAGAAAATGGGGAAAAAAATAAATATGAAAAAAAGTTAAAAATAAAATCAAGAACTTTTCTGTTGAGAGGTGGTATGGCAAAGTGGTCGACATTGAGGGTCAAAGGCACACAGTCTGAGTCCGACCCTGTTCCATGACTGGCTGGCCCTGGCCCTGTCTGAGCCCAAGCCCATTTCTCTGTCTGTAAAATGGGGATAATAGTAACACGCATGTGGGATTGCTGGGGGCCATCTACCAGGATCTGTTAAATAAAGGAATCCAGCCCTTCCGAAGGGCGCCCACCACTCCTGCCCGTGGTTATCACCTCTACGGGGGGGTTGGAATCAGGAGGGCAAGGATCTCCTTCCCACCACATTCTAGAAATTTTGGAACTTCTTGGTGTCAGCACATGTGGATTACATGTATACATTTTAAATAAAAATAAAAAAAGAAAATTAGTAATGCTATTTGTAAAGGGTTAATATGCAGGACATTTTAAGGTACCCCGACCCACTGAGGGGCCATCCTGCAGGTTGTGGGAGTCAGGGGGGGAGCTGCGGAGCACAGGGCAGCTCAGCCTGTGGACAGGGCTGGGGGTGGGGGGTAGGCTGCTGGCAAAGGAGAGAGGGGCTGCTGGACATTTATCAGAGTTGGGAGGGGAGATGGCTTTCCTCTTGAGAGGCCCCTCTCATGTTACCTGGTGGGTTTAGGACAGAAGGCCTTTAGCCAAGCAGGTTCCTTCCTGCCTGGTGTGACGAGCTGAGATTAAAGGCTCTGTTGACGCACAAAGGAATAGTTTCATCTGGAAAATTCCATGGCATGGTGAGGCTTGCCAGGCCTTTTACGCAGGGGCCTGGGGATTCCTGAGTGTTCATGAAGAGCTCAGAGGGGTGGGGTGGAAAGGGGCCTATTCAGTCGTGTGGTTAATTTTTACTGAGCACCTACTATGTGCCAGGCCCCATTCTAGGCACTGAGGACATGGCCAAGAGATGAATAAATGAATGTGAAAATTCTAGCCAGTTGTGGGTTCTACGAAGATGATCAAAAATTTGATGGGATCGAATGTGCCTGAGTGTTGGGGAGCATGTCTACTTTCAGCCGTGTGGCTGGGAAGTTGTCTCTGAGGAGGTGACATTCGCACAGAAACCTGAATAAAATACGGGAGCAAGCGTGAGTGTTTATGGGAAGAGCATTCCGGCGGAGGGCACAGCAAGGCGCCAAGCCTGCAGGGGGCTTGGCAAACTCTGGAAAGAGCAAGGAGGTCAGTGTCGCCGGAACCGGATGGTTTGGGTGGGGTGGGGGAAATGGTAGGAATGCAGACTTGTTTGAAAATGGGGTCTGTGCAGATATAATCAGGTTAAGATGAGGTCTTTAGGGTGGGCGTTAATCTAGTGTGGCTGGTGCCCTTATAGGAAGAGGGGAGACACAGGAGAACGTCACGTGCAGACTAAGGCAGGGGTGGGAAGGACGTAGCCACAGCTAGGAACACCTGGGGCCACCAGAGGCTGTAAGAGGCAAGGAAGGACCCTCCCCTACAGCCTCTGGGGGGAGTACGGCCCTGCCCACACCTTGGTTTCGGGACCCTGACCTCTAGAACTGTGCTCTAAGCCACCCAGCTTGGGGGTGCGTCGGGGCTGGAAGGGTGGCTTTGTTATAACAGCCTCAAGGTGCTAACACACAACATTTAGCAGGGGAGGGTGCTGAGGGCCTGACGGTACCATGACCGGCCACAGCCACACAGCCGGTCAAGGTCACAGTCAGGAATTGAACTTGGCCACAACTCAGTTTCAAACCAGTGCACCTGCCCCTCTGTCCCCACCTGTGCCTTCCCTGCTCTGTAGGGTTAGGGCTTCTCCCAGGCTCTGGGGGTCTTGTCAAATGCAGGTTCCGGCTCAGTAGCTCTTGGGTGGGGCCCGAGCCTGGCTCCCACCCGAGGCCGATGCCGCTGGTCCAGGGACTGTGCTTTGAGCAGCAGAGTACTTGAGGCTGACTTAGCCGTGACCCAGCCGCCATCCACTTGTACCTCACAGACTATAATTTTGTTCAGTTTTCATCCCTCAGGGACAATGACTCAGCCGGCTCAGGGGTGAATCCCAATTAATTTAGCCAGGAGTCAGCAAACTGATTTTCTGTAGAGTCAGATAGTAATTCTTTTAGGCTTCATGGGCCAGGCCATCTCTGGTGCAGCTATTTAGCTCTGCCATTGTCACATGAACTCAGTCCTATGTATAAAAAAAAAAAAAAATTGTGGCTGTGCATCGATAAATCTTTATTTACAAAAGAACACTTGGGGCCACATTTGCTGACCCGTGGTCTAAGCCAATCCGTGGCTGCCCTATGCCCCTTGCCAGGGGTTCACATGACCCAGCTCTAGCAATGAGATGTGAGGGGGACTCCACTGGGGGTTTACAGGGAATCTTTCCTGGCTCTTTAAAAAGAGAGAAACATGGGGTGCCTGGGTGGCTCAGTTGGTGAAGCAGCTGCCTTCAGCTCAGGTCATGATCTCAGGGTCTTGGGATCGAGTCCTGTGTTGGGCTCCCTGATCAGTGGGGAGCCTGCTTCTCCCTCTCCCTCTGCCCCTCCACCTGCTTGTGCTTTCTCTCTCTCTCTCTCAAATAAATAAATAAAATATTTAAAAGAAAGAGAGAGAGATACGAGGAAGAGATGACTGTCTCATCTTGGGCTGCCCTTTGTCCTTGTGGGATATGATGACTGGATCTGCTGCAGCCATTTTGGGACCTTGAAGGGAGTGATCTACATTGAGGGTGGCAGAAGTCAGGGAAAGGCCCTGGTCCTGACACCACCATGGAGCTGCTGAATCAACCTGCCCAGAAGTTCCTTCACCGTAGAACTTCTTTTTTTTTTTTTTTTTTTTAAAGATTTTATTTATTTATTCGACAGAGATAGAGACAGCCAGCGAGAGAGGGAACACAAGCAGGGGGAGTGGGAGAGGAAGAAGCAGGCTCCTAGTGGAGGAGCCTGACGTGGGGGCTCGATCCCATAACGCCAGGATCACGCCCTGAGCCGAAGGCAGACGCTTAACCGCTGTGCCACCCAGGCGCCCCCACCGTATAACTTCTTATGGGAAATATAAACTTGCATCATTATTTAAAGGTGTTTGAATTGGAGTTTTTCTGTTTGCTGCCCAAGACATCCTGACTGATAACAACCTCCTCCAGGTGCCCCAGGCCGTTGAGCTGCTAACCATCTCTTCCCCAAGTTAGCACCCTCTTCCTTAGGCCCTGCAGGCAGTGACCCACACTGAATCGGGAGTCTAGAGATTTGGCTCCCTGCCCCAAATCTGTGTGACTTTGACCAAACCAGTGACCTCCCATCTGTAAAAGGAGGGCAACTCTACTGGTCAGACAGGTTTGCTGTGAGGTCGGAGGCAGGTAAAGTAGCAACAGCTAGGACAGTGACTAACACAGTCAGGGGGCCACCCACACATCCTGGGTCTCTGGCTCTGATCCTGCAGTTCCTGGTGTCTTGCTCCTAACTGCCTGTACTTTTGCCTAGCTTCTGGGTCCAACTCTTGGGCTGCTAGAAGTGCTTTGGCCCCATGCTCTAACTTCTTTGTGCATATTAACTGATCTGATCCTCCTAAGAACTCTCCAAAGTGGGTACTGTTTGGGTGGGTACATATTGCAGAAGGGGAAACTGAAGACCAGAGAGGCTGAGTAACTTGTCCAGGGTCACACAGCTTGTCTCACGTCAGAGGTCGTGTCTTAACCATTATTCTGTACTATGCGATGGGGTTCTGGGGCCAGAAATCCTGGGTTTGAACATGAACCGTGATGCTGGGCAAGCACTGTTGCCCCTTTGGAGCTCAGTCTTTCATCTATTAAATGGGCTATATGAGAATTAAGTGAGTACCATTTGTAAAGGGGGAAGGACGCAGTACATATCAGCTGGTATTGGTTGTTATCGAGAGGGATGTTTCTGAGCTGGCTTTGCCCTGCTGGCGCAGTGAGTGGGTGAGGAGCTTTCAGGCCCCCAGGGGACCTCGGTTGGAGGAGAAGGGAGAGGGGGACAGCTGAGCCCCAGCCCACCAGTCCCCAGGAGGGCAGGACGGGGCCCACGCAGAGTGAGGGCAGCCAGCACCGTTGCCATGGCAGCGGCCTCCAGCACTTCCCCAGCTGTCTGAGGATCCTGTGGGCTCTCCACCCACGTCCCCTGCCGAGGGCAGCCAGGTGGCTGGGGGGCCTGCGCACCTAGGGGCGGCCTCCTGATTACAGCTGCAGCGGCTTCTGGTTCGGTGCACGTCACTCAGTTCTGACCCATGAGGGCGGCCACGCTCGGAAACCCTGAGGCCCAATTAGCATGAAGAGGCGCCCGCAGACTGGAGGGGGTGGTCAACCGGGGGCGGCCCTGCGAGGGAACCCCCCCCTCATGTGGCTGTCCAAGAGGCAGGAGCAGGTGAGGTTCAAACCCAGCTCAGTCACTCTCCCGCTGGGTGACCTTGGGCAACTTCCTTTAACTCTCCAGGTCTCAGTTTCATTATCTAAAGGAAATAAATAACAGTCATGAAATGGGCCCAACAGAACCTGCCTTATAGGGTCGCTGTGGGGACCACATGTCTGCAGGGGCTCTGTGTTGATCCGTCCCTAAGGGTAGCCCTGACTTCATGAACGCGTGCTGCGTTCCGGGTGCTGTTGTAAGCACTTTGGGCACAAGCCCTGGAATCTTCAGTGGTCTGCAATGTTGTTTTATCAGTTTTGCTCCTATCTTACAAATAGGGAAACTGAGGCACAAGGAGTTTAAGTCACTTGCCCCAGCAAGACCTCTGCTTCCCGCAGTTCTCCTGTTTCATTGAACAGGGGCACTCAGATAACACCCAGGACACAGGAGCAGGCGTTTATGGGGCACCTACTGAATGCAGGCATGGTTCCCGCTACTGGGATGAATGGAGATGAATGCGGCAGGGCTGGGACCCTCAGAAAGAAGCCACAGACAGCTCAGAGACCCCAAGTTCTCTGCCTCCTCTGGGATTTCTTGATTCTGGCTTAAAGGAGGGGTCAAGTGTGCCCCATAACCTCTGTCCATCTGAAGGGGCAGCAGCACAAAGTCTAACAGCAGTGACGGTGAACTCGGCTTCGGGCCTCCAGCCTGTCTCTTCTGCCTGGTGGTTCCTTTTGGGTAAATACTAGGTCAGATCAAACTTCAAATTCCCTGCCAGGTTGTTTGTGCCCCTCTCCCCCCTCCGCATTCCAGCCAGTTGTCCCCTCCCTGCCTCCTTCCCAGGGACGCAGGGATCCTCAGGATGACATGCGGAAGGGGCTCAGGTTCTAGGGCCACCCTGGACTCTCTGCTGGGCTGTGCTGGGGTGTGGATGGTGTCTGTGCCCTGGGCATCCCAAGGCCCCGGAGCTGGGGCTCACCCTGGCCATGGTGAGAACACGCAGCGGAGAGCCCCTTCGGTCACCCCCCTTCCTGCTCCTCCCAGATCTCGCTCCTGGCCACTGCAGCCAGGCTTTGGAACCTTGGGCAAGGGCCTCTCTGAGCCTCAGTTTCCTTGTCTGCAAAATGGGGCTGGTGATCCTGCTCTGCTGAGAAACCCCCCATCCTGTTCTGTGGATCTGAAATAATGTAGAGAAAGCGCTTTATAAATCAGAACCCTGTCCTTGGGACTCATTTCTGTTCTACCTTCCTGGCTCACCCAGTGTGGAGTGGCCAAAAAATATGTCAGTGTGAAACTCTTCTCCTCCTCTTCTTTTTACTTCTTTCTCTCCCTCCCCCTTCCTCCCTCTTGTCTCCCTCCCTCCTTCTTTCCCTCTTTCCCTTCCCTTCCCTCCCTTTCCTCCCTCCTTCCTCCTGCTCCCCCTTCCTTCCCTACCCCTTATGCCCTTTTCCTCCCTCCCCTTCCTTTCCTCCCCCATCCTCCCTTCACTCTCCTCCCCTTCCCCCTTCACCCTTCCCCCTCCCTTCCCTCTCCCTCCTGCCTCCCTCCCTTCCTTCCGCCCCCTCCTCCTCCTTTCCCTCCCCCTCCCTTCTCCTTTCCCTCCCCCTTCTCCTTCTTTCCCTCCCCCTCCCTCCCTCGCTGCTCCCTTCCTCCTCCACCTTCCTCTTCCTTCAATCTCTTCTTCTGGCTTTTACAAAATAGAAATCCCGAGCTTAGAACAGTGTTCCCCCGCGGGGGTTCCGCCCTCATAGTGGGTGGTGGAGACCCCAGAAGACAGCTCAGCCCTCCGGAGCTGCAGGCAAGCGTGAGGAGGGAGCATTATTCTCTGTAATGTCCCGGTCATCCTCAGCACTTTTCATGTTCAAAGTGTTTCCTTGGCACTAAATAATTAATTCTCGCCACGCACCCGTGTGAGGGAATAAATAAATGTCACTTGTATGGGTGACTAAGCCCGCGGGGCGTCAAGGCTGACAGCTTCAGGAGCACTCGGAGGGGTCGGCTGGGGACGGCCTGCAGAGGCTCAGCCCTGGGTCCCAGGCTCAGGAGAGCCCAGCCTCTCCAGTGCCTTCGCCTTCCTGGCTGTGAAATGGGAATCATCCTGGTGCTCACATCCCAGACTTACTGGGACAAGTCCAAGTACAGCCTCCCAAATACAGGTGGAGGTTGGGCCTGAGGCTTCCTGCCTGGGATGCCCGCTGCACCCCCACCCCCACAACCCCAGGGGTCTCCTTCCCCAGACTCCTCCCCTCCTCACCCCTGCCCCTCCTGGGCTCACCTGCTCCAGCCCAGGGGCCTTGACTCCCCAAAGCGTTGGGCACGCTGAGACTGTCCACCTTGGGCCTTTCCCAGCTGTTCCCTTCCCCTGGGAGCCTGAGTGCTGGCTCAGAGACCATCCAGGTCTCTGCTCCATGTCACCTCAGAGAAGCCTTCCCTGACTGTCCTAATTAAAATGGTCAAATGGATAACAATGTCATTGTCTCTCCCCTCACCCCTGTTTTCCTTCTGGCCTCACCTCAGCTACTCACTGTTGCTCATCTGGCCCCCCCTGCCCTGGAGACTGTGAGCTCTGTGAGGTCAGGGACCCTGTCCTGCTCGCTCACCACTGCATCCCTAGTGCCCAGCACATAGTAGGTGCTTAGCAAATGGTTTGCTTATGGCTGTGTTCCCAGGGCCTAGAACAGCCCCCGGCACATAGTAGGTGCTCAATAAACATTTCTTTGATCATGGGTGCCATCAGTTGACACACAGGAGATGTCTAATATATATTTGTTTTGTTCGTGGCTATATCCCCGATGGCTACAAAAGTGCCCGGCACATAGTAGGTGCCCAACAAATACTTGTTTTGTTCCTTATTGTCTCTTTAGTGCCTAGCAGTTAGTAGGCACTTCGTGTTTAGTGAATGAAAAAAAGCATGGATAAGTTGGATAAAAGACTGTTCCCTCCCCCCAAACCCAGAATCTTCCAGAACAGAGACGCCTACATTATGAGGCGAGAGGTGGGGCCTGAGAAGGGGCTGCAGCAGCTGGGCACGGTGGGCCTGCCTCTGCCTGGCCATGTATGCGTCCGGTCATCTCGTTCTAAGGAGCAGCCCTCCAGCCTGCCAGGCAGCACATGGCTCCAACACGCTCTGCCAGCTCGGAGGAGGCTCGCCCCAGCACCAGGCCTGGCCACGCTGGGAAGCGGGGGCTGCAGATGGCTAGCCATCTGGCTGCACAGAAGGCTGTCTGGGCCGACGCCCCCGCACAGGCCCGCGCTGTACTTCCTCTTCCTCTCTGTGCTGGGGGGTTGGGGGGGCTCGCAGGCAGAGCCAGGGGTCCTTGTCCCCTCCCCAGACTTCTGAGTCTCATCTGGGCACCCTGGAATGCTCCGAATCTGCAGCCTGGCCCCAGGGTCCAGGATGGACTGTGGTGTGTCTAGAGGAGTGTGGCCAGGGCGTCGAGGGCGGGGCCAGGTGGGCTGTGAGGACAGGCACCCCACCACAGACGAGGCCAGACAGCTGCCTTCCTCCTCCCCGGGGCAGCCTAGGTCAGATGGCACTGGTGTCGGCCCCCCCGGGCCTCGCTGCAGTGATGGGGCACACAGAGCGGAGGATGGGCAGGCAGGACCCGGGGACAGAGGACAGGAGCATGTCCGCGCGTGCGCCTCTGTGCATGAGTGTGCATCTGAGTGTCCGCGGATGCCTGGAGGAAGCTGGAATTCAGAAATTTCCTTGTTCGTGCATTTGCCTTACGCACCGTTGAGTTCATGGTACGTGTGCATATTTATGTGAATATCTCTGTGTGTGAGGATACACACGCTTGTCTGTGTGTGTGCGGGGTGTGGCTGTGTGTGCCATCCTGGTGATGTTTCTGCAGACTTTGTATTTAGGGGCGGACTTCTGCGCAGGGGCCTGTGTGGGGCTGGTCTTCCCGCAGGTCTGAGTGTGCACAGCATGGGTGTGTGCCCGGGCCAACATATGGTCTGCCAGTGCACGGGCACACAAGCACGAGCAAGAGGCCGGTGTGTCTGGTATACCTGCGTGCACATGTGTGTGTGCGCGTGTACCCATGTACTCACGCACAGCCGTGTATTTACAGACATGCGGATGTACGTGAGCATGTGCGTGTGTATGTCTGTGCGTATGGATGTGTGTGCGCGTGCATGCGTGTGTGCGGGTGTGTGCGGGGTGTGTGCGGGTGTGTGCGGGGTGTGTGCGGGTGTGGTGAACGTGCGTGTATAGTTT
This sequence comes from Ailuropoda melanoleuca, assembly GCF_002007445.2. Classification (NCBI taxonomy): domain Eukaryota; kingdom Metazoa; phylum Chordata; class Mammalia; order Carnivora; family Ursidae; genus Ailuropoda; species Ailuropoda melanoleuca. The sequence goes on from NC_048229.1 coordinate 4,904,627, forward strand.
CGTTGGAGCATCAGCACTGGGGCCAGATTGCTTGGGCTTACATCCCAGGTCTGTCACTTATTGGAACACGTGACTTTGGGCAAGTCACTCAACACCTGGGACTGTGGTAGGGCAGTGCAGCTCCTGCGTGAGCCCCAGAGATCTTGGGCTCTTCTTGGGGGTCAGAGGTGGGTTCAGGGAGTCAAGGAAGATTATCTTAAGAAAGCAACATTTGAAATGGCTCTTGAAGGATGAGTAGGAGTTCAACGGTCAGAGGAAGTTTAGGAGAACCATCTAGGTGAGTGGCCCAGCATTTAAGAAGTCACTGATTCTAGCCTTGGGGCCGGCTGCCATCTTCTCTTCCCTGGATGGCGCAGAAAGCCTCCCTACCCTACTGGCCTTTCGCCCCCTTTCTGAAGTGCATTCTCAACTTGGGACAGATTCCTCCCCATCCTCAAGATCTTGCCCTGGGACCAGCCCCTTGGCTTCTCTGTGCCCATCGTCTTTGGTCTCCTGAGGCTGCTGGTAGCTGTTTTACAGAGCTGGTTTCCTCCCTTGCCCCTCCTCATACAGACAAGGCAGGTGACACCCAGTGAGGCACAGAGGTTTGCTCGAGGCCACACAGTAGAGCCTGGAACAGAACGGTTTCCCAAGGCCTGGCTGAGGCTCTGTTAGAGGCCCCCCAGTGTGGGTCTCCAGTTGGTAAAGCTTAGCTCAGACTTGGCTTTTAAACCCAGCATGTCCTTTGATACACGTGTTGTAGAAGCGACATTCAAATGTCATTAATGGAACACATTCATCTGGGCACCGTGTTCCTGGCTCAGGAGACACAGCAGTGACCAAGGCAGAAGCAGCTCCCTTAGGAACTGGCAGCTCAGATCCCTGCCATCCAGCCAGGCAGCCACCAGCCTTGTTGGTCCTCACCAGAGGGAGGCAAGAGGGTCAGAGTGAAAGACGCTACATGGGAGCAGAGGGCAGAGCGATGTGGGGCCATGAGCCAAGGAAGGCAGGCAGCCTTTAGAAGCCAAAAAGGCAAGAAAACATTCTGGCCCGGAGCCTGGAAGGAGCCAAGGGTTCAGACTCTCGAAGCCCAGTTCTGACTCCTGCCCTCCAGAACCGTGGGATTCGTTTGTGTTGTCCTAGGCCAGTGTTTGTGTGTTTGTGCTGTTTGTTACAGCAGCAAAAGCAAACTAATGCCTGCGGCCATTTAAATGTAAATGTAATAAAGTTTCAGACTAGGTTCGCCACACCAGCCACATTCCAGGTGCTTGGTAGCCACAAACTTAAAGCAACAGAAATGTTTTCTCTGACATTTGGGAGGCCAAAGCCCTGAATACAAGGTATGGGCAGGGTTGTGCTCCCTCTGGAGGCTCTAGGGGAAGAGGCTTCCTGCCTCTTCCTACTCCTGGTGGCTGTGGCTTCCTCAGTGTCCCTAGGCTTCACTCCAGTCTCTGCCACTGACCTCCCTCTGGGCGTCACCATGTCCAAACTTCCCTCTTCTTATAAAGACACCAGCCATGTTGGAAACAGGGCCCCCCAGATCTAGTGTGACCTCATTTTAACCTGATTCCATCTGCATAGACCCTATTTCCAAGTAAGGCCACACTCACAGGTAGACGTGAATTGGTTTCAGTTTGGGGGGACAGGGTGGAGACACTATTCAACACCATACAGGCCCTCAGCAATTATCCATGGTCTTGGTGGGTGTAGACCTGTGCTCCCAGGCAGTGTGGTGGGTACATAGGAGCACAGACTTAAGCTGGAGGTCTGGGTTCAAATCCCAGCTTCACCACTAACTGGCTGTGTGACCTTTTGGGAGGTTACTTAACCTCTCTGGGTCCCCTTTGGGCATGTGAACAGCATCTCCCTCTGCCTTGTAGTGTTGTTGAGCATTAATGAGATAGAGCACAGAAGCTCCTGGAATCGCCTAGAGCATGGAGCGAGCCCTGCTCTGAGCGTTTGCTATCATCGTAATTTACGATCTTGCCCAAATGGCTGGGAAGACGTGGGGTGGATGCAGACACAGCATTAAATAATCCTCTACAGCAAGAAAGTCACTCCCTTTTTTCTTTCCATTCTTCTGCCAGCGTCAAGGCGAGGGTCCCTGCGGTACTCTCTGATGCCTGGCTAAGGCTGCCTCAGCTACCTTTTCAATAAAACAGGAGAAAGTTTCTGTCTCAAAAACCACTGGGCGACAGGATGGAAACCAGGTTGTGTGATCCCCTCTGTTTTGTTGTGTTTATTTTCATGCTCACCTTCTGTTTAGAGCAAGTGATACCCGCTTTCCAGTTATGGGGTGATCTAAGCTTTCCCTTCTAAGTCAATTTATTGCCGAAAGAGGAAGCAAGGGGCTGATATCACAGAATTGAGAAAATCAGAGTTCTGGCAAGAGGGAGGCAGGATCTGTCCCCCAGGGGGCACAGGGGGGCGGGCAGAACTGGGCGCTGATGCCTCAAAGCCTCAGGGGCAGGCAGCCACCTGGGCTTTGAGGTCCAGCTTTGTGGAATGTTTCCTTGTATGAGTCAATGATTTGATTTTCTGGATTATCTTCTGATCTGTGTAGACTCCACCTGGGGACAATTCACATCCCGTACCATCTCCCTTCTTTTGGCGGTGACCTGCCTGGAGGAGCTGGACCGAATGGGAACCAGGAAGTCCCATGGGACCTGAGTTAGGGGACCAGTGGCTGAATGGTGCTGAGAAATGGGGGAGCCTCCTAATCTCAGCAACAGGAAATTCTCTGGCCCATTTATGCAAACACTTAGCAAGTTCACTGTCAAAGGTTTAATTTGCTCCCTCCCTTCAGGAGGTGACAAGTTCCATTCACAAATCAGTGAGAGTGGGCAGGGACTGAGCTTCTGGAAGGGCCAACACAGTGGAAGGAGAGTCTGTCCCCAGAGCTTGGGGGGCTGCCGCTTCATCCTGGGAAATTCATAGCAGGTGCCCGGTGGTGTGGCCGGGCTGGCTTCTGCCAGTGGCCACTGGGCTGCGTGCAGCTCAGGGCACTCAGGGACTCAGGCACGGCCTCTTCTCTCTCTCCCTGAAACAGACGAGCGTTACCCAGGCATGTGAACACAGGGCTGTGTCATCAGGCCACAGTAGCCCCCATGAGAGCCTCTGCCCGCAGTCCCCCCACTAGCCCATACTTCCAGTGTCTGTGGCTGTGTGACAAGTCACCACAAACCCTCCTGCTTAGTGGCGTCACACAGCAGCCACGACTGTATTGTTATGTCACGGTTCTGGTGTTGACAGGGCTCAGCCAGAGGTTCCTGGGTGGGTCCCCCAGGCAGGTGTGTCCCTGCGGTGGTGGGGCTCGGGTCCGCCCCAGGCTCGCCCACGCACACATCCTGCAACTCCTACAGGTGATGCTGGCTGTCAGCTGGGACCTCAGCCAGGGCTGTGGCCTCCACGGTGGCTTGGGCTTCCTTGCCACATGGGGTCTCCACGGAAACATGTCCCAAGAGGATCAGGAGGAAGCTGTATCGCCTTCTGTAATGTAGCCTTAGCGGTCCCATCGCATCACCACCACCAGAGCCACAACCCTGGCCCCTCAGTGGCAGGAGGGACAACCACACATTGTCAAGGGACTTTGTGAAATGAGAGAGCAAGGGCCACCTTGGAAAGTACACGCCCATCCCCACCTTTCCGGCCCAGATTCTCCCAAGCCTCTGATTCTGTGCACCTTCGTCAGACACCTGCTGAGCGCCAGCTGCGTTCACGAACATGAGCACATTCATGCCCGCAACTCGCCTTGGCGGTGGGTCTGTAATGGTCCCATTTTACAGGGGCAGGCTCGACAGTTGGGGAGTCTAAGGCACCTGCCCTAGGTCCCACAGCTGCTCAGCAGGTTTGGAGAATATCAGTTCCTTTGGATGCTTCTTCTGGTCACAGCCCTTTCATTTCCTCAGACAGCCCCTCCCTCACTGCAGACCACGTGGTTGGGGTTAGACTGGTTCCACCCATTGGTCCAGGGATGGGCATGTGGCTAGGGCCTGGCCAGCCAGAATTTTCCAAGCTTGTGGCCTCAGTGATTGATTCAGGAAACATCAGGTGACCCAATTTGGTCCAGTCAGAGGTAATCCCAGAACTGTGGCAGGAACCATTGGGGAGAGAGAATTCGGGATGACTAACCACGGTATTCAGCTGGGTCTGCTGGGATGCCTTTTCCATCTTGAGGGCAAGGCCTGCCTGAAACAAAGCCAACGTAAAGAAAAACAACCATTAGACAGAAAGAAAAAGCATCAGAGGCCAGTGCTTGAGCCCCTGGATCCAGCCGTACCTGAGGCTGGGCCTACCCTTGGATTTTGTTGTTACAAAAGCCAATCACTTTTCTTTCTTAACTGAAGCCAGTTTGAGTTGGGGTCTATGATAACTATGACTCTTGGCTTATAAAGAGGCAGAAAAACGTTTTCCGTGATGCCCTCCCTATAGATACCAGCTCACAGCTTCTCTCCTCACGGCTTTTGGTCTATGTTCTTTATGGGAACGGCCCCCTGACTGACACCATGCCCTGTTCTGCTCCCATGGTCACCTGAAATTTCGTCACCAGGGCTTCACTCTTTGGGGTTCAGCACTGCCTTCCTCAAAGAATTGTTTTAAAATCTGGACCCCCTGAGAATAGAACTCAGTCACTCTGGCCCGTAGAAAGATGGAAGAGGGCAGACAGTACAGTGGACAAGGAGTGATGGGGGACATTCTGGGGGACAGTCGGCTCGATGTAGAGACAGGCAGGGGTTAGGGCAGGCCAGAGCCTTCGCACAGCCCCTGTACTGGCCCCTGTGCCAAGCGAGGCCCATGCTTAGCGTCTCCCTCTTTTAGGGACGGTGTCTGTCTCCACCCTGGGCCATGTGCTGGTAGATCCCTGCTGGTGTGTGGCTAGGACAGGGTTATTCTTCAGTGTTGTGTGGTTTTCCACTGCATGGACGTACCACAATTTATCCATTCTCCTGCCAAGGGACATTCAGACAGTTTCCAGGAAGCCCCTTTTTAAATGTTAACAGATGGTACCTTATGCTAAGCAGTAACATCTGAGAAAGCACTGGGGGATGGGCTAGCTGTATTTTATCTAGTACACATACAAGAAATGCATAATGGCACCTGGGTGGCTCAGTCCGTTGAGCGTCTGCCTTCAGCTCAGGTCATGGTCCCAGGGTCCTAAGATCTAGTCCCGCATCCAGCTCCCTATTCAGCAGGGAGTCGGCTTCTCTGTCCCTCTGCCTCTCCCCCCTGCTTGTGTGCACGCACGCTCTCTCTCTCTCAAACAAAATCTTTAAAAAAATAATAATTGAGTATTCAAAATGAAGACTGTCCAGGACATCGTTCTCTTGCATTGGGCTCACTCTGGCCGGGGCAGTGCGAATCCTGACAGTGGGGGCTGGGTTCATAGGTGAGAACCTGCCGCTGGCCTTGCCATGGGCCTGGAAACTAATCTCCCCTGCCCACCCTTCCTCGGCCCTGGACAACAGGCCTTCTGGAAGCTGCCTTGGCCCCCGCCTGCCCTCAGCTGGATGGAGACATTGAGCCTAATTCATCCTGCCTTCAAAGGACTCCTGTCTGATCTGGGCTCCCGGGTGAACCCCCAGCCAAACCCTCGCCTAGGGAAGTACACTGGGCCCTTGTTTAGCTGTTGGCCGCCTGCAGGAGGTCAGCCCAGCTGCCAGGGCAGGATCCCTGGCGCAGCCACGCAGCGTGGCACGGGGGCCAGCTCAGCAACCTGCCCCCCAGCTCTAGGCCCGCGGAGCCCCAGGCTCCTGGGAAGGAGGGAGGCCTCACGGGGGGATCCCACGTGTGTGCGTCTGCTGCCCAGTAGGAGGGGTGGGTCCCTCAGCCCGGGGTGCGCCTCGCACCCCTGTCAGCCTCCAACTCACTTTCTTCCTCTTGGGGCAAGAACTGCTCCTGCCCACCCAGATCTTTTCTGTCCACCAGAACGTGCCTCCAGACTGAAAAAGGGTGATTCTCCTGGGAAGAAGCCAGTCTTGGGACCTGCCCACATTCAAGGGGAGAGAATTACACAGGGATCTGAACACCAGGAGATGCCAGGGATCAGTGCGGGCGGGGTACCTTGGGGTCTGTCTACCACACTGTTCCTTCTCCACCTCCGGGGGCCCCCCCAAAGCTGTCAGAGTCCCTCCCCTCCCCCACTCTAGAGTCTCACTCACTCCCACTGCTCCAAATGCCACCCACGCATCAGTCACTTGCACATTTATATCTCCCACCCAGTCTACTTCCTTCCGAGTGGCCTCTCCACCTGCGTACTTAATGCTGCCACCTGGATGTCTCCAAGGGACCCCAGCGTGTCCCAAGCCTTTCTTGCCCACCTGAACTCCAGACCTCAGTCTCCGTGGGGCAGAGGGGACGCACTTCTGGAGCATCTCTCTGGGCTCCTGGGTGTGGTCAGAACTGCCCTGTCGGGGGAGGGCCTCCTGGGAGCTGTGATAGCAGGTCCCCCCCTCAAACCACCCCTCCCCCCCAGCAAACAGGCCTGCAAACAGGCCGCCTTCTCTGGGCCACCATCTGGTGGGCCTGTCCTGGCCCCTGAGAGCTCAGAGTCTCTCCCCCTGCTCCCGCTAGGGAGCCCCGTTTGTGGACAAGTGAACGGATGATGGGGAGATGTAACGCTGTGCTGATTCACGCTTTTCACCCTGGGCCTGGAGGAAGCTGCAGACCCATGCGCTCAACCTCCTGCATTTATTTCAGACTTTCCTGTGAAGAGACCTGGTGGGAGGAGGGCCAGGGATGGGGAGGAGGGAGAAAACGGGCTGCGAGCTCGTCCACCCACCAGGAAACTCGCAAAAAAAAAACCACGCGAGTCCCAGGAAATTGCCTTGCAGGGAGGGAGAGAGAGGAGCCCGGTTCTATTCTCTGGTTTCGAATAGGCAGGAAAAGAAAATCATTCTGCAAATTAGCAGTCCTCTCTCCACCGGGCTTTTTTTCCCCTCTGCAAGCACAGAGGACGCGGTCCCTGTGTCCTGCCGCAGCGCGAGGGGCTCGTTAATTAAACGGATGAGCAGATGTCATCGTTCATTAGGCCGCGTGTGCAGCGCGCCCGCGTCGCTCTCTCTGCCGGCCTTGGCGCCCCCTGCTTAATTACGACCGGACCCCTTGAGGCCCAGCCCTGGCCAAAGAGCTGAGCTTCCCCACAACTCAGTGGGATGGAGGTGCCCCCGCGTCCTTGTCGGCAGGGGCGCCGCAGCCAGGCTCCAGGTGATGGAGACTTTTAATTTCCATCACGCTCGTCCATCGGAGCTCTGTTTTAAATCACTTTAACAGCAGATTAAAAATATATAAGCTGATATTAGAGGACATTCTCAGTGCCTTTATAAATATCTTAAATCAAAACTTTGGCTTAATGGCACTCGAGTGGTTAGAGGAGGCTGGGGGGGAGGGGTGGGTCAGGTGAGCCCTGGTTGGCAGGGGAGAGGGAGCTGCGGGGTGGAGGATAGAGGGTCCACAGGGCTGGACTCGGAGTTCAAAATATCCATCTAGTCAGCACGTGATGATGGAGTCCCTTCCCCATCCTCCACCCTCCTCACCTGCCCACCCCCACCCCTGTCCAGACCCCATGTGCAGAACTATGGCCCCGCAGGGAAGGTGCCTGGTGAGCAAGTAATTGCACAAAGTGACAACAACCACTACTGAGCACATGGTATGTGGTCAGCACTGTTCCAGGCACCGGGCTTAGAGTAGCCCACATAATCCTCACAACAACTCTGTGGGATTACTATTACCCTCGTTATATAAGTGCAACTAAGAGGTTTGGTGACTTAGTCAGGGTCACACTGCGCTTCAGTGAGAGAGCCAGGATATGGACCCAGGCAGTCTGGCTCCAGAGTCTGTGGTCTCACCATTGTGCTTTCTGCCTGACTCTCTCAAAGTAACAAGAGTCAAGCCAGGAAAGTTTCCAGGGAGAGTGCTGGGGTCCAGGGAGCATAACTGGGGCTTGACTTCATCCAGGGGGCACAGAGGAGCCTTCCCAGAGCAGGGATGTTTAATGGGGACCTGATGGTGAGTGAGAGAGGGGCAAAGTGAAATGGGAAGTAGGTGGCAAGGGAGAGAGAACAGCAAGTGCAAAGGGCCTGAGGTAGGTGCTCGTTTGCTATGTTTGGGGAACAAAAAGGTCAATGTGGTGGAAGCTAGACCAAGGCCTAAAGGCAGAAAGGACTAAAGGCATCTTGAGGACTTCTGTTGGGACCCCTCACCCAAAGAGACCCATAGGCTGTCACTGCTGGCAAGGCCACAACTGGACTCACTCTGGTACAGAGTGGGAAAATTCCAGACTCCCCAAGGTTCTGCTTCCGCAGAATGGGGCTCCAAACAGAAAGGCAGTCGAGTTCTAGACGACTCCAGAGAGTTCTGTTTCTCACCCATCTGAGCCTGCTGAGGTACCGGGAGCAGCAATGATGAGGAGGGTTGATAATGTGCATGGGCCTGGATTACTGGCCTGTCTGAGAGAGGAGGGACAAATGGTGGCCTGGGAGATGGCTGCCAGGGATGGGCTCAGGAGCTGAGGCCTGGCTATGAAACGTCCCCAAATCCCAAAATGTCAGAGCCACCACAGCCTTTTGCTTGTCCAGGCCAGGGCGAGGCAGGAACCTGAAGGACCATCACTAGTCCTGTTGGCAACTCCCAAGAGATCCACTGAGGCTGTGACTGCTTCTCTCTGCCCCTGCCCTCACCCAGGCTCCTGCCACCATCATCACTTGCTTGGACTCCCAGCCCTCCCTGTGGCCGGGGTGCCCTCACCCCTACGGTCTTTTCTCCACAGAGCAGACAAAGGCATCCTGCTAAATCTAAGTCAGGCCTGTCGCTCCTCTCTCCGCCCACCTACAGTCGACTCCCCACCTCACTGGAGGGAAAGTCAGCCCTCACTTGGGTGGACAAGGCTGAACACAATCTGACCCCAAATCTTCCCTCAGGCCTCGAGCTAAGCTCCTCTCACTCTCCTCCTCCCTCACCCTCTCTGTTCTTCCTGGCTGCTTGGCTGTGCCCAGGACACACCAAGCCTACCCCAGGGCCTTTTCATTGGCTGTTCCTGTTTCCTGGTACACCCCTGGATTCCTGCCTCGTTCTCCCCTTTACCTACTTTTTCCTTGAATGTCACCTTTTCTGGGAGGCCTGAGCCCCCTATTTAAAATTACACCCACCTCCCATGCTCCCTCCCACCCGCCGTGCTGTATTTCTCTTCATAACATTTACCCCTGTCTGATACGCCTTTTATTTAACTTGTTTATTTTGTGCATTGTCTACCATGGAGACTGGAAGTGTTACGAAGGTGAGGATTTTTTTTTTTTTTTTTTTTTTGTCTCCAGGGCTAAGGACAGTGCCTGTCACCATGCAGACGCGGAGCCTATATTTATGAATGAATGAGGAGGGGGGTGCCACTTCCAGGGCAGATGTTCGCAACCAAAAGAGGCTGCAGTCCGTGAACAGACACCCTGGGGATGCCTCGATAGCCCACACCCCATACCTCCCGCCAGTCCTCTGGTGGGGAGGGCCACCATCGTGCCAGTGGCACCCTCCTCTTTTTGGTGACTCACAGGGTCTCCCGGCATTGATGGGACGTGGGAGGCACGCAGGCGGGCTGCCCTCTGACTTCGTGGTGGGCAGGCTTGCTTCGGCCTGCCCAGCACCTGTCCTCCTCGTTCTGGCTTTGGCATTTACATTTTGCTTTGGGGACCATCTGTCTCCCAATTTCAGGCCAGGACAAGAAGGAGGGATCCTATACACCCCAAGTTCCAGGGCCAATCAGCAGAGTGCATTCCCTTGACCACAGTGATTGGCTTGGGGATGGCCATGTGACCTGACATGGACCAATGAGAGGCAGCTCTGGGGCACCTGGGTGGCTCAGCTGTTAAGTGTCTGCCTTCGGCTCAGGTCATGATCCCAAGGTCCTGGGGTCGAGCCCCACATCCGGCTCTCTACTCCGGGGGAAGCCTGCTTCTCCCTCTCACACTCACCTTGCTTGTGTTCTCTCTCTCGCTGTCTCTCTCTGTCTTAAATAAATAAAATCTTAAAAAAAATGAGAGCCAGCCCTGCAACTTTTGTGCCAAGTAGTGGAGCAGAGAAGCTTTGTCTCGGAGGAGCTTGCTGAGTTAGAGGGATAGAGGCTAGGTGCTCGTGGGGGTGCTTCTTTCATCTTTTGGGGAGAGCTTGCAAAGGCAGACAGGACTGAGAGATGGTGAGAAAGTGACTCTTAGGATCTTTGAGCCCCTGGATCCAGCCATTCCTGAAGTCACCCTTCCCTAAAACTTTCCAATTACATGACCCAATGAATTCGCTTCTCTGTTTATACCGAGAGTGTTGGTGTTTCTGGCAATTGCCACCCAGAGTCATGACCAGGCACTGGCTCAAGAGATCGCCATCTGTTGTTCAATCTCATTGTCACACAGAAGACTGGCACAGCGTTCAGAGGTTTCCCAGAACCTGCCATGGAACCTGGGCTGACTCTCTCTGCCTTGAGACTTACACATTCTCTTGCAGTTTAGCTGGTGAACTTGGGGAAGTCACTTGCCCTCTCAGAGGGGGTGCTGGCTTCATCACCTGGAGCACAGGGTAATAACTGTTTGGTGTCCAGTGATGTTGGCAAATGGTCTTTATAACCTCATCACTTATAGAAAACCCGCCATTGCCTCGGGTCCTGCACTTCACCTCCCATGACTCTTACCCCAAAGTAGTCACACTGGCTTTTCATTTGGTTTCTTGAACACAACAAACTCATCCCCATCCTCAGGGCCTTTGCACTTGCTGTTCCCTCTGTCTGGAACACTCTCCCCTGAAACGTAGACATGGATGGATCCTACTTCATCTTCAAGGCTCAGCTAAAACGTTGCCTTCTCCAAGAAGTCCTCCCTGACCTTCCCTTAAGATCCTTGCTTACCCCATCTTCCTATCTTATTCTGTTTCCAGTCCTTATAATTTCTGAACTAACTTCTTTGCGAATTAACGTCTGTCTCCTCTTACAAACCTACAAACGGTAAGCATAGTGAGCTTGCCCTTTGCTGTGTGTTATATCCCAGCAGGCATACTGTGGGTGCTCAGTGAATATTTATGGACTGACCACGTGAGTTCAGGCTAGTCATTTGCCCTCTCAGAGGCCACCTTCTTTTTCTCATCTGTAATTTGGCATCTTCGTTCATGCCTGGCACTTGGGATCCGGTGAAATGAAGATGGCTCCATAAGCCCTCAAATTATATTGCAATGAGGGCTGCTTATTAGGTTTGGGGCAGGTCCTTCCACCCTCCCATAAAACCTCCCACCTCTCACCATCCCTAATCCGACCCTAAAGGAGGAACTCTCCCTGCCACACAGGCTTCAATCCAAGAGGGCTTCCTGGAGGAGGGGGCATGCTCTACCCAGCTTTATCAGCCCCTGGGGCTCCAGGGTAGGCTCCTTCCTTTCAAAGCCGCCTCCTGTTTCCTTCCCAAAGTCCTGAGGCTTCTCCTCTGCAAGCCCTACCACTGTTATCGCCCACCGCCCCACCCCCCAATCCTGAACATTTTCTTCAAGAATGCAAGCATCGGTCAAGGGCACGTCCTCCTCCCCCTGCGTTCCCCGCCCCCTTGCCCGGGGAATTAGACTCTGAGCCACGCCATCTGTCTGAAAACAATTAGCAATAAACGCCAGCACACTGGGGCTCCGGGTCACCGGGGGGATGGAGCGGTGGGGGTTATAAATCCAGAAGGTTCCCAGCTGAATCAGCCTTCCTGTCCACGGGCCAAGAAAAATCCTCCCGGCGGCCCCGGGGAGAGAGCTTCCCGGCTGCCTCTTAGGGGATGCAGGATGCAGGATGCTGGATGGCGAGGAGGCTCTAAGGGAGTGTCACAAAGCCCCGGCCTCGGCTGGGGAGGCGGCGGGGACCATCTGGCAGAGTGCGGGACGCGGCCGGGCCAGACGGAGGAGCAGCGTTATTTGCTGTGTATTGTGTGTTCCGTTTCTGAAAACACTCCACGCATATGCTTCAAGTGCATGGCTTGCAGCCAGCTGGGACCCGGGCTGGGTGGGTGGGGTACTTCCGAAGTGTTGGGGGGGGAGGGCCCCGCTTCCCCTCCCCCCCTGCTTGGCCTGTGTCTAACGTTCCCCTGTTCAGGCTCTCCAGCCTTGCTCAAATGTCACTTCCCCTTACCAGAGAAAGGGAGCCCACTTTGCCAAACTCAACTGAGTTTATCTACATGAAGTTTGGCTCAGTGAGCTGTTTTTTAATTTTGGTAATTTGAATAAGTTGCTAGTGTATAAAAGCCAGGAGCTTCTACATAAAAATCTGGATGTTCAGCTTCTTTTGAAAAATCAAAAAATCTGGCCAGCCTATGCTGTCAGCATGGCCACAATCCGCCTGGGGTAGGTGGGGAGAGGGTGGGTGGCTGCCCCTTTAGTCTGCTCTGACTTTTCTGTTCTCATCATTTGCTCATTCATTCACTCTTTCAAAAGCCCTGGGACCTGTCACTGTGCCTGAGTCTTTATGGCATTTAGATTCTCGCAGGGGAGACAGACGCTAAACCCTAGACCAGTGCATATATAATATAATGTCACATGGTGATAAGTGTTACTAAGGAAATATATAGCAGGGAAAGGGAACGGGTGTGGGAGGGACTGCTGCTGTTTCACACAGGAGGCCGGGGAAGGCAGACCCATCAGGCCTGAATAAGATGGAGGGGCCCCAAGACAAAGAAAGGTGTTCCTCCTGAAAGGAACAGCAGGTGCAAAGGCCCTGAGGCTTGAAACTGTTTGGTGTGTCTGAGGAGCAGCAAAAAGGCCAGTGTGGCTGGAGGAAGTGAGTGAGGGGTGGCCAGGCCTCCTTTGGAATAGGTAATCTGGACAGGCCAGGATTTGGGGTACCCCAGGTGGAGCCCTATTGCTGCTTTAGACTCTAGGTAATCCAGACAGTGAATCCTGGGAGATTTCCCAAGTGGCCCAACTTTGAGGACTCCAGGTGGTTTGATTCTGATTCTCAGCCTCTTCTGGACCAGTTTTTGGTGGTCCTGGTTTGGGGGTGGGGGTGGAGCTTCTCCAGAGCCAGTGCTTCTTAGCGGTTAAAGCTCCAGTTGCCTGATCCCCTCTACCCTTGCCCCCACCCCTCACCTCGGGCAGGGACTTCACCTCTTCTGCCCGAGTCTCCCCATCTGCAAAATGGAGTAACTGGAATCCACGTCAGGGGGTTGTTGTTCTATTAAGTGAATACCTGTGTGCACATTGATGTAAAAAATATCAATGCAAAATGTTTAGACAGGTGCCAGGCACATACAAAGAGCTGTGTAACTTAGCTCCTTCAGCTTAAGGAGCCAAGGAAAATTATTGTTTAAGGGAGCGGTTCTCCAACCTTTTGGTCTCTGGAGCCTGTGAAGCTTGCAACTTATCAAGGACCCCAAAGAGGTCTTTGTTTTACATGGGTCCTATTATTTGGTATTAATCCAGTTGGAGATTGAAATTAGTAAGATTTTTAAAAGTGCATTTATTCATTTAAAAAGTGATAATATGCTAATTACGTGTTAATGTCAATAATGTTCTTATAAAAAAAATAACTTTTTTTCCCCAAACGAAGAAGTCAATGAGAAGAGTGGCACTGTTTTACTTTTGGGCTGATCTCCTTAACGTGCACACGTGGGAAGGGAGTTGGTTCCGAGTGTCTGCTTCTGTATCCAGCCTGTAGTGATGGGTCATCTTTGCTGAAGAACAGGAAGGAAAGCCGTATTACTGACGTGGCGCTGCAAAAGGAAGACCCTTGGACTACCCCCCCTCCCCAAGGGCCTCAGACTCCTGGGCTCCTTGGTCCACATTTTGAGAACTGCTGGTTGAGGGGGCCCTTCAGGCTGGCGAGGGAGCATGTAGCTCGGTGCTTCCCTGGTGCAGGATGGGGGCAGGGCTCCAGGAGGTCCTGGAACCTGGCAGGATGGGAGGGAGGGGAGGCCCAGCGCATGTCTGGTGCAAGTAAAGGGGGAGTTAGAACCCGGAATGCGGTGAGCTGTAATGGGGGGGGTGTGCGGGCCTTTGGGAGAGCATAACATCCTATCCCGTTAGGGGAAGGAGCTGGAGTCGCCTGCTGCCGCCACAGAGCCTCCGTGCTAATCAGAATTTTAATACTGGCCCCCAGGCCTGGGTCACTCAGCACGGGCTCTGGGTGGGTCACTGAAAGTTCCCACGGCTGTCAGTGACTTCAGTATCCCCGTGATACAGAGGAGGGAACTGAGCCTCCTCCCACCTGGCACGGAGTCAGGGTTGGGGTGGCAGAGCCTGGGAGGGCTTCCTGAGCCTGGGGATGCTGGGACAGCAGCAGACGGAGCTGAGATTGTCCTGCCTCACCAGCATGCGGCCTGTAGGGCTCTGGGTGGGCGCTGGGCCGGGGCGGGAGATCCCCAGGGCTCAGAAACGGAGAGCTCCTCTGAGAAGTGGAGAAGCATCTGCCACTTGCCAATGGATCTCGGAGCCCCGGTTCCTTATCTGTAAACTGGGGGTGATAAGGCTGTGTGGGTCTGAGGATGAATGGTGTGCATGCTCCCCTGGGCCCGGCCCACCTGCAGCTCCTCCACCGGCAGGAATTTCCCCAGGGCTCACTTTGGGTCCCTTTGTGTAATGACTGTTCATGAAAGTGCTCCCCCATAGGGCACTGGTGTCTTTGCTGCATTGGTAATGGTCGTTCCCTCCTTTACCCGTGACTTGGCAGCTCTGCCTGGAGTGTAGCATCCTATCCCCATTGTACAGAAGATAAAACTGAGGCGGGGTATCAAGTACCTGCATGAAGACACACCCAATTCCTTGCTCCACCGCAAAGCAAGGGAACAAAGCATTGGGACAGGCATTCTTCTGAGAACAGAAAAGAAGTCAAAACCCCAGTATGGGGTCACTAACTACCGCGGTTTGCTCTGCACTGAGGGGTTTCTGTGATATGGGATGCCAGGTGCTATTCCTGGGACAGTCCTGAGCAAATCAGGGTTACTCTACCCTATTTCCCATCCCAGGTCTGGGAGGGTAGAGGAAAAGAGGGTTTTGAACAAAGCCCCAAAGTGCCCCATCCGTGGGGGCCGGCTCCCGCCTTCCTTCCTTGAACTCCAGTGAAATGGATCCTCTGGCCCGAGTAGGGGCCGCAGGGTAGACAGGCGGCCGCAGGGCCTCGTAGGAGCAGGCATGGCCGCTCAGGCCCACCAGAATGACCTCATTTGCTTATCCCAGGATTTTAATAAGATGATTGTACCAGCTGTGGGGGAGGCAGCCCAGGCCAAGAGGAAGGGGGCATTTCATGCCTTGTCCACACACTGGAGGGGTTGATAGATGGACTTCAATGACAGCCTCCCGGCTGGGATCAATCCTTACACAACCAGACAGTGTGGAACTCTGCCTTGTTGAGCCCAAGATCCTCTGGGGGCCGATAGCAAAGAAGTGACCACTAACACCAGTTTCTACCTGGGATTCCCCGAAATGCTGACCTTACTCACCATGCTCGCCACAACCTTGTGCTGAGGAAACCAAAGGAGTTTATTTGGCGTCAGGTCTGCTACTTCCTGGCTGTGTGTCCTTGGGCAACTTGCCTAACCTCTCTGAACCTGATTCCTCATCTGTACATAAGGGTGTGTTTAGTTGATATTCTTGTTACTTGGTTCATTCTCTCTGACTTTCTCATCCACTGTCTAAGGAATGGCTTGTTTTGTTTTTATTTATATATATATTTTACATCAAAATGGAGGTTCAGAGAGCCAGAGGGACTTGTTCAGAGTCCCAGAGCTCTGGGGTAAAGCTGGGATTTGAACGTGACTTTGCCAGGCTAATGCCCATCTCCTCCCCTAGCACACATGGGCTGCCTGAGAAGGTGTGTAAAATGAAGACACACCATCAGAGAGATGGTTACTCCTTGCTTCTCAAACTGTGGTGTCTGGACCAAGAGCATCAGGCTCATCTGGGTGTTTGCCGGAAATGTAGAATCACAGGCCCCGCCAGAAACCAGCTGGATCTTGTCTTTCAACAGCCATCCCCAAATGACTGGTGTGCACAGTAAAGTTTGAGAAGCACTGGGCTAGATCGAGATTTCCTGGAATATGTTCAGGGAAATGAAAGTAAATGTGTTTAAAAGAAAAGTTACCGAGGGGAGGAGGGTTCATGCCCAAATCAATCTGGGAAGGGCAAAATTAAACGAGAGTGCAGGACTTATCAGGGATTTTAATGTGGAGCTATATACATTGTGTGTCTGGGGGAGATATATTGTGATTATAACATAGGAGCAGTACTTTTTAGAAATTCTTCATCTTCTGCTGAATATACTCCCGTGTATTCAGCACTTACTATGCACCAGGTCCTGAGCTCCTCTACGTGATAGTGTATGACTTTCATCCTCAAAGTTACATTATAATTCAAGGTGGCTCCTGGAGCTCCAGCCATTGTGTCTGCATCCCAGCAGCAGGAAGGAGGAAAGAGACCACTGGCCCCCTGAGTCATCCTCCTTTGAGGAGCCTTCCTGGAAGTTCCACTAAATATCTCTGTCTTCATTCACCAGCCAGATTTAGCCACAAGGAAGGCTGGGAAAGGTCACCCAGCTAAAAATCAAAATCAAAATGTCCATTATAGTTTTTTCTGCTCAGATAAGCCTGAGAAATGTTGAGAAACACAAAGGGAAACAAGCTTCCTTACTCTAGGCCTCTTCCAGGTGAATAAAGGAGCTACTGATAACAGAAGCTGTAGTCTGAAATGGCTTCCTTGAGGAAAGTTTTATTATCACATGGCACACAAAGAGAGGGAGAGGGATGGCATCGAGGCTGGTTGATTCGGCAACTCACCATCGTCATTGAGAATCTGGGCTCTTTCTGTGTTTGTGTTCTGCCATCTTAGGCTCATCCCCTCGTGGCACAATATGGCTGCTGTTGAGCCAGGCATCCTGTCACAATGTCCAGAAGGCAGCAGAGTGAATATCCTTTCCTCAGGGCTATGTGTAAAGACAAAGAAAGCTTCCCACAGCCACAGGACACACTTCCCCTATTGCTAGAATTTATCGCATGACCTCTCCTAGGCCAATTGTGAACAAGGGAGGCCTCGGGGGGCGGGGTGCTCCCCATGATTGTCCTAAATCATCGCTGTCCACGTGGGGCAGGAGTGGGACCAAGTCAGCACCTGGACAAAATCAAGGTTCTGCCGGCAGGGACGGGAAGGGTTAATGAGGCAAAACCAACAAGGCTGGTCATGGAGACCAAGAGAAGGTTGTGCCAACACATTCTGTGTAATCCCCACATGGAGGGAAGGTACCCCAGCCCCCACACAGAGAGCCAGCTCCTTGTGGGGAAGGGGGCTGGATGGGGTGGGAGGCTAGTGCATTTGCGCCAAGTGGACTGGAGAAGAGATTGCATGAGATCAATATTCTCCCCAAGCTGCGTGTTGGAAACACGGTAATAAATACTTTCTAATACCAGCAGCAGCACTTGTTAGGGTGGAGGTGAAGATGGGTCTCTCGGATCCCCCTCCAAGGAAGGGCCTGTTGCCCCAGCTTTGGGGGCCTCTGTGGGCAGATGGCTTCAGCTGTCAGCCTCTCCAGGACGCCCACGGCTGCTGAGCCACCTCCTCTGGGTCATGACCCTCCCGCGGCTCTCCTCATCTGATGACCCAGCGGTTCTCAGAGGGGATTTTGCCCCCTGGGACATTTGGCACTGTCTGGAGAAATTTCTGGCTGTCACAGCTGGGGAGGGGGTGACGCTGGCATCTGGTGGGTTGGAGTCAGGGATGCTGCACTGCACAGACAGCCCCTGCAACAAAGGACGGTGGGGCTGCAGGTGTCCGTGGTGAAGAGACTCCGAGCGCCAATGAAGACAGGTCTAAAACCCTGGTGGCTCGGCCCCCTTTGGGACCCTCTGTGAGGCCGTTCTAGCTCCAGAGCCCCCGTGGGGGTGGGGGGGCGGCTGAGCTGCCCTCTCCCTCTGCCTCTCCTGTGTCCCTTCCTGCCCTTCCACAAGCGTGATCCCAAGGGCACACCTTAATAAATGGCGCATCTTCACCTCCTTCTCCGTCTGCACCCCTGGGATGCAAA
Source organism: Ailuropoda melanoleuca (assembly GCF_002007445.2). Classification (NCBI taxonomy): domain Eukaryota; kingdom Metazoa; phylum Chordata; class Mammalia; order Carnivora; family Ursidae; genus Ailuropoda; species Ailuropoda melanoleuca. The sequence goes on from NC_048229.1 coordinate 4,922,598, forward strand.
CTGCGACACTCGTTCTCCAGAAAAATTCTAGCAAGGCGAGAGTCTGCTCTGCATTCTGTAGGCAGTGAGAACCGCAAGTCTCTGACTCCCTGGATAACTACTGTTCATCACCAGTGGCTGTTCATCCTGAGTTTTGTTTTTCTCCCCAGGCATCTGGTGGGTACCTGTTCTTAGTGCTGGCCAGCTTCCAAGCTCTCTTTCTGGTAACCATGCCTGGCCTTCCCTTGGGGATCCATCTTCTCCTGTGCTCAGGCCCCCAGGTTTGCCAGGACCTGACTCCCTGCATCCCCTCCCGCCACCCACCCATACCCCCCTAGAGACGGGCAGGTGACCCAGGCCTGCCTAATCAGCATAGTCCCGCCTCCTGACTTCTGTGATTGGTTCAGCAGTGGGCATGTTGTTCCAAGCAAGGCAGATGAGTGTCAGCCTGAGGAATCTGTTGGAAGTATTGAGAAAGAAGAATGCTTTCTGCTTGTGTTGCTCAGCTGGTAGAACAGGAACCTGGAGCTGCCTGGAGCCCCCAGGTAGAGGGAGACTGCTTGAGAAGAAAGCCTGAACAGAAGCAAGCTGAGCAGAGAGGTGGGGAGGCTGAGATGGAATTGTGAAGATAGTGGGCCCTGGATCAAGCCACACCTGAAGACACCCTCCTGGTTTTTTCTTACTAGCCAGAACAATAATTTCCATTTTTTAAAAAGATTTTATTTATTCATTTGACAGAGAGACAGCCAGTGAGAGAGGGAACATAAGCAGGGGGAGTGGGAGAGGAAGAAGCAGGCTCCCAGCAGAGGAGCCTGACGTGGGGCTCGATCCCATAACGCCGGGATCATGCCCTGAGCCAAAGGCAGACGCTTAACGACTGAGCCACCCAGGTGCCCCAATAATTTCCATTTTTTTGGTAATTGAGTCCCTGTTCTGAGTTGAATTGTGGTCCTTCCCCCAGAATGGTATGTTAGAGCCCTAACCCCCAGGATCTCAGAATTTGACTGTATTTGACAGTAGGGTCTTTACATAGGTAATCAAGTTAGGATGAGGTTATTAGGGCAGGCTCTAATCCTATCCTATGTGACTGGGGTCCCTACAAGCAAAGTGAAATTTGGACACAGACAGATGAGCACAGAGGGTCGATGATGTGAAGACACACAGGGACAATGCCACGTGACTAGAACAATGTGTCTACAAGCCAAGGAATGCCTAGGATGGCCAGCAAACACTAGAAGCCTGAAGAGGCAAGGAACGTTCTTCCCTAGAATCATCAGAACATGGCTGTGCTGACACCTTGATTCTAGACTTCCGGCCTCCAGATCTGTGAGGCAAGAAATTCCTATTGTTTTAAGTCTCCTGGTTTCTTGTACATTGTTATGGCAGTCTAGGAAACTAATATAGTCACATTAGTTGGTCTCTATCACTTGGAAGCAAGAATTCTGAATAACACAGTGTTATAGCAACATATAAGCAATTATTTGGAAAAATAGTAAGCTTCTTATTTGAAATATCAGAATCTAGCGTTTTAGATGGGACCCAGACTACTTACGCTGACTTTGCCTCCCTCCATTCTCTTTTCCCGTCAGTATCCCTAGTGTAGTCTGATCTTTGCAAGCTGCATCCCACTCCCATCCCAGTAGAATGTGTGATAATTTGGACCCCTTTGTTAGGTCAAATATGCTTTGGATTATCCCTGTAAATGGGTTTTTTCCCCCCATGACAATGTCCTAGAGTGCTATGAATACCCTGATATGTGAGGTTAAGTAGAACACCAACTGTATTTTTTTGCTTTAATGACTAATATTTTTTGTGTGTTCAAACATTGTAAGTGGCTCATTCAACCTGAGATTTCATAAATATCATTGTTCCAGTTACCTGAGTCCCGGCACTCACTCAGGAAAACGGAGAGTTTATGAAGGGACAGTGTAGAGAGGTGGAAGCAGGGTGTATGTCTGGGAGAGCAAGAAGAAACGGTGCAGTGCTCAGGGCTAGCAAGAGCAGGGAGCTGTTACCAGAAGACGTGGGAAGGAAGTACCTCATGGAACCCAGAGAGAGCTGTAACTATAGGAGACAAGCGACCGTCAGCAGAACACGGCCCCTGTTATAATCACAGAGAGGTGGAACGGACGTGGGGGAAATACCCCAACATCTCTCTCCGCCTGCCTGCCAGTCTTCCATCGGTGCTCCCATTGGCTGAACACCACAGAGTGCAAGGGAGCCTGGGTAATGTAGTCCTGAGGGTCAGCCCCCTGTGCACAGAGCTGGGAGGGTTTGGAGAGGCCAGAATACTAGGATAGCCAGAATACTTAAAATGAGGCTATGCTAATGTAAATTTTAAGGAAACTGTTAAATACCTGCACCCCACCCCCACCCCCGTCTGTCCTGATGCTCCCCACTGGTCAATCTCAACCAGAGGCCAGAGGAGAGGAGGTCAGTTGATGCAGGTCATGCGGGTCAGCCCCAGCAGGAACAGAGCAAGGAAGAATACAGAGTGAGATCATTACAGGGGCCCACCCTCATTTTATGAGTGAGGAACAGAAGGAGGTCAAGTTCCTTGCTTCAGGACTTTGAGCTAACAAGCAACAGAGCTGGGATTTGAACCCAGGACTGTGTGGCTCCTGAGTGCCAGCTCCCCCCACCAACCTGGCAGCGGGGCATGCCCGTGTAGGGAGCCCAGCCATGTGAGCACACGGTGTGTGTGTGTGTGTGTGTGTGTGTGTGTGTGTGAGTGTGCTTGCTGCTGTTTCGCACGCCCACCCGGTGCTGTGTGCCTCGGCCCCCGGGCATGTGTTTCTGTGGGCGTTCTCTTTTTTCCGATCTCTGTTACCACCAGCAAGTTTCAAAACCAGCCAGAGAGAGAAAGAGGGAGAGAGAGAGAGATGAAATGACACTTTTACTAAACAGGAACCATCTCCCACCCTCTCTGTACACTCGCGGTGCCTCTGTGTCTAATTAGGGGTTGTGTAGTTTGGGGTGTGAATGTGAAACACCACGCGTTCGGCAGGCAGGCAGCCGGGGGCGAGGCAGACACCCGACTCCGGGGAAGCAGGGGCTCCTCCGTGTTCCCTGGGGAGGCTGTCCGCTCCCTGGAGACCATGCCAGCGCCCTGTGCCGTGCAGCGGGAGGGCCACATGGGCACTAATGGGTCCTCCGTGCAGCACAACGTGCCAAGGCCTCTTTTATCAGTATTATCACAATTGATCCTTGAACTTGAGTGGGAGGTGGAAAGGATTTAATGCAGGTGAGGGCCGGCTACCTATGATTTCATTTCCCTGCTACAACCAGGGAGCTCTGGTTACACCCAGCAGAGTGAGAGAATCACCGTCAGTGGAGCTGGGGTCAAGGGCAGATCCAAAACTCTGCACTAAGTAAGAGTCATCGTGGCAGGATCAGGTCCTGGGAGAAATCTTGGGCTCTGGAGCCCAGGTGCCCAGGTTAGACTCCTGCCTCTGCCATTTCTCTGCACTATGATGGGTGATTTATCAGTTCTGTGCCTCAGTTCCATCATTTGTAAAGTGGGAGTGACCATAGTACCCCCTCCAGGGGTCAGTGAGTGAATGCGTGTAAAGAGCTTGGCACAGTGCCGGGCACATGTTGGGGACACAAGCAGCAACTCGTTATTTGTCAACATTGTTGCTGCACCCTGGGGTGGGACATTTGCTTCTCTGTCCCACCTCCAGAACCTCCCTGGCACCCTCCTTGGGCACATCAGAGTGGGAGTGTTTGTGGAATGAATTATTGATTGACTTGGGCTGGATGCTGTGTGGAAAGCATTCAGATCCAAACGCTGGTAAGATAAGATTGAACTCTGATGGGGCTGGAGCTTCACTGGGAGGCAAGGGGGTGCTGGGACCCCCCCATGCAGGGCTGGGAAGAAGGAATTGAGGCTTCCCACCAAGAGCTGGTAAGGATCTGAGGTTTCCTGCTACAGGCTGACCTGTGTACCCCCAAATTCCTGTGTTGAATCCTTGAGCCCCGGTACCTTGGAATGGGACTGAATTTGGAAATGAGACCTTCAAAGAGATGATGAAGTTAACACAAGGCTGTTGAAATGGCCCTCATCCAACCGAAGTGTTGTTCCTGTAAGAAGAGGAAGATATACCAGGGACGCAAGCACAGAGGAAAGGCCATCTGAGGACACAGTGAGAACACAGGCTTCTGAAAGCCAAGGAGAGAAGCCAGGAGAATCAGGCCTTGATCACACTGGCAGCTTGATCTTGGACTTCCAGCCTCTAACACTGTGAAGCCATGGAGTTCTGCTATTTAAGCCACCCAGGCTGTGGTGGTGTGTTGCGGCAGCCCGAACCGACCGAGCCACCTGCCGACGGCCATTGAGGGCGCCATCTTAGAAGCATCTTCTTCAGCCCGGGGTCAAGCCTTCAGGTGAGGCAGCCCCAGCCCTCACCCTCACTTCGATCTCACAAGAGACCCCAAAGCAGAGCCACCCAGACGTGCTGCTCTCAAATTCCTGACCCATGGAAACGACATGAGATAAATATTTGTGTTGGTTTAAATTGGTAAGTTTGGGCGTGTTTTCGCCCTGCACCAGTGGATAGCAAATACACCTGCCACGTAAGACGCCATGTCTAGCTCCCAGGCCCGGCTTGACCCACATAGCCCAAGGCCTGTAACGGGTAGAGAGACACATCTTGCTTTTTAATTCAACAACCGTTTTGTGCGTGGCATATAGTTAATGCTCAAAAAACACTTGTTGATGAATGAATAACGAACCTGAGTTTTGCAGGCACCTCCCGGGCAGACTGATACTTAGGACTGCTTTTTTTCAGGACCATTTTTATTTTATTTTTTATTTTTTTTATTTTTTTAATTTTTTTTTAAGATTTTATTTATTTATTTGACAGAGAGAGAGAGAGACAGCCAGCGAGAGAGGGAACACAAGCAGGGAGAGTGGGAGAGGGGGAAGCAGGCTCATAGCAGAGGAGCCTGATGTGGGGCTCGATCCCATAACGCTGGGGATCACGCCCTGAGCCGAAGGCAGACGCCCAACCGCTGTGCCACCCAGGCGCCCCTCAGGACCATTTTTAAAGTCCAGCAAGGAAACGCACCCTGAAAAGTTCCCTTTAGCAACTTTTCTAAACATCTAGCAACCGGTTTTCATCAATTGCAGCTCAAACTCCCTTTTTTCTTTTTTGGCTTTTTGTTTAATTCCTGTTACTTGTTGAGCAAACATCTACTGAGTACCATTCCTTAGCCATGTCCTCTGGGGCAGTCATCAGTGAGGGACGGCGCCTTGCCTGTGAGGAATGAGAATGTGCCCTGGGAATCATGGGGGCCCAAGTTCCACTTTCTTCCTGTTACTGGGGACTCCATTTTCCCATTTATAAAAATGGGGGCTTTGTGCTCAATGGGGGGCAGCAAGGAGCTTTGATAGCGTGCCAGTTCCTTGAAGTTGAGAGTGGCTGCCTAAGGTCCAGATTGAGTTCAGTGGGAAAGAGAGCGGGAGTGGATTAGTGATGTCTGCCAGGGTGTGGCCCAGGAAGGTACAGGGTATTTGCCAACCCCGAGCTTGGCCGCCTCAGAATTTCCTGCAAATTCTGACAGTCTCTGGCTTGGGGACACTCGGTGGGCCTGAGTGGAATGTCTACCCACAGACATGAAGCCGGTGGCAGTGGCAGCCAAGGTCCGTGGAGAATTCTGCACAGGGAAATGGTAGCTGGGGCCGGAGAGCCTTCCCAGGTGGTCAGTGGATTTGGGGCCTGGCCCACACAGAGATGGGGGCTTTTCCAGGAAGTGAGAGAGGAAGGTGTGGGGTGAAGAGGGGTTGTTGACTCAGCTAGTCCCGGACATTCCAAGGTGTGAGAAGAGACTCCCCTTCCCCTGAGGCCCTAGAGCCTTGTTTGGGCCTGAGGACGGGGCTCCCCGACTTGGAGGAATTCATGTGCATGTCTGCATCTTCCCAGACAGACTCAGAGCTTGGGGGGATTGGATTACATCAGGACTGAGGCCATGTGGAAATGAAATACTGATAATAATAGTAGAATAACAACGCCCACATGGACCACTGATAATTGAGTGCTTTCTCATGCGTGTCTGGTGAAGGCGGTTCCTACGGCTTCTTCCATGTGACCTCCAGGACCCCCTGTGAGGGGGGGGCTGTCCTCAACCCTGCAGTCCACAGTAGCCGGGGCGGCCTTTGCAAATATCAACCAGACCATGCCACCCCCTGCTCTACACCCCATTGCTCTCAGAAGATCTGCACTCATCACAAGACCTCCAAGGCCTATGCCCACCTCTCCATCTCATGGCCTACCCCCTTCCCTTCCGTTCGCTGTGCTCCGTTCTCAAGGGCCTTCCTTCTGCTATTCAGACACACTGATTGGTTCCTGCCTCAGGGCCTTTGCACTTGCGATTCCCCCTGCCCAGAACACCTTTCCCTCAGATGTCTGCTTGTCACCGTTCACCTCTCACGTCGACTGCCTTGCCTGGCCTCCTTCTCTGAATAGCTTGGACTCTCCCCGTGGTTCGCTGGGCCTCACTCTGCTATGTCTTCTTCCTCACCGTTGTGTTTGCTTGTTGTCTGTCTCTCCCTGTCCTAGAAGGGAATCTCCATGGAGACCCCTCCCCAGTGAGAATCCTCACTGCCGGAGGGCCACCCCAATGCCCTTCATTGTAGTAGCAGAGAGAACAGTGATGTCCCTGGGGGGCAGTCCAGCTGGCCGTCTGAAAGTGGACGAGCAAGCACCATGACCCCAGCCTGAGGAACGGCCTCTGGGAGGACCATCTCCCCCATGAAGCTCAGGATAGGAGGTCCAGAAGTTGATTCCCCTTTGGGAAACTGGTGCCGTCTTCACCCCTTGCCACAGAAGAGGAGAAAGGCAGAGGGCGGCTGGTCAGGATGATAGAGCGCAGCCCCATGCCAAGCCCTAACGTGAGCACTTTAGCCCTACTGACTCATCTCCTTCTCACAACAGCCTGTGAGGACGGGAAGTCTCGTCACTTCTGAGAGGCCCGGCTTCCCTCCTCACTGAAATCAAAACATTTCCGACCACCAGGGGCTGGTGAGAGTTTCAGAGGCAACGTTTTTCTTAGTTACATTTCTTAGTAATGTGACGTAAGGTGCGTCACATTATGGTGCAGCCAATATTGATGGTGGCTTCGTTTCGATGAAATACGTTATCATTGCACCCACTTTCCAGCTGAGAAAACGGGGGCCCAGGGAGACTAGGTTTGCTCAAGACCAGGGCGTGCGGAGTGGGGGAACCCAAATGCCGGGGAAGGGTGACCCCGGCCCCCACCAGTCTCGGAGAGGCTGGCTCTTGCTGCATTTGAATGTGCCTACCATGAGCCAGCACTCCCCAACACCAGCCCCCCCAACCCCCCAGGGCACCTGGAAAGTGCCTTGTGTGTCAGTGGCCCAGCATGCAGTGGGGAGCACACAGCCCTGGGCAGCATGACTGTTTTTCTATTTATTGCCTGGGTGAAGAACGTCTTGGCATTTTCCAGCAATCCTTTTGGCAGCCAACAGATCTTTATCTTCAGAGGCCGAGATGAAAGACACCTGGCGAGGACATGTGAACGCCCAACACGTCTACCTTCTGCAGAGGCCCCGGGGCCGGGGAAACAGGGAGTCCGGGCGGCTCTCCATGACCACTGTCCTGCTGCTGGGACACCCCAGCACTAAAACTGAACTTCACCTCCCCACCCAGTAATTCCAATTCTCGTTTGACACCAGCGCATCCTTAGTTCCACAGGGAAATACCTCTGGGGACGTTAAGGGCAGCTCTCTTCACGATCGCCCAAGCAACCGGGGCAGGAGCGGGGGTGCTCGCGGCAGGAGAAGGGAGAAATTGGTGGTGGTAGCTCACAGTGAGATACTTATTACACAGCAAGGAGAGAGAGCTGCCTGTAACCACACCCAACATCGTAGAGGAAGCTCATACAGGCAATGGCCGGGAGGACAGGCAGAACACGCAAGCGCACGTAGCTCTCACTCCATTTGTACAAAATGCAAAACAGCTGGGATTTGGTTGTAGCGACGGAGACCAGGATGGTGGTTACCTATGGGGAGTCATGTGGGGAAGTGGCTGAGGGACGTGAAGGGGCTTCTGGCTGCTTCCGGTCGCCTCATCCATTTGGGTGTTGGCCACAGGATGTACTCACTTCTGGAAATACATTTCTCTGAACACTTATGATTTATTTATTTATTTAAAAAATTGTGTGTGTGTTTTTTTTTTTTTTTGAAGATTGATTCATTTATTTTAGAGAGAGAGGGAGACAGGGAGTGAGAGAGAGTAGGGGTGGGAGGGACAGAGGGAGAGGCAGAGAGAGAATCTCAAGCAGACTCCGTGCTGAGCACGGAACTGCACCTGGGGCTCAGTCTCACATCCCTGAGATCATGACCTGAGCTGAAACCAGGAGTTGGACACTTATCCAACTGAGCCAGTCAGGCACCCCAACACTTATAATTTATGCCCTCTTTTGTATGATGCATATTTCAGTAGAGATGTGGGGGACAAAAGGGAGATACAAGTCAAGACAGTTTTCTCTTTTTCTGTTGGACATTGCTGTGTTTGCCTAAAAGGCTGGATCTGCAGCAGCCATTTTGTGACTGTGGGGCTATCAGCCGAGTACCAAGCAAGGCCAGCCCAGCAGAAAGATGGAAGGATCCTGGATTTTTGGTGACCACACTGAGGTACTGCATAGGTGGGTCTAAGTTCCCTCCCCTTGAACCTTGGGTGAGCCTTTGTGACTGCTTCAACCAGTGGGTGCAGAGGAAGTGAAGCTGCATGACTTTGCAGCTTGGTCACAGAGTGATAGGATCTCTGCCGGACTCTCTTTTGGGACATGCTCAGGACACTGAGCCATGAACTGCAGTGTAAGGAGTCCGGCTTTCCTGAGGCCATCTTGCTGGAAGGAACACTTGAAGCTGAAGGCAGATCCCCGAGGTGTGCCTGCTATTTGAGTCTTCTCAGCCCAGTGCCAGATGCATAAAAGAAAATGGCATCCAGATGACCCTGCATGAGCCACCGATGCCTCCAGCTGCACTGTCTGGCTCCTGGAGCTCAGAACTCCCTGCACAGCCACTCCCAAGTTCATGACTCAAAGAGACTGGGACATAAGAAATGATTATTGTAGCTTTAAGCCTCTGCATCTAGGGATGATTTGTTGTGCGGTCATAGACACCTGACATGCCACCTTCATTCTGAGCCTTCATCAGATGACGCAAGTCTTTTTTATTGTTTAAGCCAGGGTTGGCAAAATGTTCTTGTAAAGGACCAGAGAGTCAATACTTTAGGTTTTGCAGACCTGGCAGTCTCTGTCACAACTGGGCAGCCCTGCTGTTGGAGCATGAGCACTGCCAGAGGCAATACTCAAACAAATGGGCATAACTCTGTTCCAATAAAGCTTTATTAACAAAACAGAGAGCCAGCCCTGAGCAGTAGTTTGGTGACCCCCAGTTTAAACCATTTTTGAGTTAGGTTTCCTGTTACTTGCAACCCAAAGCATGCCGCTGGTTATAACTATCTAGAGAGCCTGGGGCTAAGGGCAGCCAAGAGAGGGTCTGCATGTGTGTGCATGGCTCTGGATGTGCGTGCACAGATCTGAGTGTGTGTGCATGGGCTCTTGGTATGCATGTGCTCTGAGCAGGTGTGCACGGGCTCTGGGTGTGTGTGCACGGGCTCTGGGCAGGTGTGCATGGGCTCTGGGTGTGTGTGCATGGGCTCTGGGAGGGTGTGCAGGGGCTCTGGGTGTGTGTGCACGGGCTCTGGGCAGGTGTGCACGGGCTCTGGGTGTGTGTATGGGCTCTGGGCGGGTGGGCGCGGGCTCTCGGTGTGTGTACACAGGCTCTGGGCAGGTGTGCAGGGGCTCTGGGTGTGTGCATGGGCCCTGGATGGTGCTCCACCCCCTCACCATCTTATCTGCTCAGACAAGAAGGGCGGCGCTCTCAGGGTTTTTCTTATCAAGAGATTACCAGCTCCTTCCTTTCCTCCTTGCTGACTCTAGAATCTGTGGAATGCTTCCTACTGGATGCTTGGCCGGGCCGGCAGGCAGGCCAGAGCATGAGAACCTTTCCCAAATGGGGACCTTCAAGCTAGAGCCAGGGGTGGGACAGGCCCGTGAGAGAGAAGGAAGGACAGAAGTGTGCAGTGGGGAGTCCTCCCTCCCGCGCCCCCTCCCCTCCGGCCTCCACAGGCCTGGAGCGGTGATAGATCAGGGGGATCACATAGGGAGAGCTTCCTGTGTGCGGAGTGCTGGGCTCGGTGTTTGCAAACCTGGAATGTGGGGGAGAACTCTCAGAGGTGGACATTCTTAGCCCCACTTCATAAATGAGGAAATGGGCAGACGAGGAAGTCACTGTCCCCAGGACACACAGCAGGAAGGGGGATTCACCCAGGCTGGCGGTTCCACACCCAGATAGGATGACTATTCAGTCTGAGCCAGAAACCCACTACAGAGAGATGTGCTCAGCCACATCCCAAGGCCATAAATCTCTGCCCACCAGGGCCCCGCCCTCCCCTCCCTGGTGACTTCCCCCCTAGCCAGCCCTGCCCCTCAGGGTCTGCAGGGGGCTGGTGTGGGCAACACTGCTGCTAGCTGCTTCCCTGCTCATCTTGTTTGTTCCTATTATGTCAAGTAAGCCATTATAATTTTATGTTTTTTAGATTAACATTTTCGCTCAAGGGCATAGTAATTAGCACATGGCTGGGAGTTTATTCTGGGAGATAGTGAGGAAAAGTTTTCCGCTGTAAATCTTTGGAAAGGCCTGGAGGCTGCTGCAGGGCCCCCAACCCCCACCGCTCTGGGCATGGGAGGGGTCGTGCATCCTGTCCCTCTGTGTCTCTGCCAGGGAAATGCTTTCCCCTCTTCTCTTTCCCTGGGCTGTGCCTGGCACACAGTTGCTCAATAAATGCATATTAATTGAATGAATGGACAGAGGTTGCCAACCAGTGGCCCATAGGTCATATCCAGCCCTTGATGCATTGAATCCAGCCAGCACAATATATTTTCGTACAATTTAAATAACTCACTGCCATTTGATGAGGAGGGCATTTTATAAGCATCTAAACTTCCAGCTTCTCCAGAAAAGTCAGGATTTCTGGCCACCTTGGGTCCTTATTCCCATGTAGCAGCAAGTGGTGGAGGTGAAGTGCAGCTCTCCTCTCTAGATGGGGTGTGGGCTCCAGTTTGCCATAGTCCCCACCACTCCCTATTGCCTCACAGCCAACCCCGCTGCTCTCACATTACCCATCTGGCCAACTGAGCATTCGTGTTTGGTACTCGTGATTTAGAAGGGCTCCCCCTCATGGCTTAACACAAATGAGTCTCTTGCTCACATGACCGTTGGGGGTTCAGGGTGGTATTTTAGGTGGAGGGGGCCCTCCTTTCTCCCAGTCATTCGTGTCTCAGGCTCCTGCCATCTTATGGTCCCATCCCGTCCATGAGTTTTATTGGGACAGCAGTGTCCACTAGTGCAACAAGAAAGAGATCAGGGAGCATACAGGGGAGGCTCGGAGGGTTAGCCTACAAGTGGCCCACGTCCCTTGCCTCATCTTCCATTGGCCAGAGCTCACACACATGGCCATGACTCGCTGTGAAGGAGGCTGGGGAACGCCATCCTGCTGCTCCCCCATAGGAGAGAATAGCAGATGCTGATGGACAGCTAGTGGTGTCTTTCCCATCCACTGGCTTCTTTCTCCAGGCCCGGAAGCCATCCCCTCCTCCTGGGCTCACAGGCGGATATGTTCCCGGAATCAATTTCATGTCTGAAGCTCTTCATTGGTCTGGCTCTGCGGCTCAAAAGCCCAGATTCTTGTAGCTCAAAAGCTCTGGCTTCTGAAACAGAGTAGCCTTTTGAATGCTTTCTACTCTGTTTTTCCTTCCCTGGGCAATGAAGTCCTCCAGGGTCTAGTCTAGCAGAGGGCAAAGGGCAAGGAAGGAATCCCTGGTATAAAAAGGGCAGTGCTTAGAAATCGTGTCCTCCCCAAGGTCATATATGAAGGACAACATGCTCTGGCAGTTCCCAGCGATCCCCCTCGCAGGCGCCCACCCGAGAGAAATGAGAACATATGTCCCATGTAGTCTCTTAGACAAATGCATACAGCAGCTTTGTTTGTGATAGGTAAAGACTGGGAAAAGCCCCCTGTCCATCAGCTGCTGGACAGATAAATGATGGACGCATATGCGTGAACCCCATTCAGTGGTGAAAAGGAGGGACCTACTGATCCACGCAGCAACGTAGGTAAGTCTCAGCACGCCTGTACTGAGCGGGGCACACGTTTCCTGTAAAGGGACAGATAGAGTGTTTTTGGCTTTGTGCAACGTAGCGTCTCTGTGTGGACCATTCAGCTCCACTCTCGTGGTGCGGGAGGAACCGTAGACCTAGACTCATACGTGCATGAGTGAGTGTGGCTGTGTTCTAACCCAACTTCAGCTGTGCGCACCGAAATTTCAATTTCGTATGTGTTTCATGAAATGCTCTTCTTCTTTTGACTTTTCTTAACCATCCAAAAATGTTGAAACCCAGATATTCTCATTCATTGGTGGTAGGAATGCAAAAGGGTACAGTCAGTTGGAGACGGGACTTTTGGCGGTTTCTTACAAAACTAAACATACTCTTAGCATACAGCCCAGCAATCGTGCTCCTAGGTATTTATCCCAATGAATTGAAAATGTATGTCCATCTAAAAAAAAAAATGCACGGGGATGTTTATAGCAGCTTTATTCCTAATCTCCCAAACGGGAAGACACCAAGATGCCCTTTGGTAGGCCGGCGGATAAACCCTGGTCCATCCGGACAATGGGATGTTAGTCATCGCTAGAAAGAAATGAACTATCCAGCCACGGAAAGACACGGAGGAACCTTAGATGCATATTGCTAAGTGAAAGGAGCCAGTCTGGAAAGGCTGTAGACTGCCTGATTCCAACTCTAGAACATTCTGGAAAAGGCATAACTGTGAAGACAGTAATGACATCAGTGGTTGCCAGAGATCAGAGGGCTTTGAGGGCAGTGAAAGTATTCTGTCTGCTACTATCGTGGTAGGCACCTGTCATGCACTGGTCCCAGCCCACAGCACTGAGCAGCACCAGCAGTGAGCCCTAATGTAAACGGTGCACGTCAGTTCATAATGATTTACCAATATTGGCTCATCATTTAGAACGAATGTACCACACTAATGCAAGATGTTAAAAATAGGGGACACCATGCACTGGTGGTCGGGGTTCGGAATAGGCTACTTACACAAAACCCTCTGTACGCTCGGCTTGATTTTCTGCCCATCCAAAACTATATTAGAAAAATAAAGTTTACTCTTTATTTTTTGAGGCACAGAAATAAAAGTAAAAACCATCCTTAGCTTATAGGCCTTAAACAAGCCGGCAGCAGGCCCGATCTGGCCCTCAGGCCCCTGCTTAGGTAAGGAAGCCGGGCCTACGGAGCCCCGTGTGTGATCCATTTCCGATAGAGTCCAGAGAAAACAGACCTCCTCCATAGTGACATAAAGCAGATGGGGGGCTACCTGTGGGGGGGGCGGGGGTGAGTGAGAGAGAAGGGACTCGAGAGAGCTTTGGAGATGATGGAAATGTCCTCTGTGTTGGCTGGGGTGGTGGCTACGTGGCACAGTCGTCACGTGTCTGAACCATTCACTCCAAGCGGCTACATTTTATGAAAACACGTCACGGGCCCCCCAGTCTCTTGGCTTACAGGGGGTTAAGGCTGTGTCTGTCCTGCTCCCTGCCTGGGAGACGGAGGACCTAATCAGTGCCCATCTGAGTGAATGCATGAACTAAGATCGATCCTGCAGTCCGGGGCCAGGGCGGGGGTGGGGGGTAGGTGGGACAAGCTATAGCCGATGGGAGAGGTTTGAGCTTAGGATTTGAGGATCAGTCAGGCCCACTGGCTGTCTGCCATGAAGGGGAAATAACAAGGCAAAGGCGGGGAGGTAGGAAGGGCCTGGTGAGTTTGAGGAAGCAGCTGGATGTGATCTGAGCTGAGGATGGGAGGTCAGGCCCACTGTTGAGGAGTTTTGTCCCCAGGGCAGAGAAAACTGGGTGGTTTGTGGTCACATGTCCTTTGTATTTACTACTCACCCCTACAGGCCAGACCCCCTCATCCAAGGTGGTGGCCCCAGGCCCTTGGATCCCTCTGCCTGGGGTGGGGGGGGCGGGTGGCGACAGGGGAGGGCTTCCGTGTCCTAAGGCTGGAGATCTAGAGACAGGCTTTGGGGCGAGCTGATCCCGGAAAGAGTTCTCCTGACCCATCCCCAAGGAGGGCAGAACCTGGCCAACTGAAGGAGGAGTGGATTTGGGGAGGGTTTCTATGAACCCAGGTGTGTGGAAGGTGTAGGAGTTCTTGCTGCTGTTACTGACAATCCCAAACATAGTGGCTCAAAGCAGCACATTCCCTTCCCGTTCTGGAGGGCACACACTGCAACGGCTCCGTCTGCTTCCCTCTTCCAACTTCCAGACACACCTACATTTTCTGGCTCCTGTGACTCTGACTCCCCAGCCCCCCTCTCGTAAGGGCCATTTTGGTGACATTGGGCCACCAGGATTACCCCGGATTATCTCTTCATCTCAAAGTCCCTTTTGTACCTGTAATGAGTTACATTTTCCTCCTGAAACTCATACGTGGAAGCCCTAGCCCCCAGCACATTGGAGATTGGGACTTTCAGCAGCTAATTAGGCTAAAACAAGGGATACCAGGGTGGCCATGTCCGCACAACGCAATCTCTTACAGAGGGCTAGATCTGTTTCTGTCCTAGAGCCCTTCTCCAGGCCTGGGTCCTTCTGCGGCTGCCTCTGGCTGCCTGGGAACTTCCGTCCCATCCCTCAGGCCCTGAAGCTTCTCTCTGGGCAGTTGTCAGCCCAACCTGTGGCCTTCTCTTCTGTCCTGCTGGCGAAGGGCCTGGCTGCTCAAGGAGCAGCCCTGAGGCCTCGCCTCACTGTCAAGCCGGTGTCGGTGTCTTCGGAGTCTCAGACAAGAGGCTGCCCTTGGCATTCTGGAGAAAATCCTGCTTCCCTGGGGGGTTCTCTGACGGGAAACCAGAGCTCTGCTGCCCAGCGGCCCCCTGCCCCTTGAGAAACGTCAGGCAGCTCCTGTCTGCATCGCAGTGGGGGCTGCCAGCCTCAAAGCTTTGCAAGAGGCTGGTGTGGGAGACTGCAGGTGGCACGTCCCAGACTTGGCTAGGCAGGGGCTGCTATGTGCAGTGCTGTGACAAACCTCCCAAACCCAGCTCCATCATTCATTCATCCATTGTTTGCCCACTGGTTCATCCTCTGCCCTAGGAACTGGAGGCTCAGCAGGAAAGAAGAAAGACCTAGACAAACAAACAAGGAGTCTCATGGATTCTGGGCAGTGGGAAGGGGTAACTCCATAAAATGAAGTGACTAAAGGAACAGTGACAGAAGGGGTATGGCTGCTCTAGAAAGGCCACTGGGGGCCCCCCTATTTGAGGTGACCTTTGATCCAAGCTGTGCCAAGATCTGGGGAAGAATATTCCAGGCAGGGAGAATGGCAGGTGCAAAGGCCCCGTGGCAGTTCGAACCAGTGTGTCCAAGGGCCCATTAGGAGGCCTGTGTGGCTGGAGCAGAAGCTCCAGGCCCAACACAGAGCCTCCCACAGCTCTTGGCTCCCTCCCCATTTCAGCCCAAAGCCACCGCTGGTCATCCAATGCCCTCTGCCATGTGGGCCCCAACCACCTTCCTGCCATACCTCCCCATTCTCTGTGACCTCCCAGGTTTTCCTGCATCCTTGTGGTTGCTCATATTGCATTAGGATTTGAGTTTATTTTTTGAACAAGAAGCAGGGAGTCTACATTCCTTAGGATGGACACATTTCTCAGAGTCACTCCCTTGGAGGATGGAGGTGGGAGAGGCAGCTGGCCTGAGAGACTCCTCTAGAGGAAAGGACAGCACAGAAGAGCGGACATGGGGCTGGAGGTGGGGGAGATTGAGGGGGACTGGGTAGGACCAAGCCGAGGTCACCTCAACACCGCAGGACTTTGCGGTCTTGTAGGGGCCAACTGTAATGGACCCACCGCAGCTGGCTGTGTGGACCGTCCTCCTCTTGGGGGGAGGCTGCCACCACCTCCGAGATGACCCTGCAGTCTCTCTGGTCTTCTTAGTCCGTTGGGGCTGCTATAACAAAAGTACCACAGACTGGGTGGGAGGGGGCTCCCAACGCAGACATAGCCCCCCCCAGTCCTGGAGGCTGGAAGTCCAAAACCAAGGTGCCGGCAGATCCAGTGTGGTGAGGCCTGCTTCCCGGTGCGTGGCTGGTCATCTTCCTGCTGTGTCCTCCCGTGCTGGAAGGGGCCAGGGAGCTCTCCGGGGCTCCTTTTATAAGGGTGCTAATCCCCTTGGTGACTCAGTCACCTCCTGATAGCACCACATTGGGGACTGGGTTTCGTTCAATAGATGAGCTTTGGAGGACACAAATATTCAGTCCGTGTCAGCCTCAGTCGAGGCATCTGGAGAATGGGTATAAGATTGGTAAGTCGGTTTCTGGACCCTTGGAAGATGAACTTAGCCTTGCTAATGAGATCGGAGTTGCCAGCCCACCCCCTCTCTCCCAGGCATGGAAACTCCCCACTTGGCTAGCGGCCACTTGAGAGTTTGTCTTAGCTGTTTGCTCTCAAATTCCTCAGGGTAGTGGGATCCTCCTTAGGTGATCTTGCCGGTTTCCCCGTCTCCACTGGTTCCTGGGGGAGGGGCGGTGTCGCCACTTTCCCGCAATGCTCCCCCTCCACTCATTCCAGGGGATCCTGAGTGCCCAGAACAGGGGGGCCAGCCTTGAACTCAGCAAAGAGGAACACTTGACTCATTTCCAGCTGGAAGGCTGTGCCATGGCTGGGGATTTATGAGCCTGCTCTAAGTAAATGCACAGCGCTTTTGTGAAGGGGGAAGGGAGCGTACAAGCCAATTTCCACGGGATCCATGTCCCTTCCCCAGACAGCCGCCCAAGGCCTCTGCAGCCTCCAGAGCTCAGTGAGCCAGAAAAGATGCCTTAGTTGCCCTACCATGGTCCAGGACAGCCCGCCTCTGCCTCCAGAGTCCTGCACTTGGGGAAGGCCGGAAAGTTCTGGAGATGGACGGTGGCGATGGTTGCACAACAGTGTGAATGTCCCCATTCAACGCTGACTCCCCCTCGCAACCCCCCCAGGCCCTGGCAGCCACCCTTCTAGAACTTTCTGTCTCCATGACTTTGACTCTCCCAGGGACCCCCAGGACATGGAATCATGCAATAGTTGTCCTTCTGCATCTGGCTTCTTTCACTCAGTGTCATGTCCTTGAGGTTCCCCATGTTGACATCCATGTGTCCAAACCTCCCCCCCTCCTGCCTCTTCCCCACTTCCTCCTCCTTCTCCTGGTACAGGCCGTTGCGGGGTGGAGGGGAAGCCCAATATTTGGGGATTTTATTTGTTTGGATTCAGATCATCAGACATTATGTCAATGGTCATGCCAGCTGGGTATGGTATGAAAAATACTGATTTGATTCTTTTTGATGCCTTAACTTTTCTGCGAGCTAGTCCATTTTTAGCTCACATTTACAAGGACAGCACCAATAACCTGCAGGGGCATCTCTCAGACCATTTGGCCCATGATACCCACAGCAGGAGAGGGGACTTTTTAAGGCTGAATAATACTCCATGGTACATTCATACATCATTCTGTTCACTGTTCCTCTGTCGATGGCCTTGTGGGTGGCTCCCACCGTGTGCGAGTAATTGTGAGTAATGTATGGGCTTTTTTGTTACCTTCAGGATCTTCAAAAGCACCTTCACTGATAATCTGACGGCAGTGAGCCACATGCTGGGGGATCGGGAGCCACCGGGCCTCCCACATGCTGCGGTGGGGGCGCAGAATGGCACAACTGCTTTGGAAAACAGCTGGGTGGTTTTTTACAAAGGTGAAGATACGCCCACCTCATATGGGGCTGCTCTGGTCCCAGGGGCACGCTAAGAGGAAGGCAGTGCATGCCCACCGGGGACCCGCACCCGAAACTTGCTGCAGCCCTTCTTACAACACTTGGGAGGTAGACACAGGCTGAGTGTCCATCCATGGATTAACGGACGCACACACTGCGGTCCCTCCGCACAATGGAGTATCATTCAGCCATAAAGAGAAATGGAGCCCTGACATAGGGCTGGGCATGAATGAACACTGAAAACATGCCCAGTTTAAGAAGCCAGACACAAAAGGCCACATAGGGGAGGGTTGCACTGATGTGAAATTTCCACAATCGGCAAATCCATAGAGACCAAGAACAGATTGGTGGTAGCTGGGGCCCTGGGGGGAGGGAGAAAGGAAAGCACCTGCTAATGAGCCTTTGGGGCTAAGGAAAAATGTTCTGGAATTAGGTGGTGGTGATGGTTGCACAACCGTGTGAATATACCAGCCCCACAGAATCGTACACTTAAAGAAAGCGATGGTGGGCTGTTTTGTAAAACATTATTGCTCCCATTTTACAGATGAGAACACTGAGGCTCAGAAACTCAACACCTTACCCAAGGAGATAGAGCTGGTGTGTGGGAAAGCAGGGATTTGAGCCCAGGCCGGTTCTGCCTCCAGAGCCCCACAAGTAACCCCACAAGATCTGGGGCAAGCATCCTTGCCTCTTTGTGCCTTAGTTTCTGATTCTGTGCAATGGGCATGAAGGCACTGTGCCAGGCACAGAGCAGACGAGTATGGCAGCACAAGGCTCCTTTCTCTGCTTCAGGAAAAGGTGGAAGAGTCACAGCTCTTCCGGGAGCAGGCATGGGGGCTGGGGGAGGCTGCGGGTGTTCCGAGAGGATCGGCCACCTCCCAACAGCTGTCCCCAGGCAAGGAGGGAGGCCACGGTATCGTGTTCCTGCTGCCAGTGTGTGGGTGTTTTCCGACACCCCCTTTTGTGCAAACTCATCCCCGTTGCCATGGCGAGAGGCACCCTCTTCTATCTAGAGTGACAGCCACCACCTTGCTGGGACTAGAGCCAGCGCAGCCCAAGGGCAGATTAATTCTGCCATAGGGAGCCAGGCTCTGCAGGGTCCATGCCTCCCGGGAAGGCCAGCTGTCTGGCGCCTTCTCTTCTTGCTAGCTTCTCCTCCCAAGGGGGCAAAATGAGGGCGCGCATGGCCTCTTCCAGAGCTTCACCCTGTTTTCCGAGGCGCTCCGGGTGGGGGGTGGGCAGGCTGACACAGGTTTCAGTCTTGGCACCTCTGTTTACAAGCTGCATGACCTTCAGCTTCACTGGGTTTCCTTGAAAAGGGTCGATATCAACACCGCCACACAGCCTTGTTTTAGGGGGTCACTTATTCAATCAACCAACGTTCGCCGAACCCTGACTAAATGCCGGGCACTGGGGTGAGAGCAAGGGGCCAGAGGCAAGGTCTCTGTCCTCCTTGTTAACAAAAGAATGAACTCGAGCTGCTACGCAGCCAGGAAACCTGGGTGGTGGGACATGGGATAATAGGGAGAAGTGATGTGACTCTCACTTGGGGCAGGGGCTGGGGAAGATCTTTCTGAGGAGGTGGCTATGAGAAATTCTGGGGGACAAGCGTTCCAGACAGAGGAACAGCACATGCAAAGGCCCTGGGGCAGGAATGGCCTTGGCATGTTTAAGGAGCGAGAAGGTCCATGTGGTGTCATAGCCAGAGTGTAAGGGAGAGTGGGACAGGAAGTGAGGAGGGAGGGGAGAGCAGAGGCCAGTCACACGGGGCTGTGTGGGCTGCAATGAAGAGTCCAGATTTTGATTTGAGAGCACAGGGAAGAGACTACAAGGATGTAAGCCAGGGAATGGCAAGATCTGCTTCCTGTTCAACAGGACTCCTGCTCCTTGCCTTGGATGGGTGTGTTTCCGTTCCACAAACTGCATTTCAGAAGATAAAACTGGGCTCGACAGATCTGATTTGAACAGATCATTGACTTTCATGAAACGGGCAAGTCGTCCTCCTTGAGCACTAAAGCGTGGGCAGAAGCTGAATCACCCCACTTATTGATGTTCCCCCACAGCGGGCTCTAGCCGGGCTGAGGCCTTTTGCCAAAACCTACCAGTGGCTCGGCACTCCGACAGGTACTTGCACCCCACGTTCTGGGCAGCATCAAAATAGCCAAAGGGGGCAATCACCCACGTCCGTCGACGGTTGGACAGATAAACAAGAGTGGTCTATCTGTACAGGGAAATAGTATTCAGCCCTAAAAAGGGAAGGAGCCGCTGACGGAGCTGGATAGACCTGGAGGCCACAATACTTAGTGAAAGCAGCCAGTCCCAAAAGGACACACACTGTATGATTTCACCTGTACAGGCCCCTAGAACAGTCAGATTCATAGGGACAGAAAGCAGGAGGGAGGAGTGCGCCCAGGGCTGGGGAGGAGGATGGGGAGTTAGTGTTTCATGGGGACAGAGTCTCGGTTCGGGACGATGAGAAAGTTCTGGAGATGATGGTGGGGACGGCTGCACAGCGGTGTGAATGTGCTTCATGCCACTGAACTCTACACTTAAAAACGGTAAATGTTGTGTTATGTATATTTTCCCATGATAAAAAAAAAAAACAGCCCCCAAAGATGTGAATATGATGCAAATCGCTGACTAAACATTTCTTGATCAGAATATTCATAACCTTTGGTAGGTAGGATTCCAAGATGGCCCCAAATAACCCATATCTTTGTCTAATTCCCTCCCCTTTAATTGTGTGTGGGGACCCGTAACTTGTTTCTAACCCACAGAATGTGAGGAAAGTAAAGGCATTTTGCAGATGTAAATAAAGTCCCAGATGTAAATAAAGTTGACCTTGTGCTAATCAAAAGGGCAGTTATCCTTGGCAGTTATCCTTGGTGGGCCTAATCAGGCAACCCTTTAAGAGAGGGTTGGGCAGGGAGAACTGGAAGCTTGACCTTTCTGAGTCGCTGGTGGTGAAGAAGCAAGCTGCTGGGCCTTCTGACAGACACAAGGAAGGAAAGTTGGCTGGCAGCCTATGGCAGCTTGCCAGAGATCCTTCCCTAATCGGGCCTCCAGAGGAGAACACAGCCTGACCTTTACCTGGTGGCAGCCTGGTGGGTGGGACCCCTTGCTGAGAGCCAGCAAAGCATGCCCGGATTCCTGCCCGGCAAAAACAGCGAGCTAACAACCGTGTGTCATTTTGAGCCTCTGAGTCGGTCACAATTTGTTATGCGACGGTCGGTAATGAACACACAACCCAAAGCAGGACAGGTGCAGGTAGAGCGGGCACGAGATTTCAAGCAGGTATCGTGGGGGCTGAATCCTGGCTGCGTCTCTCCTGGACCATGTGAGCTCAGGTGGTGGTACCCGGGGGTCTTCGGAGGACTTCTGGAGGCAGACTGCCTGGGTCCGAGTTTCAGCTGCAGCCCCTTCCCAGGGATGGGGGACCCTGGGCAAGTGACCCGTGCATGCCTCAGTTTCCATATCTGTAGATGGGGATGCATCCTAGAGATGTCGAAAGGATGAAACGAATTCAAATGTGTGATCTGTACCTGGTGTAGGCTAAGGAGAAACTGCAAGGACATTTATATGTAGGGAACAGCCTCGAAGCCCAGCCTCGTGGCGAGATGCCCGTAGGGAGCAGGCACCCGGCCCTAGCCTATCACAGGGGTTTTCTGAGAACAGGGGGCCTTCCCTGCAGGGGTGGAGGCAGCTGGAGGGAGAAGGAGCATAGGGGTGTCTCCCCAGGGCCTGTCACTCCCTTCATGGCAGAGACTCAGGCTTTGCTCCCCCGGACTCCCCCGCCCACCCCGAGAGGCAGGGGGGTCCCCGAGGCTGTGCTGTCACCTCTCCGGCCCCCACCACCAGGCACCCAGGAAGCTCACTCCGCGTGAAGCTCAGGTTTCTGAGCACAGGCTCTCCCAGGGCCTTGGTGCTTTCCTCTTCAGGCCCTCCCTCCACACCGGGCCTGGCCCTTGGCTGACTTCAGCTCAATGGCAGGCGAGGCTGTGGCTTGGGAGAATCACTGTGAGAAGCCACTGGGTGGAGGCTCAAGCCCAAAGAATGTTCCAGAAATAAGAACTGCTGCTCATGGAACTGCATGGCTGGAGGAAAGAGAGCAATCCTGGTTGATTCTGAGGGGTGGGAGGGGAGACAGACAGATGGATGGACAGAGGAACTGCCAAAGGTTTACTCCAGAACGGAACCCTTGCCCTCTCTGACCCCGACGTTTGGGAACGGTGTTTGTTATTAAAGTCGTAAGTGCTCAGGGTTCTGGGGTCTCTGAGGGAGGCCCTGGCAGGACTGGGATCCACGCGGCAAGGATGCAGGTGAATCAGCAAGGTGGGCCCCAGACAGGGAAGGGGCCACAAGGCCATGGGCCTCTCCACAGGGGGTCACAGGAGGGCCCTGGGAAGGGGGACTTAGGCCAGGAGGGCTGTGAGTGACCTGACTCTGGCTCAGATCCCACTGGTCACTCACTTGCTGTGGGACCTGGGGCCCCTTCTCAGACAGCCTGTGCCTCTGTTTCCTCTTCTGTCAAATGGGGACGGTGATGGTCTTGCTACGCCATAGACTGAGACAAGGTATGTCAAATGCATGGTAGATAGCAACCGGTTAGATGAGTTGGTGTGATCATTTTGGGTTTTTAAAAACACCCAAAGCAGTGACCTTGCCACGCAGCATGGCTGGAATCTTCTGCATGGGACACAACAAAGAAATCGCTAGACCTGTCAGGTCCTGTTAAATAAGTGATTAGCACAAGCATCGACATTGCTCCCTTTACTGACCCCTGGAGTCAGCTGGTAATGGCTCCCCGGAGGCCACCTCCAATGAAACAGGTTCCTGAGAACCACAGGAAAACTGGGCCATGCTACCTCCTCCAGGCAGCCCTCCAGTCTGCCCAATGGAGAGGGCAAGGGATGGGGCGGTCTCAGCAGGCTCACCCTCACACATACCCTCACAGACAACTTGCAGAGTGCCTCACACTGACTGGGACACACCCAGACATACCCTCAGGCCTGGAAAGCAAGAAGGACAAGAAGGACGCAGTGTTAACCTTTAAAGGCAAGCTGTTAGAACTCCCATTTTGTGCAGAGTGAAACTGAGACCAAAGATTTTCCACAATCTTCCCCCGGGGCCACCCAACAGGAAGTGGCAGAGCTGGCTTTTGAACCCAGGAGCCATCACTGCCCCCAAACCACACCTACATCATATGCCCTCCCAGGGCACGGCAGGGAGGGCAGAGTAGGGGAGCTCTGGCACGTTGTGTTTGTGGTGGCACTTGGTTTTATTTTCTGGCCCTGCAGTACCATTAACCCAGCACCACTCTCAGGAGTTAAGCAGCTCTGGGGGCGGGGCGGTGAGCATTGTTGTGACTGAGCTTTAGAGCAGAAAGGGGAGGGGACAGCAGGGAACTACCACCGGTCCTGAGTGCCCTTTGCAGGAAGCCACTGTGGACTCTGGGCCCCTGGAATTGTGCAGTGTTGAGTCTGCACAACCTCCCAGGGCCACCCTGGCTGAGGACCGTTCTAGAGTGTAGCATCTTGGGCGTAGAGAGGCCCCACTCAAGCCTCTGTCAGTGGCAGCATCTGTCACTTAGAAATACCGGGGGCTCCCTGCAAATGACCATCTGGCTGTTTTTCTGAAGCTTCCTGGCCATGGAGCTATGTGCCTCACGCCTCCATTGTCTTGTCGGGGGCGGGGAGTGCTTCTCTTCTGTCTCCAAGACACCACCCTCCCCTCTGAGCCTCTTATCCTCCCTATAATGGAGCTTAAGGACTGAAGGACCAGGCATCTGCCCTCCCACCCCCAGAGACCTCCTCAAGGAGGGAAACTCAGTCTCCCTGGAGCCTCGGAGGCTGGGCTCCCACACCCCTGTGCACTCATCTGTCTTGAAATTTGTTCAGGCTCCAGAAGGCAGGCGGTGAAATGTCCCATCCCATGGTGCACAGCTGGCCCCAAACCAGCCAAGAGGACCTGCTAGGGAGCCATGTGGATATCAGGGAGGAAAGAGTTCTGAGCGGTGTGTATAGCAAGTGCAAAGGCCCTGAGGTGGGAAGAGGTTGGTGTGTTTGGGGGAGAGCTCAGAGGCCAGTATGGCTGGAGCTGGGGGAGTAACGAGTGGGAAGAAGGAGATAGGGTGTGGCAGGCAGGTGGTCAGGGGCTGCTCCCCCAGGACGCGGTTTGCTGATGGGAGGGGGTTTGATTTTGTTGTCAGCGTGAAGATCACGTGTCATTAGCCCTGCCACGAGCGAAGCCCTTGATGCTCACTGTCACATTGATCTTCACAGCAGCCCCAGAGCTCAGGCATGTCAGCATCCCCAATTCACAGACAAGCAAACTGAGGCACAGAGAGGAAGCTGCTTGCCCAGGTGGCCTGTCACTTTTGCCGTTGGGAGACTGCCCCGGGGGCTGATACTTCCTCCCCTCCCAGGAGGCGAATGACCCGGCCCCAAGTGGGCCTTCTTGGCCGTTCAGGTCCTTTGAAGTCCCAGCCAGCGGACTGGGCCGACCTGTTTCCTCCTGGACTCTTGCCTAGCCTCTCAGGGCTGCTGAGGAGAGGGCCGGAGGCCGCAGGACAGGGAGCATGTTCTGTTTTATTCAATGTATCTTTCCAGATTTTTCCATTGCCTATGTACAAGTTAAGCATTTTCTCGACGGGCACAGTACAGAGCACATTCTATCTCCCCTCGTCTTCAGGTGCCCACCACTTCTTTGCCCCAGAGGCGTCTGCCATTCCCAGTGTCCGTGTGTCCTTCCAGGGAGGACCTGCAGAAATGCACAAACATGAATATGAACATATTCCTTAAAGCACCGGTGATGGGGTGCTTCCTCCGTCTCCGGCACCTACTGAACAATACGGCTTAAAAAATTCGTCAAGCCCGTCACCCCAGTCCAGTATCAACTCCTACACGCTCCCTGACCAGGGCCCCTAAACACTGTGCAGGCCGTCGGGAGCGGGGAAAGTCTGCAAAGCCGTCCCAGCTGAGGCGCCCAAGGGGGCATGCGCCTAAGTGTGCTGTGGTGTCCTGGACGGGATTCCAGAGAGAAGGAGGACATGAGGGAGAAAGGGGGGTCATCCGAATGAAGTGTGGATTTACTGAATAATAACGTACCAATATTGGTTTGTTCGTTGGGGCAAATGTCGCATAGGAATTTACGATGTTAATAATGGGAGACGGGGTGCCGGATGGCCTATCTTCACAATTTGTCTGTAAATCTGAAACTGTTTTATAAAATAGTTTATTTATTTTTTTTAATCCAGCGAGTACATCAAAGGTGAATGCACGGCATGACCTTTACGATTATGTATTTTAACTCTCAGTTAAAAAATACAAGACAGTGGGGAGCCTGGGTGGCTCAGCTGTTAAGCGTCTGCCTTCGGCTCAGGTCATGATCCCAGGGTCCTGGGATCCAGACCCGCCTCAGGCTCCCTGCTCAGTTGGAGCCTGCTTCTTCCTCTCCCACTCCCCCTGCTTGTGTTCCCTCTCTCACTGGCTGTCTCTCTCTTTCAAATGAGTAAATAAAATCTTAAAAAACAAAACAAAACAAAACAAATGACATGGGAAGCAGAGATCTTCGAGGTGGCCCTGCACCCCAACTGTGGGGCAGCCTCATCCGTTGTGATGGCTGCAGAGAGGCCCTCCGTCTGGAAGTCCCAGAACTAACACACTGGATCCCCTATCGGCGGGCGCTGGGCTTGTTTTCAGGCTTTTGCTGTGCGTTTCTGTCTGTCAGTGCTTCCATGCCCCATCCCAGCATCTCTGCAGGGTCACTTCCCAAAGATGGAATGGCTTCAAAGGGTGTCTGCATGAGGAGTTTGGGTTTGGATGCCATACAAGAGATCTTCCCAAAAAGGATGGAAAAAGATGATGCAGGGTCGGGGCAGGAGGAGGGGGCTTAGCCCTTTTACACAGGGTGGTCGGGGAAGCAGAGACGTGAAGAAAGAGAGAGTTGGAATCACCTACGTGTGCATAGAAGGGGGTTCCAGGCAGAGGAGATAGCACGTGCAAAGGCCCTGAGGTGGGACCACTTCTGGTATGTTTGAGGAACAGTGGGGAGGACAATGGCTTGGAACAAAATGGGTGAGAGGAGAGAAGACCATGGAGATGGGAAGGGGCTGGCCCATGGTGGCCTGATTCAGCCATTGGCAGGAATTGGGATTGTATTATGAGCCGGATGGGGAAATTTGAAGGGAGGGTGACAGGCCTGAGGTAGGTTTGACAAGGATCCCTTTGGCTGCTTGGAGGGAGAGGGGGCAGGGTGGATGTAGGAGACCGGGGAGGGTGCTACTGCACCAGTCCAGGCAAGAGAAGGTGGTGGGGGGAACAGGGTGTTCACTGTGGTCGGAGAGGGGGGCAGATTTGGGGTGTATTTTGAAGCCAGAGTCCACAGTGCTTACTGAAGTGCAAGGCTCCTAGAGCAGGGCACTAGGGCGTGTATTACTTTTTTAGGACTGCTGTAACAAAATACCACAAATTGGGTGATTTGAAGCAGCAGAAATGTCATCTCTCAAGTTCCAGGGGTCAGAAGTGTGAAACTGAGGTGTCAGCAGGGCCATACTCCCACTGTAGTTTCTGGTGGAGGATCGTTCCTTGCCCCTTCCGGCTTCCCTGGCTTGCAGTCTCGGCCTCTGTTGTCTCAGGATGTCATCCCTGAGTGACTCTGTGTCTCCATTATGGAACTCTCCTCTCTTACCAGGACACCCGTCAAACTGCATTTAGGACCCACCCTGCTCTAGCATGACCTTATGCTAACTTAACTAATTACGTTTACAGTGACCCTATTTCCAAATAAGGTCACATTCTGAAATCCTGGGAGTGAGGACTTCAACCCCTCTTTCAGTGGGACACTCTGCAATCCAGAACAGGGGGGGAAACAGCATTCCAAGCAAAGGGAATGGCACTTGCAAAGGCCCTGAGGCAGGGGAGGGCTATTGATCTCAGAACTTTGTTTCCTGCAAAACTTGTTCATAAGGAAAAGCCTGAGGCTGAACTCTGAGTTGGGGGGGGGGCAAGAAACGCTGTGCCCCACCCCCCAGTCCAGTTGATAGCCGCCCCCCTGAAATTTGCTAACTCTCCCCAGACTCTGCCTCCACCTCTGTTCCCTTCCTCCCTCCTTCCGGTTCAGGCAGCCAGACCCTCTTATCACCCATGCACAGGGCTTCCTTTTTAGCCTGAAGGTCGTTATTTTAACACCTGCTAGGAAAACCAGCAGGGACTCTCCTTGGGTGGGGGGGGCGTGGGTGGAGAAGGTGGGGGAAGTACTTGGGGAGAGGCTGTTTGCAGGGCTGACCCTCAAGACTCATCAGGTTGCTGGCGGGGACTGGATGATCTGCATGGCTTTCCCCACATCTGTTGGCACTGCAGCTGGGCAGGCTGGAAGGGCAAGGATCCGTGGGGCCCGTCTCTCCGTTTTTAGTGCCTCCATTTCTCAGCCTTTCCTCTATCCACGTGCTCACTCGTCCTTTTGGAAACTGGCTTGAGTTTCTCTTCAGAGTGGAAGCTGGATCCCAAGAGAGGGAAAGCAGCAGCTGCCAGGTTTCTTAAAGCTTAGTCCCAAATTGGCATTAAATCACTTCCACTGCCTCCTATTGGTCAAAGCATTCAAGGAGCCCACCCACTTTGGGGAGACTCCACCCTTTAGTGGGAGGAGCTTTGGGTACCTGCAGGCGGGAGAGGCGTGCTGATGGCCATCTTTGCAGGGAACCCTCACTCCCCTGCAGCCTGCTTCCAGCTGGCCTGGCAAGGCCTCAGAGGCTGTGGAGGACAGCACGTCCCACCCAGGAGATGCCAGCAAGGTATGAAGGCTCTAAGGAGTCTTGTTTTATAAAAAAAACAGGGAGGGGGTATGATATCCCACCAGAGGCAAACATCCCAGCAACTTGGCACTGCAGTCTGACTGGGAGGCTGAGCACACAAATTAGATGTTTATGAGAATAAACAGTCATTAAAACTCGGGAACTAGAAGGGAAATAAACACCATCTCAAGATATTTCGCTAATTTGGCTCTGAATTCAGCCTGCCTGTGAATTGGCCAGTTTCTGGCTTGCAGAGGTGTGTGTGTGTGTGTGTGTGTGTGTGTGTAGGTGCACGTGCACGTTGTAAGCCCTCTAAGTGTCCTTCCTGAGTGCCTTGGTCTGCTCCTCTGTAAAATGAGGACAAGAAAAGCGCTAAACTCCGGGGTTGGGAGAGCTGAAGGAGGAAATACATACAAATCTAGTAAAACTACGCCGATTGCCTAGCAGAGGTTCCGGAAATGTAAGCTATAGTTCTCATTCATTCATTCATTCATTCAGCAAATACTTCGAGCGCCCCTGCCAGTGGCGGCCCTTTGCCTTGTGTTGGGAATACAAAGCCTGGGCTTGAGTCCCTGTGCCAGCTGATGCCCCAACCATAAAGGGTGCAGGGGAACAGATTTCCTGAGGAATGAATGAACAGGGCACCAACTCTGCCCTCCAAAGCTCCAGCCTGGAAAAGAGACAGACTGGTAAATAAATCATTACAAATACTGCAACAAGAAATGTAAGAGAGTTCAAGACAGGGGTTTCACCCATAGGAAAAAGGACTGGCCTTTTTTTTTTTTTTTAATGATTTATTTATTTATGGGGCACCTGGGTGGCTCAGTTGGTTGAATGACTGCCTTCAGCTCAGATCATGATTTCAGGGTCCTGGGATCGAGTTCTGAATCAGGCTCCCTGCTCAGTGGGGAGTCTGCTTCTCCCTCTCCCTCTGGTACTCCCCTTGCTTGTGCTCTTTAGCTCTCAGTCAAATAAATAAAATCTTTTTTAAAAAAGATTTTATTTATGTAAAAAAGATTTTATTTCTGTATTATTTTAGAAAGAGTGAGAGAGAGCAAGCACGTGGGGGCGGGGAGGGGCAGAGGGAGAGGGAGAGAGAGAAAATCAAGCAGACTCCCCACTGAGTGTGGTGCCCAACCTGGGGCTTGATCTCATCATCCTGAGATCATGAGCTGAGCCAAAATCAGAGTTGGATGCTTAACTGACTGAGCTAACCAGGCGCCCCAAAAGGACTGGCTTTAATGGAATTGCAGACCCAGTGGCCAAGGTAGGGGAAGGCTCTGAGAGCAGGATGTCCTCCTGGACCCCTTTAAATGGTGGTACCAGCTCGATGATGGCTTCTGATCCCAGTCAGGAGACAAGGGAGCCCTCTCGCACAATTGCCGGTCTGCGGGCCATCCCTCTGCCTCCATGTCCTCAGCCCCGGAGCCAGGGGCTCCTGGTTCCTGGCAGGAAGTGTAGGTGACAGGGATGGGGCTGGGCAGCCACCATGGAGAGGGTTTTATACTGGAAGGACTTCCAAGTCTGTCTGTAGGGCAAGTTAATGAGTGACTCTGGATATTTAATCAAAACCAGACACCACCTCACAGACGTTTTCTGCGAGCAGCTCCGACCTCTACAGGGTTCTTCCACAGTGACGTGGGCCCGGAGGGTTTCCAGCGCCTTCTGGCCAGGAGGAGGGGATCTGCAGGCCACAGCCCTGGGGGCCTTGAGTCTAGGCTACGTGTCAGACCGCCACTGGCTGTCAGGGAACCAGCCTTCTAGATCTCTGTCTGTGCATCTAGAATGGGGCTCTGTCCAGGCCAATCACGTAATTTGTGGGACCTGGTGCAAAATAAAAACAGAGGGTCCTTTGTTCAAAAATGATGAAGAAGTTCAGTGTGGTGGCAGTAGAGCATTAATCCAGCCACGGGCCCTTCCGAGGGTGGGTCCTCCTGTGACTGCGCCCTGTCCCTGTCAGCCCCCATATGGCAGGAGCACACCGTGGGAGCACAGGGAATGGGAATTCAGGAGAGCTGGATTGTGGGGCCTCAATCTCTCAGCCTCCCCTCACTTTTCTAATCTACCAAGTGGGTATGTCAATCCTGTCTTCCTGCCCTCCCTCTCCCCTCAGGGGATGCAGGCCTGGCAAGAACAAAGCACATTCTCAAGGGCCATAAAATACAAAGGGTGATTGTGTCCGCTCTTAGCTTTGGCCTCAAAAGCAGGTGTTGTTGAGTGCCGAGTGGCTGAGGTGCCAAACTGAGGTCAGTGCCTAGCGTCTAAGAGGTACTAAGTAAGCACTAGTTCCCAGACTTGAGCTGCATTGTATAGGCGGGGCTGGGAAGCCCCTACTTACCCTCTGGTACTTGCTGTGGCCCCTCCCTGCCTTGGCTGCTCCATCCGGAAGGAGAAGAGGGTAGGAGGCAGATGGGGAAGTAGGAAGCATTAATTTCCATCCTGGAGGCCCTGAGAATGCTGGACAGGCACACTGACTGGACCCAGCTGTGGACAAAGGCCCTAGATCTAGAAAAATGAGAAGTTACCCCCCTGTTCAGCCCAAAAGGAACGAGGCACTCCAGACCCATCAGACTAAATAAAACCCACCTCCCTCCATGGTCCACCAAGCCCTGTAAGATCTGGCCTGCCCTCTCTCCCTGCTCCCGTTATGCTCTGGCTTCCTTACTGTTCCCCGAATATTGCAAGTGTGTTGTCACCCCAGGGCCTTTGCACTTGCTGTTCCAGCTCCCACGCGTGCTCCTCTCTCAGATACTTCCAAGGCTCAATTCTTCCTCATTCTCTCTCTGTTCAAATGCAGCAGCACCCCTCCCTGTCCCTCCTTTCCCTCTGTACTACTCTTGTTTGCATCAGGGCATTCTTTATAACATCGTATTTGTCTCCTAATGCCAGCTTCCTGGAAGCAGAGACTCCTCTGTCTTGTTTACCGTTGTGCTGCAAACAATAGAACAGATGCACAAATGTTAGGCAGCGCCTTGTTCCATCAACGAGAGGGGTACTTGTCCCGGTGTTTTTCGACACACTTCAGTGTAAGAGTTTGGAGGTATGAATTAAACAGTCAAATGTTTACTTTCCCCTTTGTGTTAGTGAAAGAGTTATATATGCCTGTTTATGTCCATGTAAAGTCACGTGTTATATAAGCAACGTAATACATTAAGAAGTATTTCTTTTTGTCCCATGCTTACATTCATGAAACGCTGCAACGTGTTTTGAGCCCCCCACCCCCCACCCGTGCCTTTGACATGGTGGTCTGAGTCATCAAACAGAGCTTGGCTGAGCCCATCTGTTCTCCTTATGTCTAGAACTTTTCAGACATGGTGTTTTTTGAATCTGCATATGACGCAGCCACTGGAAATGTTATCCCAGGCCACAAATACCCTTTTGCATAAATTAGGACGTGGGTTGTTTCATTTGCTTGGTGGGTGTATATTATTGACGAGATGGAACAAGGAACTGCTGACTGTATTACTCGTTAAAGGGATCTTTAGAAAGGTTTGTTTATTGTGACATCCAACACCTGTGAATGCAAAGTCATACCCCCAGAATAATGGCTAGATCTGATTAAATTTCTCGGCATCCTCTCGGGATAAATGATTCGAGGATGTGGCACAGAAGAATCCCATGTGACACACATCATTGAGGTGGTTTCAGGATGAAGCCCTGGTTCTCACTGGGTAGTTTGTTTAGAATCACCCCGGGGGAGCTTTTCACATGTATGGAGGGTTCTGGGTTCTGGGTTCCTGGGTCGGGGGGGATAGGCATCTAGAGTTCTAAGAACTCCCCAGGTGGAGACTCATGAGGGTAATTTTGGTAGGACAGACCAGTGTTTCCCAAAGTGTGCTCCCTGGGCCAGCATCAGGACAACCTGGGAGCTTGCTGGAAATGCAATTTTCAGCCCCAGCCCACACCTGCTGAATCAGACACTCTGCAGTGGGGCCCAGCAAGTTCTGCATTTTCATAAGCCCTCCAGGGGATCCTGGTGCTCAAACTGGGGAATTGCTGCTCCAGACCAGACTTTGATGTTAAAAAAAAAAAAAGAAGAAGAAGTTAATGAGACAGAGATAAAGAAGTACCAGGCTTTGTAAGGACTCAAATACCAGGTCACTGCTGTTTCTCTGAAGGATGGCTATTCTCTTTGTTGAGGGGTTGAAGGCCTTAGTGTCTCTTTGATGTCCTGAGCATTCCCGGGTGCCAGGCCCTGGGGTAGATGCTTTGCATGAATCGGGTTCTAGTATTAGACCCGATTTACAGACAAGGGAACTGAGGTTAAAGAGGAAATTCTTTGCCTGAAGTCCCATATTTGGAAAGTGGCATGGGTGCCCCATTGTGGGGTTAGTCCCCAAGCCCATGCTATTTACTGGAACACCTGTCTACTGCAGGGGCTGAGGTCTTGGGGTCGGTTACCCCAGCCCCCAGAGTATGGCCTCCTCTATCTTGACCAGTGTGCAGAATATCCGGCCCAGGCCCCAGTGGCCAGAAGGGACCCTTTCTTCTCTGGTCCCAGGGGGCTTGCTGAACAGCAAGGCTTTGCCAATGTAAGTCCAGGTGGGGAAGCCCAAGGTGGACTGGGGGCTCCCTCTGAGCCTGACATGAAGAGATTTAGCTGAGAGCCCTCTCTTTTCCACTCTGTAAAATCCACACACGTCAATCTCATTACTCCTGAAGGGAAATAAAACCCCAGTGAGGAAGCACTAGACCCCAGCTGGGACAGCTAACATTAGAAAGACTGGTTATACCCAGTGCTGGCGAGGATGCGGAGCAACCGGACCTTCCACACGTGGCTGGTGGGAATGCCTAGTGTGCCACTGCTCTGCAGACACTGTCCCACGATTTCTTATAGCGGGAAGCGTATGGTTATCATTGGACCCCACAGCCCACCTCCTGGTATTTAACCCAAGAGAAGTGGAAACACATGTCCATGCCAAGGCTTGGACACCAAGGTTCATAGTAACATGATTCATCATCACCCAACACGGGGAACAAGCCACATGCCCAACAACTAGTGAACGATAACTACGCTGGGGGACTGCAATGCCATAGAAAGCTATTCAACAATCAAAGTCATGAACCTTCGACGCATGCCACGACTCCGATGAATCTCAAATACGTCATGCCGAGTGAAAGAAGGCAGATGGGAAGCCATATGTACCGTACGATTCCAATGATATGAAACTCTAGAACAGGCACATCTAAGCTATCACCACAGAAATCAGATCTGTGGTTGCCGGGGGTGGGGGTGGGGTGGGCACCAAGGGCATCTCCTGGGGCTCTAGAAGTCTTGTATGTCTTTACTGGAGAGATGCGTGTGCATATGTAAAAATTCATCATGCATTTTTCTGCACATAGGCTAGACCCCAGTTAAAAAGAAGAAAAGACTCTTAAAAGTGCCTGTCCACTAGCTCGTGTGTCGTTCATGGAGCAGTCTTCAATACGTAAGTGCCTTGAAAAACGGCCCCATTCTATGAGGTGGTGTCCCGGTCCTGGCCCTCTGAGGGCCTGGTTGGTCTTGGCATGGGTTGGTGGTGTCTCTTGGAGTCCAAGCCCAGGACTCTTTCTGGCCATTATCATGAACCTTGTCCCCTCCTCTGGGCTCTGGAGAAATGTCCCAGAGAGCAGCTCTTCACCTCTCTCCTGTGAGCTTGGCGTCTGGAGACTTAATGGCCCCAGTGTGATGCCTTTTGGGATTTGCAGTAACCGGGGGTGTGTGGAGAGCTTTTTCTGGACGGGGAAGAGAGACGCTAATCTTCCTGTGATGCCAGGATCATCCCCTAAAAGAAGGAATGGTCCTGCTTCCTGCATTTTTGGTGAAGACCCTGTCTATCACAGACTGGTTCTAGAGCCTAATTCTATCGTGCAAAAAACTTGGAAGTAGTTTTGACAAGGTTTTCGGTGGGCACGGGATTTTCCGGGAATCGAATGAGTGTGAGGATCAAGGGGCAAGCATGCTCCGTTTTGTTCAGAGCCATGCCAAGAGTTGGGTGCTCCTCTAGTAAGCCACATGGCCGATTACATCACCACTTGTGATAGGAGAGACACCACCAGGCACACACCTGTGTGAGTCTGCATGTCACCTGGGGCCTTCAGAGTGATTCCACAAACAGGTGCAAACCCACTGCTGGGGCCAACTGGGGTGGCTGTATTTGAGCACTGACCTATATAGAAATAGGTATTTTTTTTAATCTTTTGTTTATTTTTTGAGAGAGAGAGTGAGAGATCACAAGCTAGAGGGGAGAGGCAGAGGGAGAAGCAGACTCCTCGCCGAGCAGAGAGCCCGATGTGGGGCTCAATCCCAGGACCCCGCAATCATGACCTGAGCCGAAGGCAGACGCTTAACCGACTGAGCCACCCAGGCATCCCCAAAATATGTATTATTTTAATAGAAGTCACTTTCCTTGGTATTTCCAACAGGGCATCATGCATGTGTATATTTTCTTTCTGGTACGTACCATATGTAGGTATCTCCTATCAAGTCATGAGTCACATTTCAGGATCATGGAGGCGATAGTCCAAACATTTGGCTTCAAGGGGGGTGTTGAGCTCTAGAGAACTCTTGAGGAAGCACACATAGGATTTTTCACTGTAGCCTTGTCTGGAATCGGGGAAGGTCGAACACCACCCGTACATCCGTCAAAGGGTGACTTAAAAAAATACTGTAGCTGTCCAGCTAATGGAATACACCATGGAGGCTGAGACGAAGGAACTCGCTCCAAGTTTATCAGCACGGCTTACTGCCAAAACATAATAAAGAGCAAGAGCTGCTAATTCCAAAATAATTCACGCAGTAAGACGTTATTGAGGTAAAGTTTTATGAGGTAAAGTTTTAGAACCTGCTGCATGCGACTGCGTTCGAGTGGAGTAGAAGTGCCCCTGGCCGTAACTTCAGGATGGTGCTCAGCTCTGGGGGGGGGACGCCTGAGGGGCGGAGGGGGTGGGCTAGCGAGCTGAGCTGCGAGCAAGCTTCGTCCGCAACAATAACGTTTGATTGGCTTCCAATGCGTCTGAAGCAGTTTCGGCAAAGGGAGGCCTTCAGTCACTCTGGGGGTGTGCAGGGGTGTTCATGATAGAATTCTCTGTTCTTCGGCCATCGGTGTTTAAAATATTAATACTGGGGCGCCTGGGTGGCACAGCGGTTAAGCGTCTGCCTTCGGCTCAGGGCGTGATCCCGGCGTTGCGGGATCGAGCCCCACATCGGGCTCTTCCACTATGAGCCTGCTTCTTCCTCTCCCACTCCCCCTGCTTGTGTTCCCTCTCTCGCTGGCTGTCTCTATCTCTGTCGAATAAATAAATAAAATCTTTAAAAATATATATTAATACTAATATATCATAGATTGATAATAATAAGCCAAATGAATCAAGCAGGAGCAGGGTTGCCGAACCCTTATCGAAAATTGACAAGATTAAGAAGGAGCCGGTCAGACCTGAGGGTTTCTCTCCCAGGGTCACGGGTGAGTGGAGGCCACGCCCTCCCTCCTCCTTCCTTCCCTCCCCTCTTTCTTTCCTCCTTCCTTAGTCTTACCTCCACACAACACTCAGGTCCCGAGGGCCTCTGTCAGGGTTCCCGTGGCAGGCCCTGCAGGGACGGGCGCTGATAAGGTGTGCACAGCCCTCATGCCTCCACTGACCCCAGAAAGAGGCAGCGCTCCCTGCTCAAGGGCACATGGCGAGCTGGTGGAAGGCCGGTCTGACTCCGGCCCTGCTTACCCCTGTGTTGACAGTAAGAAAACTCACGGTCACACGTGACAAGAGGCCCAGGCCCCACCACCCCCACCCCACGGGTCCCAGGCATGGTGGCCTGACTCTGGCTGCATCCTCTGGGGAGGCCAGGGGTGGCATTCTCCTGGGGCCGGGCGGCCATCACCATGCGGGTAGCACACACAGACCTTTCCCCCAGGAGATGTCCTTGCATGTGTCGCTGGTCAGAACGAAGGTGAATGTCTCCCACAAGTCTAACGCACTCATCAGACAGGGGTCATTAGGGGTCAACCCCAGCATGGAAGGGGCGTTGGGGGGCTCTGTCGGTGAGGGCGCTTCCCACTGCAAGGAACGTCTGTCTGACTAGAAGATTCCACAAGAAGGGGCCAGTGTACTCTCACAAAAACAAAGGTGGAGGGGCGCCTGGGTGGCACAGCGGTTAAGTGTCTGCCTTCGGCTCAGGGCGTGATCCCGGCGTTGTGGGATCGAGCCCCACATCGGGCTCCTCCACTATGAGCCTGCTTCTTCCTCTCCCACTCCCCCTGCTTGTGTTCCCTCTCTCGATGGCTGTCTCTGTCGAATAAATAAATAAAATCTTAAAAAAACAAAAACAAAACAAAACAAAAAAACAAAAAACAAAGGTGGAGATATGGGCAGGAGGCCTCAGGATTGGGACCAGCTCAGTGGCATCTGCAAGGACCCGAGACCCGGCCCCCCTCCACGTGGCACCCCTCCTGAGCTCAAAATGGCCGCCTTGGCCACACTTTTTCACACAACTGTTTGTCAGGGAGGGAAAACCTTCCCCAGATTCTTCCCTCATGTCCGCTGGCAGAATTAGGTCACAGGGCCTGTCCTAGCTCAGAATGGGTGTCTTGGTTTGGTCTCCTCAGAGGCAGACTGTGAGGTGACAGTTCTGTGAGGGTGATTTATTGCTAAGGTCGTGCTCCTGGCACCACTGGGGAGGGAGTGGGGAAACAAGTCAGGAAAGGGGGCAGTTTTAGGTTAAGTCCTGGCCTTGGCCTGGTCTCACAGGGAGCTGCGGGCACCGGTGGCCCCGCCTTGGGGCCAGGCGTTCATCCCTGTGCCAGCTGGTGTTGCCAGACAGCTGTGCCAGGGGATGTCATCGCCAGGCAGGGAAGTGAGGAGCCTTCAGCCCCCAAAGCCAGCCCTAGCGAGCTGTCAGCAGCAGAGAGCACACAGAGCCGGGGGTGGAGGCGCAGACTGGTCAAGGTCTCCGAGGGATCAGGGTAGGCCCCCGGCAGGGTTCTCTGCACTGGGAAAGCAGGGANGTTTTCTGCCTGGGGAAGGGGGGGGGGCGGGAGGTCCCCTCCCCCGGGGGGGGGGGGGGCACGGGGGAGGGGGAGGTTGCCGCTTCCATCGAGAACAAGGGTAAACGACAGCATCTGTCAGAGGACTGAGCCTCCAGATGCCCACCACGGACCAGACCACAACGTACCGCTGTGCTCAGGCCAAGAGGAGGCAGGAGGCCACACCAGGCCAGGGGACGGCCGTAACCCCTTTCCTTACCCTTTCCATTCTTGGGAGGGATGATTCCCCAGATGCCACTCTTGCCCACTCAGTGGGCAGCCTAAGGACCAACAGAACCTGAGATGTGCCCACCAAAAAGGGAAGCTCTGTGGACACATCATGAAACTGTCAGAGAAGAACCAGAACACCGAGGGGGAGGAGTTGGAAACTCCCCCGACTTCGGTCTTCACTGGGTGCCCAGGAAAAAAAATGCAAGGTTACAAATGGATTACTGGCTGTGCTCTATTAGTTCTCTTTAATTCCTTTCTCAGTAATAAAGGGAAAGGTTATTAGCACAAGGTGGCTGGTAATAAGCTAATTATGGTGCTGGCAGATCAGGGGTGTGAGGAGGCCGAGGCAGTGCCCCGGGTCTCGTCTGAGCGAGCGCTTCTAAATGATTATGGATGCGACAAAGCTGTCCCCAGCTTGCTGTGTTATTCAGTTGGCCGGTTTGCCCGGGCACAAATACCACCAGGTGGATAGTTTTGAACTCCTGGGCCCTGCACACCTTCTTCCATCGCGAGGTGTGCGGCAGAAACACAGGGGACTATGGAAAATGCAGACGCCAGAAAATACCCAACACTGAGTTCTTCTCTACTTCCCTTGACTCACTAACCTTGCCCGCGAGGCCAGGAGCTTGCTTTCTCTCTGCTGTTGGACAGGCCCTTGGCTGGCCTCACTGCGGGTTGTCGTCTGAATGCCTCTCTGGGGCTGCGTGGGAGGAAAGGGGAAATTTGGGACAGCGGCTGCCCAGGCCAGGGTGTGGGGGAGGGAAATGAAGGGTCGAGGTTGTGGGTTTACATCCCATCAAGGCCTGGGAGCTGTGACTCTTGCTCCCGTGCCAGCAGGGAGAGGACAGAAGGCATAAGTGACTCATGGCAGTGTGCCCCCAACACAAAAGCTGGGAGGCTATCCAGACCACAGTGACCGACTCATCCTGGTTTGTCTGGGACTTTCTGGGTTTTAGTACTGAAAGTCCCCTGTCCTGGGAAACCCCTCCAGTCCAGGGAAACTGGGACCATTGTTCAACTGTGTTCCAGAGCATACAAGCAAGGGAGTTGCCTGGAGGTAAGGGGTGTGGCCCTGGGTGTCAGACAGCACTGGGGCTGAATCCGGCTTCCACTGACCCTACTATGTCCCCATCTGCTTCCTGGAAAGTGGAATAAGTTTTCTCAAAGAACGCAGGGGGAAGGCAATAGAAGGAAGCAGAGAAACTTAAGTGACTGGAACAGAGTGAGGTCTCAAACACATCACTGATTTTTGTCGGTGGTGGGGAGATGATTGTGTTCTCACCACTGATGAGGGGAGGCAAAGAGGAAGGCCTTTTACAGACTGGAATTAGCAGGGACAGGGCCGCCCTTGACTCCAAGGAAGAAAATTAGAAAAATCAGAGGACCGTCCACCCAGGGGGGTGTGTTCCAGCGTTACGGGAAGTGAGAGGCCAGTAGGGGGCTGGCTGGTGAGTCAGGGTCCACCGGGACTGTGGATTAGTCTGCAGCTCTGAGAAGATCGCCGATTCGATGTAAAACTGTTAAGGGATAAGCTCCAGTTACAGATTGTGCAGTGGATATTCAGGAGGCCAAAAAGAGTGGCTAGTAGGCTATGTTCATGTGACAAAGAAAGGTATCATTAGGCATCAGGGAAACATAAATCAAAACCACAGCGAGAGGCCACTTGACATCCATTAGGATGGCTGTGAGAAAAACAGAAAAACAAGTGTTGGCGAGGATGGGGAGAAATGGGCCCTCGTGCACCGTTGGTGGGAATATAAAATAGTGCAGCCTCTGTGGAAAACAGTATGGCGGTTCAAAACGTTAAATGCATTTGACTCAGCAATTCTACTCCTAGGTGTACCCCCAAATCATTGAAAACAGGGGCTCGAGTAAATCCCTGCGCGTGAATGTTCACAGCAGCGCTGTTCACTGTGGGCAAAGGTAGCAATAGCCCCCGTGTCCATCCACAGATGAGTGGATCAAGAAGATGTGGTCTCTCCATTCAATGGAGTACGTTTCAGCCATAAAAAGGACTGGAGTGCCCATATCCACTCCAGCCTGGGTGACCTTGAACACAGTACACTGAGTAAAGAAGCCAGGTGCAAAAGGCCACGTGCCGGATGATTCCGTTTATAGGAAATGTCCAGAATAGGTAAGTCCATGGAGCTGGGGGGAGGAATGAGGAGCGATTGATAAATGGGCGTGAGTTTCCTTCTGGAGTGGTAAGAATGTTCTGGAACTAGACAGTAGGGATGGTTGCGAATGTACTCAATGTCACTAATGGTAAATTTTAGGTTATGAATCTTTTACCACACCTAAAAAACAATGGTGGGGGGTGGGGTGGGGCGCCTGGCCGGCTCAGTCAGTGGAGCATGGGACTCTTGATCTCAGGGCTGTGAGTTCGAGCTCCACGTTGGGTGTAGAGATTACTTTAAAAAAGGCAGGGGGAGGGTATATACCAACACATACATGTACAAACATATGTTCTGATGTCTGCACAAAATACGTCTGGGGAGGAAACGCTGATGGGCATGCTTGTTCCTGAGGGTGGGAATTGGGCAACTGGGGGGGTCAGGGAGGGGACATCTTTTCAATTGCATACCCTTTGGGTCTATTGGAACTTATTTTATCATATGCATGTGTTACTTTAAAAAAAGTAATAAGGTCTCCAGGTGAATTTTACAATAAAAATAATGTACGAAACTCAGAGGGAAAAATGAGATGTCAGAGACAGACTCCCCATGGGAGAAGATGGGGTCATGTGGTCATACAACAAGAAGAATGCTGAATCACTCATCTTTGGTGCAGCTCTGCCTTCACCACTGAGGACAAATGTTTTTGCAAATCCCACGGGAGGAGGAGATGTTCTAAAGAGAAGATTGAATTCACGGCTCTCCAGGAGACTAAGAAGGGACCCAGAAGAAACTGGATAGAAAGTGGAGCTTGAAGATGGGCGAGGACTCCCATTTTCTAAAAGGGAAGATAACATGGATTCTGGAAACCCCAGATGGGATATGTCTGACAGCAAGAGCTCTTAGCAGAATTCTGGAACAGAGCTTTACACAGATGGCTTGTGGCTGTTTAGAAGAAAATATGATAATCATGAGAAGCTAACACAGGTTCACTAAGCTACCTTGCGTCGACTAATGTCAATTTCCTGTTTTCATGCGGAGGCCACCCTGGTAGAGCAGATGGCCACTTAGGACCCTGCCCTCCTAAAGGATCTGTGGAATAGTGCTTTTATTATCTTTATGGCAGGAATTATTATCAATTTCTTGATTATCTGCCTTGTGTTTTCTGCATCTGCTTTATCTGGCAATACTATTCCTA
This sequence comes from Ailuropoda melanoleuca, assembly GCF_002007445.2. Classification (NCBI taxonomy): domain Eukaryota; kingdom Metazoa; phylum Chordata; class Mammalia; order Carnivora; family Ursidae; genus Ailuropoda; species Ailuropoda melanoleuca. The sequence goes on from NC_048229.1 coordinate 4,962,796, forward strand.
TCCCACATGTTTTTAGGTCATTTCCCCAAATAATTGTCAATTTGTAAGCTATGCAGACTTATTTTAATAATCTATATTAACAAAGTATCTTTTGGTTGCAAGGGAAAGAAATCCAGTTCAAATAGTCGTAAGCAGAAATGTCTGGAGGTGTCCAGTTTCAGGTATGGCTGGATCCAGGTGTCGAAATGATATCATAGGGCATCTGAAAACTGCCCTATGTTGGATCTGCTTTCCCTTGTATTTGATTTCATTTTAAGATTGGATTTCCTCCAGTGGAGCTAAGATGCTGCCAATAGCTTTTGGATTACCTCTTATCACCTTGGCAACCTGAGCAGCCCCAGTATCTGGGCCAGCTCTGATTGGCCCACCTGAACCAATCACCATGATTGCTTGGGTTAGTTAGTCCATGTCCTCCATACAGATCACATTAGAGATTATTTCCTCGAGCAGTAGGAGAGGAAAAGTTCCCTAAAGGAAAATTGAGATGCCATTATAGAGAAAAGAAGGAATGGGTACTGGTCAGGGAAAAACACATCCTAATCAAATTATGACTAGTTATGCAAATATCATGCAAGGAGGACAGGCCTAAATGGCATCCCAAAGTCAAAATGAATCTGTTATTGTTTCCCTGTGTTCCATCCCTCCAACAACTAGAAAACTAATTGGTAGTAGTCTGGCCCGTGAAAACTACATGGTGCTTTTTTGGGATCTGCTCATGCATGCATCACACAGGTGAACACATGCAAGGCCCTCTGTCTAGAAGTGAATGCTATATAGGAGAGGAAGGTGTCTGGGAGTAGGTAGGCAGGTAGGGTTGAGAGCAGAGATAAGGTGTCCAGGCATCATGCAGTATGACCTAGTTCCAGACAGAAGCTGTGTATGTCTCCTCTTCTGCCCTCCCTGCTGGGCATGGTGGTCTCCTGGGTATGCCCGTGGCAGAGGGAGGACCCATGGCTTAGAGTCCCCCTGATCGAGGCGGGGCAAATGTTTGGATCTGAAATGTCAAGTAGATGTCATCCAAGAGCAAGCTGCTACCGTTTGCCACAATTTTCCTTGACATTGCATTGCAAAGGATTAAGGCTTTATCTGCCCATTTCCCCTCTCTACTTAATAATATGTGATGGATTAAAGATGCTTGCAAATTCTTTGCCATTCTTCCCATTGAGAGTTGGAGGTTTTTCCCCTCTCCCTTTGAATCTGGGCCTGCATGTGACTTGCTGCAACCAATAAAATGTGGCAGAAGTGACTGTAACTTTCAAGGCTGGATCTTAGGAGCTTTGCAGCTTTTACCTTCACACATTTGGAACACTCCCTTTTGGAACCCAGATGCCATGTTAAACTCAGTGGACGAGAGTGCTGGGATTGATTAGAAATGCCTGTCCTGGGAATGGACTGTGAAGAGATAGGAGGCATGCCTCATATTTGCTAGGACTAAGCCAGAACTTCCCAAGGTTATTCCAGGGAGAGGGGATGTTAAGAGGCCTTCCCAGCAACTGAAGATGGCCACTTAGGAAGACAGATTTATTTCCATCAAATGCTAAATGAAATAATCTCTAAGCAAATAGTAATTTTTATGCCCCGTCTGTTCTCCTAAACCTCTTCTCTTAGTCTGCATGATCCCAACAGGTGTTTGCTGTTCATTCAACTCCAACCACTAAAAATAGGCATGATAATAATGATGCTATAAGACAGATTCCAAGACTTCAGTCATTCCTGAAAACCTGCACATTTTCACAAGCCAGTGTACTGATTCTATTGTTTAGCTAATGTTTTTCTTTACAGTGTTTCACTTTCAAGAACTTTTTTAAGCAAAAGATTTTATTTATTTATTTGAGAGAGAGACAGAGAGAGCACAAGCAGGGGGAGGGGCAGAGGGAGAGGGAGAAGCAGACTCCTTGCTTAGCAGGGAGCCCGATGTGGGGCTCGATCCCAGGACCCTGAGATCATAACGTGAGCTGAGGTCAGATGCTAATGAATTGAGCCACCCAGGCACCCTGGAACTTTTTATTGAGTTATATTATACATACAAAAATACACAGGTGTCTAATGCATGGCTTAAAGCATTCATGAAACAAGCACACCAGTCTAACCAGCACTCACTTCAAGGAATACCATGGTTCCAGCCGCCCACACCCTTTTTCTATCACTACCCCCACCAGTGACCACTTACCGTGACTTCTAATTACAGGTTAGTTTTGCCTGATTTGAGACTTTAAATGAATAGAATCTTACAGTTGGGTCTCTTCTCTGTCTGGTTTTCTCCATGTTGTTACATGTAGTTGTGGTTTCGTCTTCCATGGTGTAAATATGCCACAATTCATTAATACATTCCAGGTTGATGAGCATTGGGGAAGTTTTTTTTTTTTTTTTCTGAATGAACCCTTGTGTGGACACCCTTGTGCGTGTGTTTTTCTGAACACATGAACACATTTCTAAAGGGCACATACCTGGGATAGAAATTGCTGGGTCCTGAGGCAGGCATATGCTGAGACTAGCAGACAAGAGTTTTCCAAAGTGGTTGAACCATTTTACACTCCCAACTGAGTGTATGAGAATTTGCCCATCCATTTTATTTTGTTTATTTTATTATGTGATTTTTATTTTTTGGTGTAATTATTTCAAAGGTCAGAATAGTGCCATCTAAGCTTATTTTATTTTAAAGATTTTATTTATTTATTTGACAGAGAGTGGGAGAGACAGAGAGAGAGCACACACAAGCAGGGGGAGCAGCAGAGGCAGAGGGAGAAGCAGGCTCCCCGCTGAGCAGGGAGCCTGACGTGGGGCTCGATCCCAGGACCCCGGGAGCATGACCTGAGCCGAAGGCAGACGCTTAACTGACTGAGCCACCCAGGCGCCCCTAAGCTTATTTTATTTATTTATTTATTTATTTATTTTTATTTTTTATTTTTTGTAAAGATTTTATTTATTTATTTGACAGAGATAGAGACAGCCAGAGAGAATGGGAACACAAGCAGGGGGAGTGGGAGAGGAAGAAGCAGGCTCATAGCGGAAGAGCCTGATGTGGGGCTCGATCCCGTAACTCCGGGATCACACCCTGAGCCGAAGGCAGATGCTTAACCGCTGTGCCACCCAGGCGCCCCCTAAGCTTATTTTAAAAAGGAAATTGTATAGCTACCATAAAAGAAAAATCAGTATCACTTGCCACAAATAAAAGGTTCTAATAGCTATTATAAAAACTAATAACTATTAAAAAGGTTCATCTAAAACCTATTAAAAAGTTCACCACCGAGAATTACCTCACACGCCATCAGCAGTATGGACGTCACCCTTCAGGAAAGCCTGCTGGAGGTGTTACTACTGCTGGTTCTTACCCAGCAATTAGAACCCTGGCTTTATTGGGGTCCTAACGGCCTCCACCGACAGTGAGCCTCAGGGGTAGCTGAGCCCACCACCAGCTCCAGGCAAGGCCTCGATGGGTCTGTGAGCCAACAACAGATCTTCTTTTTCTGGGATGGGAAGAATGTGCACGTGACCCAATTCTGGCCAATAGGACGCTCAGTACATTGTGTGGGGCACTTTCGCACCCCTGCAGTCTGAGCCTCAGGCCCCAGAGATCCCAGCTCAGACCCTGCTTTTCTGCATTTGCTCTGGGTGATCTGAGCCACGCTGCTCTTCTTCTCTGACCCTCTGTCTCTATTCCTACCCATGGCAGCTGATAAAGACAAAGGCAAGAGAGGTCCCCTATGCCAAACACTTAGCCCAGCGTCTCTCTTTCAGTAAGTACCACTCAGATTCGTGTTTGTTCTGGGCAGAGGGCTCACCCAAGTCCTTCCCCCACCGGCTTCTATGATGGGTCTTGCAACGCAGTCATCTTCAGCTGCTTTTCATTTTGATCTAGGGGGAGACTAGAAAAAAGTCTTCCATAGTCAAGGCAACAAATGGAATAAGAATAGATGTTCTGGGCCCCGCACTGAGGAATAGGCTGGAAGAAAAGATAGTGGTGGGTAGGCTTGTCCAGACCTGGGCTTTGCATGGTTTGCTTATGACATTGTCACCACAAGCCTGTGAGCTAGGTCCCATTACTACACCCATTTTACAGATGGGGAAACTGAGGCCCAGAGAATGGCTCAGAGGGAATGTGGCAGAGCCTAGATTGAACCCAAGCCATCTGATACTGAAGCAATGATCCCCTTCTCTTGGTGGGGAAGCTATGGTTTTACTAAGGGGCTGATGTGTCTCTGTGTTGTTTAAGAAAGTCTGACACACCTCTAGTTCTGGATTGATTTCAGGTAATTGCTCCGATCCTTTCCTAGAGATTGGTTAAGCCATGAGCATGGGACCTAGGTCTAGCCAATGGTACATGAGTGAAAGCCTGCAGTAGGCTTTGGGGAGATTTGTTGTTCTCCATGCACTGGCTGTTGGCTCTGCATGTATTAGCTGGAGCATTGGCAGTCATTTTATGGTCATGAGGGAATTTGGGAGAACAAATCTGAGGAGGGAAAGAACCTGGGGTCCACGACAATGGCACTTTTAACCAAACTGAGAACTAACCCTCCTCCTGATTTCTTGCTTTGTGAAGTAACAAATGATCTCACTGTTTAAGCTGATTCGAGCTGGGGTTTCTGTTACTTGCATCGAAGCGGATATGATAGAATGATGGCCAGCTTTGTGCAGACAAGGATGTTCTCCTGCTTGGGTTGCCCCTGTATCTCCAGTGCATGGGCACTGCCTGGCCTGCAATAGGTACTCAATGAGTGTTTGTTAAAGGAATCGATGCAGCAAAGTAGTTAAAGCACGAAAATGCGGGTTCAAACAAGACAGCAGAGCGAAAGCCGAAATCCCATGAAGTGACGGCCGTGGGCTTCGCAGTCTGACAGGCTGGGTTCAGGGCCCAGCCCTCTACTTTTAAGCTGGGTGACTTTGGGCAAATTCTCCCACCTCAGTTTTCTTGTGCCCAAGATAGATCTGGGAGGCAGAATAATGCCTTCCCCAAAGATGTCCCCGTCCTAATCCCCGGAATCGGTGACTATGCGCCCTTCCACGACAGAGGGACTTTGTAGTTGTGATTATGTTAAGAATCTTGAGATGGAGAGATTATCCTGGATTATCCAGGTGGCCCAATGTAAACACTAGAGTCCCTATAAGAGGGAGGCCGGAGGGTCAGAGTCAGAGAGGAGACCTGAGGACGGAGGGAGAGGTTGGGGGGATGCGGGGCCACCAATCCCTAAACTCTGGAAAAAGCAAGAAGATAGATTCTCTTCAGGGCCTCCGAAAACAATGCAGCCTTGCAGGCCCCTGATTCTAACTCTGTAAGACTCATTTCGGACTTACGATGTCCACAACTACAAAGTAGGATGTTTTTGTCATTCAAAGCCACTGAATTTGTGGTAATTTGTTATAGTGGTGACAGGAGATTTATACCACGAAGCTGATAATTGTGTCTACTTCCAAGAGTTCTGGCAGGGATTCAAGAAGCACAGGCATGGACTTGGCATGTTGTGAGAGCCCCGCTAGGCATAGCTGTTACTCACCAGTTCCAGCTCTAGCCATGCCTCTGCCAGGAAGTCACCCTTGATTCCTCCGGCTCGTGCCCACCGCTCCTTCCTGGTTACCATAAATAAAAAGAGTAGAGCTGAAGTGTCTGTGGTCCCAACACCATGTTAAAGGCTTTACATTGGTATCTCATTTGATTTCCAGGACCTTCCATGAGGAAGGGGCTTATATGATACCCATTTCACAGAGGAGAAACTGAGGCATGGAAAGGTTAAGAAAAATAACGGAGTGGGATGAGGAGGCCTGATCCACCTGCCCTGGACACCCTTCATGGACTTAGCTTGGACTTGAACGGCCTGGAGAACAAGACGGGCCTGCAGCCCCAGGTGTGCCTTTCCATAAATAGCTTCAAAGGAATTGCAGGGAGCATGAACAGAAAATGTCCCTGCATGCCGCTGCCAAGGCAAACTGTTTTGCAGGTACCAGCGGGCTCCACTCCTTTCTCCTGGCCCAGACTTGTCTCTACACCCAGCCCTGCAGGTCTCTCTGCACTGGGGGTTGGGTCCCCCATATGTTGCCTTCTGAACCTCTCTGGCATCCATCCCCTCCTCCCTGCTGCGCTGTCCTTGTCCTGACACAGCATTTCTTTCGGCAAGGCCTCCTACCTTGCGTGCTCAAAGGGATCACCATTCTGAAACATGACCTAGGCCAGAGTACCGTCCTGCTGAAAACCCCTCGGGGTCTCTCCTGTGCTTGCAGGTGAAGTCTGGACTCCTTGCTGTGGCATACAAGGACATTCATGTTTGCCGGCCTCATCCATCCTGCCTCAGGGCCTTTGCACTCGTTCCTCCTGCCTGAAATGTCATTGCCATGGATGTCCTTGCAGTGGGCTCTCTCTCTCTTCATTCAAGTTTGTACCGCATTGTCACCTTCCCAAAGAGGGCTTTGCCAACTGCCCTCTGCTTTATTCTTCTTTCTTCAACACTAGCTGAAATTACAGCATGCCATCGTATGTTGATTTGTGTCTTTGGTATCTCTTAGTGGAAGATGGTCACTATGAGATCAGGGAGTTCGTGTTAGGTCTCCACCTCCCCACCCTGCTGACTGCAGACCTTGAGACTTGTCTGCTTTCATAATCACGTGAGCCAAGTCCTTGTAATTTCTCTCTCTCTCTCTTTACTTACTTTATATTTATATTATTTATATTTATATTTATATTTATATCCTATTGGTTCTGTTTCTTGGGAGAACTGTGACTAACGTGGAAGGTAATAGGTTCTAGGAGAAAAATTAAGCAAGAGAGGAGGATTGGGAACTTTGCAGAGGGGCTTGCTTTAGAAAAAGTGGGCAGAATGTATTTCATCAAAGCCATGCAGAAGGTGAGAAGGCAAGTCCAAGTGGAGGAATGGTCAGTGCAAAGGCCCTGAGGCAGCATTGTGGATGTGTTTGGGAGGCCAATGCAGTGGAATAGAGACAGGAGGGGGAAAGTGGGGATGATGAGGTTGGGGGTTGTGGATCAGGATGGTGTCCCCAGCTGGGCTCTTTCCCTTTTTGCTGCTGTCCTTCTTGCTTTTCTTTCCTGTCCTACATGGTCTAGCAAAACCAATGGTCCTGGGCTGGCAGGTGCTATGACAATGATGATTCATATCAGCCAGATTCTGAGTTATGTTCTAACGCACTGGCCATGGTGGGGCCAGTGAACCATGTTTTTGGCTCCAGGGACATCAACCCTGCTCCCTCTGTGGCTGTTTATTTCATCATTGGTGTGAGTGCCTCCTCTGTGCAGTGGAAATTACAGTCAAAACAATGGCCCAACTGGATCTTGTGGGATGGTGCAGGGAAGATTCCAGAGCCAGACAGAGTTGGGCTTAGATGTGAACTGCCTGCCAGTGGTGGCATGGGCTGGAGACTGAGCTCACTGAGCCACGCTGCCTCCCCTGGACCGCAGGAATGGTCGTGCGCTAGCCTCATCTGGTTGTCTGGAGGGCCTCCGAAATACAATAAATAGCTTATGCTTATAAAGCCCTTATTACGTGCCAGACACCGCCTGCTCTACTCACATGAATTCATTCTCACAGTAATCCTCTGAAGGACGGTTTGTTATTGTTCCCCTTTTTACAGATTAGGAAACAGGCTCAGAAAGATTGAGTAACTGGCCCCAAGTCACCCAGCCAGGCAGTGCAGCTTGAGTGTATGTGCCTAGTCCTCAGGCTACAGAGCCCCTCTAGACCAATAATCCCTGGAAATGCTCAGCTGGCCCAGGACCCGTTATAGAGGGAGCTCTTGAAGAATGCTCTTTAAGATCCTGAAGGGTACCAGCTCTCTGGGGTTTCAAAGGGTATTCAACTGTATTAGCTCATGAATACCTGAAACCACCTGGTAAAGAGTCCAGCCCATTTTACAGATGAGGATCACTGAGGCTCAGGGAGGGAAAATGAGCTGTCCATCCTGCCACTCCAGCCACACGGGTCTTCTCTCCGTTCTTTGAAGACACCGAGTCACTTTCCATGGGATGGCCTTTGCATCCGCTGTTCCTTCCACCTGGAATGCTGTGCCCTCACCCTCTGGCTGCCTCCTTCCCAACCTTTGGATGCCATCTTTAATGTCACCTCCTTAGGGAGACCCTCCATCCCTGATCACCCAAATCTCAAACCTGTTCTCCCTCTCCCTTGCAGTGCTCTAGGTCCTTAACTTGCTTGCTTTGTGGCAATCACCACCCCTGTTAATCATATTCTTTCTTTGCTGACTCCCTAAATCTTGCATGGACCAGAATGGGCCCTGTGCCAGGTGTGTGGGGGGGGATGAAGTGGCCTAGACACCTGAGGTAGAGCTTTCAGGCCTGGCACCCCAAGACACACTGCAGAACCGGGCGGCCAGAAAGCTGCTGCCCCATCCCAGGCAGGATGCCACCGTCTCAGTGAAGCACTATCCACCCCCCCAGTCCAGAGGCCAGTTCCGGCACCTGCCCCACTGCTGGGGGGCCCTCAGTCCAACAGCTGGGCCCTCTGTCTACCCCACAGACTCTGCTCTGAATTCTAGTATTGCATATGGATTGTTGGAAGCAGAGGCCATAGAGAACCCTTGCTGCAAGAAGTCTGGAGAACATAATTGTTCTGCCTTCCAGGAGGGCAAGCCGGGAAGAGGGAGGCGTGGCTGGCGAACACACCTCGCCTTGAGGCCCCACACTCCACCTCGGGCCAGCTAGCAACGCGCTTGAGAGTGCTGTTCGCTGCTCCATCCCGGGGCCAGCCTCATCCGGGCCAGTGCCTGAAGGAGGTGTCAGAGTTGGGGGTTGAACCCAGATCTGTCTGACTTAAAACTCTGGATCCTTTCCCTTTTAACTCGCTGTCCCTTGCTAGTTGGGCCCCCACCTGGGAGTTTAGAGCCCCACACACTTTGTGCAGGCCGTGCTGCCCCTTCAGTCATTCCCGGGGGTGCTGAGCGGCCTGGAGGGCCCCTGAGTCGGGTGAACCTGCCACAGTCATATTTTTCACAATTAGTTTTTAAGTAGGCTCTGCACCCAACTTGGGGCTTGAACTCATGACCCTAAGATCAAGAGTCACATGCTCTGTGTTCTGAGGCTTCCAGGCGCCCCAGAAAGGCTGATGTTTTTAAAATGAGAATTAGGATTGATTCAGTCGGGCAGGAGCCAGTGGGGACCTGGGAGGGACGCACATGCTCAGCTCCAAGACCGCCCCAGCTGTGTACAGGCCTCTGGGCTCTCATCACTCCTTGGTCAGGGACCTGAGCTCTGGGTGCATAGGCAGGACGGGTCAGGGCAGGGCTGCTTCTAGAAGCAGGTGGGGCGGCCACTGCAATGTTGCCGATTCTCCCTAGCTCTTCCGACTTCCTGGGGCCCTTGTCAGCTTCCCAGGCCTCACTGGGAGGTCAGGCCACCCAGGGGCTAATTCCTGAGATTCTCTGAGAGGCTGAGAAATAGCAAATGTGGTGCAAAGATGCTGGAAAGGAGACCTCCTTGAAATCTCAAGAACAAACCCAGAAGCGCGTGCGCAGGGGATGTCCAAAACCAGATGTCCGCACTTGAAAGAGAGAAAGAAAGAAAGAGAGAGAGAAAGAAAGAAAGAAAGAAAAGAAAAGAAAAGAAAAGAAAAGAAAAGAAAAAAGAAAAGAAAAGAAAAGAAAAAAGAAAAAGAAAGAACTTTCATTTTGCATCTTTAAACAGTCCACATGGGGCATGGTCAAACTAGACACCACCCCCCACCTCAATTCCAGCTCCCAGGCACCCCCTCTACCCAGAGGCAACCCCTGGTAGCCTCTCTCAAGTGTCCTGTTTCCCCTCCAAGGTCATCCCTCTCTCCTCACCTCCCACTCCATCCTGTTCTCATACTGGCCTCCTTCTTGAATAGGCTGAGTGCATTCCCATCCGAGGGCCCTTGCACGGGCTGTGCCTTCCACTCAGATACTGCACGGCTCCCTCCCTTACCTTTTCAGCAAGGCTGCCTCTGACCTCCCTACCTCTGTGCACAGTCTTCCTTTCCGGATTTATTTTTTCTCCAAGCACTGGCTGTCTTCTAATACATTGTATATTTATTTGGTTTTCCTTATGCATCCCCCTCACCTTTAGAATGTCAGCTCCGTGAGGGCAGAGACTTTGTTTATCTTGGTCACTGCTGAATTCTCTCCACCAGCCATGGTGCCTTGTACATAGTAGGTACACCTGCATTAGTGCATACCCTTCGGAATTATCCACGCACAGACAAGCATGTATATGCAGATTTACTTTGCCTTCCCTTTTTTGCACAAAAGGTACCACACTACATACCCGTGCCTGCACCTGCTTCTGTGCTAAACAGTGTATCTTGGAGCTCTGCCCCCATCAAAACGCACAGCCTGTTCTCATGCTTGTCCACAGCTGCCTGACTGTTCCATTGGACAGACACCCAGGACCACGCAGCCAGCCCCACTGATGTCCCCTCAGGCGACCCCAGCCTCTGGCCACCAAAAGCAAGGCTGCAAGGACCATGGTCCTCACTGGATGTCTCCTCTGATGTTGCACCCTCTGGTCCCATCCCTCTGGCGCCTGAGAGCAGAGACTCAAACAGATGCTGGGGGGGGAGGGGGAGGAGCACACTCCAGAAATGCAGCCCTGGGAGAAGGTGAGTTGTTTATCTTCAGAGATGATCAAGCCTATCAGACAGGGGCTTGATCTTGTTCTGAAATGCACACAGTGTCATAAATAAAGGTGCAGACATCTGAGAAAGCGGGGGTGACGCGGCAGTTTCTTGCAGCAAGGGGTGCGGTGTGGCTGGGGGGGCACTCAGAGAATCCTTCCTCAGTGATGCTTTTGCAGGACTGTAAGATTGGAAGGGGCCTCCGGACTCCATTATTCTGGAAAGGTGGGGATCTGGGGAGATTCAGAGCCTTCAAAATCCTCTGTGTTCTGACATGTAACTTTTTTTGAACACCAGGGGATTTTTCTTACCCTTTAAAGGATTTTAGTGCCCAGATGTCGATGCAACTTCATATTTGGAGTGTTAACTCCCCACTGGATGCCTGGTCCGAGGGCTGGGCTTGACCTTCACTGTTCTATCTGATAGTGGCCAGCACTCAATAGGCGCTTACTAACTACGCATTAAATGAACAATGCTATGATGCATTCACCGAAAGCAAGCCTTCCCTCCTCCTGCCTATGATTTTGAAAGAGGGTCCCCTGTTCACTAAAGAAGTTTCTACTTCCTGCCCCAACTCGACCTCTCCATTTTGGGTGGAGGCCACTGATTGCTGAGTCGAAGACTGGCCTGGGCAGCTAACGCTTTGTGTGAGTGTGTGTGTGTGTGTGTGTGGGGGGGGTCACAGACAGGCCAACACCTGCTGAATACAGCCCCCCCAGGCATTTGGTATTTGGTTTGGCTGACTTGTGTTTTAAACCAAGGGTGACTATGACAGCCTGGGCACGGGCATAGGGGTGCGCAGCAGGCCCCACCTGTCTCTGTTACTCACCTCTCCTCCAGTCCCTGGCTTGCTGTTCCTGCCAGGCTCTGTGGGCTTTCGAGATTGCAACCGCTGTTTAAAGCATGTCCAAAGTATGAACACTATGTGTAAGATTTCCCGTGTGCACATGGTTCTGGTGTGTATGCAAGGCTTGCCCCGGGGAATGTTTATCAGGGTGTCTTTTGGGTTGTCACTGAGAGAGGCCCAGAGAGTGAGGGCTTTCCTTTGCATGTACTCTGATGGCCAGCCCAGGGCTTTTGGGGTGGCTGGGGTCAGGGAGGCTCAGGTCATCATGCCCTCCAGCCTGGGTTCTTCTCCAGGCCTGTCCAGGTGGCATTCTTTTGGGATGGGAAGTTTGAACTAACATCATGGTAACCCATATGGACTGNATTCTTTTGGGATGGGAAGTTTGAACTAACATCATGGTAACCCATATGGACTGTTAGCCTGAATGGGTTTCTCCTGGGTGTCAGGCCCTGGGTTGGGTGCTGGCGGATCCCCCCATCTACCCAGAGGTTGAGACAGTGAAGAGAAGTGAAGACTTTACTATGAAATATGCCAGAGGGATGAGTGCCAGACAACTGGGATGCAGGGGCCAGTCATTCCCACTTGAGTCCAGATTCTGCAAGGCCAAGCCTGATCCCCAGCCAGCGCCCTCTGTGTTACATGAATTCACTATTCACTGTTCATTCACTGTGAACACTTTTTAACTGCTGTCTATTGTGTGCCGGTGGTACAGCAGTGGGCTAAATAGATGAGGTCTCTGCTCTCATGGAGCTGACATTCTGGTGACAGAAGACAATATGTAAGTGACAAATGCCTCGGATAATTTAGGTGGTGATAAACGATGAGGAAGATATATAGGGTGTTGGGTTACTTAGTGCCTTGGGATTTTGGTAGAGGGTCAGTGAGAACCTCTCTAAGGAGGTGACATTAAGCTGGGACCAAAAGATAGACGATGGCTTTCTCAGGCAGAGGCAACAGCCAGTGCAAAGGTCCTGAGGCAGGAATGAATTTGACTAGTTTGCTAATTATTTAGGAGGGAATGGTTGAATGATTTGAAGGACAGTGGGAACATAGCCTAGGGGCAGAATTTGTTCCTTGGATGGCAGAGCCCTCTGGATGTATAGGACCTCTTCTTACCCTGTTCCCAGCTGTACTATATGTTGCCCAATGTCCTTGGGCGACTTCCCTTGATCTTAGTCTCCTCACCTATAAAATGGGTATATTGACAGTCCTTCCCTCATGATGAGGTGTTTGGGAGGCTCTTAGCTAGTATTATTATTAACCCCCATCCCAGCCCAGTGTCTAAGGCCCTCCAGGGAGGCTGGGGCCGGAGTGTTCTTTGACAATTTTTCAAAGCTGTTGTTCCCATTAGTTACACGAGAACCCCTGGGGATGCTGCTCAGAGCCCAGTAGTGAATGGTGCAGTGCTGCAAACTAGCAACTAGGGTGCTGGGTACTGATCTTCGGGGGGTGGGGTGTAGGTAGCTGGGGGCGGGCAGGGGCTCAGCTGAGACCCCTTCCAATTCATCCCTCATAGCTATGGTTTGGAGCGCCCATCTGGAATCAGTAGTGGAAGGTTCTTAATCTCTCTAGGTCTCAGCTTCCCCATCTGTAATGTGGGGTCAATCCTAGGAACCCACCGTCTGAGGCTTTCTGGGGGGAACCTGTGAGATCCTGAGGACATGTACTTATATTATTCCCTGTAGCCCACTAGGATGGGATTAATAACCAGAGGGACAGGAGAGGGCTAGAAAGAGAACAAATTCTCTTTAGAAAAAAATGCCTTGCTTCTCCTGGCTTCAGTCTGTAACATGGCTGGTCTGGAGGGTACTGACTTTTGAGTCTGTACTTGGCTTCCTTTGAGGGGTTTCCAAATGATCCCTGGGACAGTAAAAACTGACAGTCCCCCTGCCTGCCTGCCCCCCTCCTATGCCCGCAGCCTCAGCCGAGCCCCCCGGAGCACCACTGGGAGGCAGAAGCTTGGTGAAGGAACCCCTGAAGATACCCCAAACCTTCCTCCTCCGTAGCCAAATCCCAGAGCAGATCTCATTGAAATGCAAATGTCAGGAGCTTTCTCAGGTGACACTGGGGGGCGGGGAGGAGGCTGAGGAGGGCTTCCCAGCTCCCCCGCTGCCCTCCCTGCCCTCCCTTCCCCAGGCCCTTCAGAGCGCTGGGCCTTCCTTCTGCCGGGCTGGCTTTTTGCCTGTGGATTCCCACGGTCTGGTTGGCAGCAGTGGAGCTGGTGGGGCCAGAATGGGAAGGGAGGGGACCGCTGACCCATGTCCCCCTCTTGTTCCAAGCTGTGAACCTCTCCTCTTTCCTCCACATGTACTTCCCTTTTTTCCAGATTTTTGTCGGCCCCAGGTGCTCCCTCTTTCCCCCCCAATAAAAGGAAAACGAGCAGCCTGAGGGGGCAGAGAAGGACAAATTGCTATAGGGGAGGCAGGCAACCCCCGCCTGCTGGCAGGAGGCACGCCCGGGCCCCTGGAAACCGCATGGCCGCCTCCCCACCGCAGCCATTCCCCACTCCCCCTGGGGGTTCTCAGATGTTGGCAGATGGCAGAACTGAATCTGCTGAGACTTCGCTCCAAAAAAGGAAAGCTGAACTGAAAACAAAAATTCAAACTCTCCAACATCTTAGGGGAAAGGAGAGGAGGAGGGAGGCTCCAGGCCTGGGGCTCCCAGTGCCCTCTGCTGTTTAAAAAAAATCTCCCCTAGCTTGGGAGGGCCACCTGGGAGGGGGTCACCAGAGACACACAATTGTCAGGGCAGCTAGAGGGGTTCTTGTTGGAAACTGTGAGCGCCTGCCAGCGGGCTGGGGAGTGTTCACATGTGTGCTCTGTCCCTGACCCCACGTGCTTGTGGGGTCTGGGCTTGTGNCGTGCTTGTGGGGTCTGGGCTTGTGAGGGTGTGCTCCTGGACGTGTGTGTGTCCCTGTGGACCCGAGCACAGGCGTGTAGCATCAAGTTTGTGCATTTGTGCCCTCTGGGGTCCCCAAATGGGTGTTCACTCAACAACACATTATGGAGTCCCTACTGTGTGAAAAGGCAGTGTACAAACAGCCAGAAATTCCCGCCCTCGTGAACAGGACATTCTAGTGTGTGTGTGTGTAACTTGTGTGTATGTGTCCCGTGTTTATCTCTGGGTGATCTTACACTTGAGTCGATGCCCCAGGCTACACGCACGTCTTCGGTGCGCTGTGAGTTACTTCGTGCGATCACTGGGCCACATCTCTCCCGTGAGGCCCAGGGTGTGAAAGTCTGCAGCTGAGAGTTGGGCTCCCTACTGTGTGCGGCAGCCCCCTGAGTGAGCTCCACCACGCGGCTCCCTGCGCATCGGCCTGTGGCCCTCCCCGCACACCCCCTCCCTACCCACCGACCACTCTTGAGTTATAATTTAATAGCTGAAACGCGATTCCAGTTAAGTATCCGGGGGCTGGGGAGGAGGACAAGGAGGGCGCGAAGCCCCACAGGAGAAGGAGGAGGGGGCGGGACGGAGAGGCGCTTTCCCCCTCCGTTCTCCTTCAGGGAGCTGCTAAAAAAAAAACGGCGTCGCGCCCAAGTGTAAGAGTGTCTGTGCGCGCGCGCGTGTGTGTGTGGCAACGTGTGCGCGCTCTAGTGGGTGCGCGCAGGGCCAGGCGAGGCGACGCGGGCCCTTTAAGGAGCCCGAGGGGGCCGGGCCGGGGTGCGTCGGTGCGGGCGGGGAGCC
>NC_048229.1:4977956-4991672 GCF_002007445.2 Ailuropoda melanoleuca
CAAGTTGCGGGCCGGGGACCCTGGGCAGGCGCCCTAGGAGGCGGCGGCGGGAGGATCGCGCTCCGGCTGGAGGCCGGGCCTGCTGCGCGCCCCCAGCCCGTTCGGCACCGCCACTTGCCTAAGCGCCCGGGCGGCCCGAGCGCGCCCCGAGCCCGGGCGCCGCCGCTGCCACCTCAGCGAGGTGAGTTGGAGCCGGGGGTCCCTGCGGAGGGCCGAGGGGAGGCGCGGGCACGCTTCCGGGGGATCAGGGGAAGATCGGGCGGCGCACGCGGCGGAGTTGGCGGGGCCCCTGCACTCCTGAGTTGGCGCTCTCGGGGGGTGGCCTGCTAGGGAGCGAGGCGCCCCATAGACTCTGCGGCTCGCGTGCGTGGGGGCGCTGGGGAACTTAGGGGAACTCCAGCTACCCTGCGAGGGGGCAGGAAGGAGGGAAGTGGCCTGGGGGTGGACTGGCGGGGGGACGCCCTGGAAATGCGCAGGGCAGCCCCCCACCGTGTGCCCCAGCCCTGTGGGCATGGCCGCCATGCGCCTCTCTCCTCCCCAAGTAGCCCCAGGCTTGGGGGTGACTCTGCGTCTTATTTTCCAGCAGGCAGCGCGGGCTTGGGGAGTCCCTGGAGATGGCACCCCGTGCTCCCGGGCCTGGCTGCCTTGGAAGGGCGCATGGCGGGTTCCCGCCAGCTGGGGGCGGGGGCTGGCGGGGACCGCGCCAGAGCCGAGGAGCAGAGGGCACTGGGTGGGGGGTCCCCCCGGGAGAGGCGCCCCTTGTTCCCCCCTCCCCCGCGGGCCGGTGTTCCTGCTGTCTGGGCCTGCCTCCCGCGGCTGGTGACGCCTCATTGGGCCGCCTCCTGGTCCCTCCCCCGGGCTGTGCAGATACTTGGGATGCCACTAGTTTGGGAAGTTGGAATTCAGAGCTGATCCCACTTGGGCTGGACCCGGAGGCCCCAGGCCCTAGAGCTGGGGGAGCATCCCCAGTGACCTGCAGTGGGGGGGGGCCTCGTGGGGCGCGCCTTCCTCACCCCAGGCGCTTGCAGAAAAAAGCCTGAGGGAGGGAGAGAGGGCAAGGCGGGCGGGAGGGAGAGACACGCTGTACCTGTGAGCTGCTGTCGCCCGGGCCCAATTAGCGTGGGGCGCCCGGCGTTATTTTTACATTGTAGGTTTATTTTTTTGGAAGCTAGTGTCCTCCTGCCGCCAGTCGCGCGCTACGGCTCGGCTCTCCAAGGGTCTGGTGCAGGCAGCGGAGGCGGATCTGTTCTGTCGCCTCAGCCTCCTCCCTTCCTCCCCCTCCTCCTCCCCCCTGTTGGTGAGAACTGGTTTTATTATGATTATTTTTTTTTCCCTTTTGCAGATTTGGAGGAAGGATGTGTGAGGGAGGGCGGGGGGAAGGGGAGAGGATCCCTGTGGGCTGGATGGGGGAGTTCTGGGCACGTTGGGATATGTTATCGGTGGCCTTGACTTTGCCCTTTTTTTAAACGAGATCTGGGTCCTCGCGGCTGCTTTGATATAAGGGGCTCTCAGGGCCAGGCGTGAGCTGGGAGGGCATCCCAGGGCATTGTTGTGTCCCTCGTCGTGGGTGGCCGCCTTTTTTTTTTTTTTGGATGGGGTGGGGGAAGCAATCAGAGAAAGGAAGAGACGTGAGCTGGGATAGCCAAGCCTTTCACTGCCTACTCTGCAACTCAACTCCCTGGGTTCGAATCTGTCTTTTGTCACTTTCCTGGCAGCATCACCCTGGACAAATTACTTAACCTCTCTGTGCCTCAGGCTTCTCAGCTGCAAAGTGGGGTAACAATATTCCCGAGTTCCTGGGTTTGTTGTGAGAACCGGGAGTGGTAATACGTAGAAGGTATTTGTGTGAATGTTACTATGACCACTGTTTGGTTATTATTACTATTACTAGGTTCTAAAACTTGGCCTTTCATCCAACGGCCTGGAAATCTTGAGAGACGGGGGCCGACTTGCCTTTTGCTGGGGACTGGGGGATCTAGCGGAGGAAGGACGCTTTCTCTCCACCCCCTCCCTCCGCTTTTCCTGGTGGCGGATGGAACAGGGCAGGGGGTGCCTTCAGCCCATTGAGCGGATGCACAGACCTAGCCCGACCTAGCCGGGCGGTGGGGCGCGCGCAGGTCCTGGAGCAGGCGCGGAGCGGCGAGGGCATCCCGGGCGCTGTCTGGCTTTCTCGTCTGCCGCCTTGTCCCTGCTTGGAAATTTACCGCCGCCGCCGCCGCCGGGTGCCCGGGGAGTCTGCGGTGCCCAGACGTGGGGGCGGGAGCAGAGCGGGCCCCAGCCCTGGCCTCTTCCCACTGAGCTATTTATGCTTGCTCCGGGATCAATACTATTGATAAATCCATGTAAATGGTAATGTGGCTGTCAGGTCCCGGTGAGGGATGGAGACCCCTCGTGGGGCTGCGCTCACCACCCCCCTCCCTGGGCGAGGGTTCGGCTACGTGGGAAGGATTTATTTGGCATAATCCGTTCTTTTCCCGCAATTAATAATACTCATACCTCCTCCTAAAGATTTCTGAGAGCTCTGCAAACACGCATTTAGCTGCATGAAAGCTCCGAGCCGGGGAGGGTGTGATTGTTCTCTGGGCATGGAGGTGGGGGCTCCGGGGGTGCAGGTTGGAATGCCGCCCCAGGAGTCCTGGCCGCCCAGTGCCTTGCCATTCAGGCTGTGTGTGGAGGCTGCCAGGCCTGGACCCCCCCCCTGACAGCGAGGTGGGGGTGTCCCTTGTTCTGTGTTCCCATCCCCCACCTGAGGCCTGTGGGTGAGGTCGGTGGTTCACTCTGAGATTTGGTGGGGGGGGTCCACCTATGGAGAACCCAGCCTGAGGAGCTCCTGTCTAGGAGAAGCGGAAGTGGTCCAGGCAGGAGAGCTCAGGCCCTTCCCTCCTATAGCTCTCTGAAGGAAACCCCCCCCCATGGCACTCTGCCTCTGACAAGAGAGGGTTTGAGAGCTTTTTATTTGTGTGTCTGTTTTCCCCTTCTCTGTTTCCTTTTCATGTCTCAGACGCCAACAGTAGCTTCCCCAGGTAACACCTCTGAAGGGAACAGCTTGCAGGAGCTGGTAATTCCTGCCCCAGGCGCCCCGGAGAGGGTGCCAGGAGGGGGTCTGGGGAGGGCCAGGTGCCCAGGGCCAGGCCAGGCTGTCATCTTAGAAGGCCTTGTCCCATGGGTGGGTATGTGGGGTCCCCAGGGACGTGACCCTTAGGAAGGGTCAGCTGGCATCCTTTGAGGATCCCTGGGGCTCGGGAAGGGATTTTATCCTCTGTCAAGTGGCTTCCTGCTCTACTGTACATAAGGCAAAATGCTCTACAGGGACCTCCAACGCATGTCAAGCACTCTCACTGTGTGCCAGGCTCTGTCCTCCCCAGAAATCCACTCATTCACTCTTGGTACCACCCTGGGAGGTCCGTGCTTTCATTATCCCATTTTATAGATGGAGAAATTGAGGCACAGAGAGGTTCAGTGACTTGCCCATGGTCCCACACTTTGGATGTGGACCCGAGAATGAAGAGTGGGGTTGATTGCTCACGGTCTTGTTGGTTCAGCTCGAGGCCGCTGCAGACCTGCTCTGTGGAGCCCTGCACACGTTCGGAAGAAAAGAAATTCTGTTTCTTATTGGAGCAGCACCTACAGGTCTTTGCCCCAGGGGGCAGGAGACCGAGAACCTGTTCTCCTCAGGATTTGGGGAGGGGGAAAGTGTCTTCCGCAGGCCCTGGCATTTCTTTGAAGTCTCATTTTATCTTAAACATTCATGCAAATTTGGCATTGGCTTTGGCGGCTGTGTTTATTTTGAAATGAAAACATGGTTTTGAATTATTTAGCAGGGCGGTAACGGGGCTCCAGAAAGTGGAGTGCCATGGCCTGGACTTTCCGCATGCTGGCTGGGCTGGCCTGCAGCCCTGGGATGTTTCTGTAGCAGGAGACTTTGAGAGGTCCCGAGGTGGAAGGCAGCTTTTCCCGTTTTCCAGATGAGGGCACAGGTCCGAGGGGCCAGGCCAGCCCAAGGTCCCACAGTGGTGTGACTTTTGCTTACAGCGATCAGAATCATCATGGTTATTCACCCAGCTGGGCTCAGGTGAGCCGCCCTGGACAGAGGCTTTTTGGTTTCATAGAACCGTAAGGAATCATCCTCAACAAACAGTAGAGGACAGACTCGGAGTGTTCAGTCCCTGATTCTCACTGGGGCGGCCAATTTAGCAGGTTCTGGTGAGTTCAAGTCTGGCCCCTGCTTCTCCGAGTTTGGGTGTCCTGGTCTGTAAAGTGGGCGCATGGCTCACTGCTGGTGGGGTCGTGGAGAGGATTACAGGGCAGAATGTGTGAGCCGCGGGTTTGGAGCTTGGCTCTGCAGCTTTCAGTTGGCTTGAGTCTGGGCGAGTTGCTTCACTTCGCCAAGCCTCAGTGTGCTCATCTGTGAGATGGGGATGGTGACGATGAGGTTAGGGTCGTCCTCCTTCTGACTTTACTGCTGGGAGGACCCGCTGTGTGTCGCGAGAGCTGCTCTTCCATCATTTCGGCTCACCCTGTCGGAGCGTGAGTGCTTCCCTGTATTGTTTATCGCGGGATCCCGGGTTGTCGCGGACAGGCTACCTGGACATTTCCTCCCTCTAAAGGGCTGCTCAGAAGGAGGGTGCTCTAACAGAACGGGGTCTGGGGGTCTCTCCACCTGAGCCCCGGGGCCTGCCCTTATTGCCTTGCGGAGAGGAGGCTCCTTTCTTGTTGGCTGGTTGGCATGATTGACAGATAGGTTCGGCCCCCTCCTCTGCCCCTGAAGGTTGAGGTTTTTAGGACTTGGGACTTGGAGCGCTTGGGCACCCTGGAGAGTTGAGGGAGGGCTGACACTGGGGACAGAGGGGGTCTACCTGGGGGAGGGCCAGGTTTCCCCTTCTCCTGGAGAGCAGGTTCCAGAAAGGGCTTCTTTGAAGTCAGACCTGGGTTCAAATTCTGCTTCCATCAGCCAGTGACTCGAGCGAAGTCCCTGACCTTTGGCCCTCCATTTCCTTATCCTCAAGTAGGAGATCTCGGCCACCTCTGAGGACAGTGTGGAGCGGCAGTGTCCAGTCAGCTTCTGGCCATGGGGGACAGTGTTGTGTGCCCGCAGTGCCTGTGGCCACCCGGCACGGGGACCTGTTGAGCTCCTGAAATGTGGCTAGCACGACTCAACTGGTAATTTTATTTCATTTTAATTAACTTAAATTTAAATAGCCACGTGTGGCTAGTCAGACGGCTCGGGCTGGATGATGGGACTCGGAGTCCGTGCGTAGGAGCAGGGCTTGGCTCTTAGCACCTGATTTTTTCCTTTTTCGGTGTCTCTGCCTGGTGCCGGCATGGCACTGTCGTATCTTGGAGGGCCCCGCACCTTCTTTGGTCCTGTTTCCCAGATGGCCCAGGGCTGACCCCTCCGCCCTCTGTCCTTCTCCTGCCCATTCTCCTGGTCTCACTGTGCCCTTCCTGTCCCTAAAGTCTCTGGGGCTGCTCCGTCCAGTCGACCTTCCTGCAACTGCGGGGTTGGCGGGGGAGGGGGGGACATTCTGCATCTGCCCTGTCCGACACCATCGCTGTAGCTGCATGAGCATTTGAAGTGACTGCCACCAAGGAATGGAATTCCATTTTTTACTTAATTTTACTTAATTTAAATAAATTGAAATAGCCCCGTGTGGCCTGTGGCCACCGTCCCCTTTGGGCAGCATGGTTTTAGTGCCTTGCCTTCTGTGTGCGCTCGGGGCCGAATGCCAGTTTTCAGACCACTGGCTGAGCATTCTCTTCTTGGCCCTACAGGCAGGAGGCCCGAGTGCCCCTGAGGCCATGAGCTCTCTGCCCAGACTCCCCCACTTGCTCCCCCAGCTGTCATTTCCCGAGCACAGAGGCAGCTCTCGCCCCTCAGGGCTGAGCTCTGGTGCCAGGGCCTCGGACCTGGCTGGGCCCACAGAGAGGGTCCTCTGCACCCCCCGCCCCCCGTTTGTTTGCACGAGTGCAGCTACATAGGGGAAGGCCTGCTGCCCGTAAGTGTTCCGTAGTTTTTTCTGCTACGAATCCATGCATTATGTAACAACTGGATTAACTTTATTTTTTTTGGTGAGGGGGGATAATATTGCTTTCTGTTGTCATTTGAAAAAGAGAAGAAACTAAAAAGTAAGGCACTCAAAACTCTCTGCCATGGGCTTTGGGCTTCATAAAAAGTAATTTTTGTTAGAGAAAATGCATGGGCCTGGTAGAAAGTTAAAACAGTTCGCAAAGGTGTCAAGAGAAGTCTTCTGGTTTCTGTCCCCCCACTATCTGTCCCCTGAGGCAGACGCACACAGGTAAAGTTTCCCCTCAGAGAGACGCTGGGCCTCTGCCTGCCTTAAATGGACACAAATAATACCACCCTATTCACATCTTGCTTTCTTCCCCTAAATTAAAACATATCTCGGAGCTTATTCTGGAACATATAGAGCTGGTATCAAGAAAATACTGTCCACAGGCCAAAACCAGCCCACCTCTTGTTTTTTTTTGGGTGGAGGGGGCAGAGGGAGAGGGAGACAGAACCTTAAGCAGGCTCCGTGCCCAGCGCAGAGTCTGATACGGGGCTTGATCTCATGACCCTGAGATCATGACCTGAGTTGAAATCAAGAATTGGACGCTCAACCAATGGAGCCCCCTACCTCCTGTTTTTCTGTGGTGTGCAAGCTAAGAATGGTTTTTGTATTTTTTTAATGGCTGAAAGAAATAAAAAGAAGATAATATTTTGTGACCTGCGAAATGGTATGAAATTTAAATTTCAGTGTCCATAATAAAGTTTTTTTGGAACACAGCCATGCCCATGCACGAATGTGTTGTCTGAGTCTGTTTTCAAGCTATAGATGAAAAATCGTGGAGTTGTGTCAGAGGTCCGAAGGCCTGCAAGGCCTAACAGCTTTATGGCCAGACCGTGATACAGAGCTAACTCATTCTTTTAAACTTCAGCATGACCATCTGGGGTTCTCGCTGTTGATGAAACTGGGAGCCCAGAGAGTATTGTGAGTTTAAGAGTCGTACTGAGCAGGCCCTTAAAATACCTCCTGTTGGCCTGGCTAACTGTTCTTGCCGAGTAATGCTGATGCTGGGGACGCTAAGGCAGTAGGCAGTCTGGACTGATTTCTCTGATGCCTGAGACTGTAATCCTTGCTGCTGGGTGCTGCAGGGTTGCTGACGCTCCTTCTGTGTGGTGCTATGGGGTGTTCACAATTTTGGGCAAGTCGCTTCCTACCCATCTTGTTTCCCTCTTTGCTTTGGCCGTCAGGAAACTCGAAGCCAGATTTGCGGCCTGCGTTCAGCAATCTGGTCTGTGTTTCTGTTTTATCTACTTCATCCTGATTTTATATTACTTTGTCCCTGGTTTTTCTCTTTGCCCTGACTTTGCCCTCTGATATTATCTTACCATATGCATTCCTGAAAGTTGTCTCATCTCTGGAGGGGCGCCCTGGAGCAGACAGGAGTAAAGAAAAGAAAAACGCTTTGTGAGATGTTTTCATGCTTGTGTCCTGTGGGTGTCTGTGGGGCGCTGGATCACCCCACCTGGGGAGATTTTATCCTGGAATCTCCTGACAGATGATCCCAGGAGGAGACCAAGGCCTGGCCCCATGGAGGGTCTTAACCAAGGTCAGACTCGGGGCGATAAGCAGGATCTTTGCATGTGCATGTTGGGCTGGATTTGGGAAGATGACAGTGAGTGATTTGAAGGGTGGAAGATATCCCTATTGGAGGCCCTGGGAAAGGTCCTGGAGTGGAGCAGGTGTCGGGCTCACCATCCCGAGGTCAGGTGTCACTTCTGTCTCTTCCATATCTGGGGCCCCGGGGCCCAGGGATTTCGGAATTTTGGGGTGGCAGTCCTGTGGGTGTGTCCACAGTGAGGAACCCCTGGGGCATCTCTTCCAGCCTCCTTGCTCTGCTCATGCTTTCAGATGCCCCTGCTTTCCTCCTGCTGACCTGGGGTGTTTCTTGGAGCTGGGGGAGGATGTAGGGGAGTGAGTGAGCTATAGGGTGAGTTGTCGGAGGTGGGATCGGACGAGATGAGGAGCGTGTGTGTGCACATGCTTCACGTCCGAGCTTGTTTGCTGTGCCGGGGCTGGGAGGCTCGGAGGCCTTTGGGGGTCAGTCCATCCTGCAGCCTGGTGGCCGAGGCTCTCTGCCTCTTGTCTCCCGGGACTGGCCCACAGCTCTGAGTCCCGGGTCTGCCCCTTGCTGGCTGTGTGCCATGACCTGGACGAGTAACGGAGCCTCTGTGCATAGCTCCTCAGTTTACCCGCCAGTGAAATGGGGTGATGAATGGCACAGTCCTCATAGGATATGGGGAAGCGGAGGGGCTGAGGGGCCATCTGAGGCCAAGGCACTCCTGCGGGCTGTGAGCTGCCCTCTCCCTCCTGTCCGTGGCTCATGCACCCAGGGAGCCCATCTGGGGCCAGGCAGCAGGATGCAGGGGTCTCCTCTAGTGGCACATGGTTATCCGTCAGGGGGCTCAGGCCCAAGCTGTCCCCAACTGGACCCAGGTCCTTCCTCACGTCAGACCCTAGCCCTGGGCTTCCTCCTGGAGTGTGGGGCATGGGCCATTGACCCCGGGGTCGCCCACGCTGTCCTCTGGTATGGTTGCCTTCCTGGCGCTTGCAGTGGCTCCCTCCCTGGTCTCCCCGTGGCCATCTGCCCTTGTGGACATTCTGTGCACTGTGCGGGCAGGGCCCCGGCAGTGCTGTGCCATGACCTTACTCAGAGACCCGAAGGGCTTCCCACCACTTTTCACTGCCTTGGAGGCCTGTCTGCCCGGGCGCCTGACGACCTCTGACCTCCCCTGGGCGGGCCCCCTGCAATCACTGTGTGTTATGCTGGTGGGTGGGGGGGATGCTGGCCAGGCAGGGCAGGAGGGGTGGGGGGAGTGGATTTTTCTTTGTGGCCTAGGGAGCCTCTCTGGGAGATGCTGTCAGTCAGGAGGCCTGGAGGCCGGGCCCGAAGGTGGTGCAGTGGGCCCCACGGGGAGGGGTTGCCCCGGAGGCCCCTGCTTGTCCTCATGCTGAACTCCGGTGCCCGCCGCAGACCCTCCGGGAGCATCGCCCAGTGGTGCAGTGGTGTCTCTGTGGCCATGGCAACCGCCTGGCACCGGGGCCCTGCTCGTTAGGCTAACGAGGTAAGCCTGCTGGGCCGAGGTGGGGAGCCAGCGGGGAAACGGGGACGTGCCACCCCAGGACTCAGCTCGGTTTGTCTAGCAGGCCACCGGGCCAGGAGCAGGGCCCAGCAGGAATCAGGGGCCCCCTCTGGGGTCCTCGGGGCTTGGGCCAGGCCCACAGGATGGGGTTCTGCTGGGCACTGGGTGTGGTAGTGACTCGTGGCTGGCTCCTATGACCAGTTGAACTGGCTGGGGTGGGGGGAGATGTAAGGAGGGGGTGGTTGGGAGATGCCCACTTTCCCCTCCATCCTCCTGAATAGTTTTAGGCATTTTCACTTTTCCCCACCTCTACTCCCTGCGCCCCATCTAGGCCATTGTGCTGGGTCAAATAGTGTCCCCCAAATTCATGTTCCTGCAGAACTTCAGAATGGGACCTTATGTGGAGATAGGGATATTGCAGTTGTACCTGGGCTAAGGCCCTGCTGGAGGAGGGGGGGCCCCAAATCCGGCATGATGGGTGTCATTTTTAAGCAGAGGAACAGGCCACCTGAAGAGGGGGCAGACATGGGAGCACTGTGTCTCTTAGCCCAGGAGCACTGAGGATCGCTGGCTCGGAGATCCACGGAGCAGACTTCCCCCCAGCACCTGCAGAACTGGATGCCCAGGCTTTGGGATAACAAGGAGACAAGCCTCAGTTTGCTCATGTCAGATTACTTGTCTCTGAAAGGTGCTGAGGGGTTGAGCGAGGTCCTACATGGAGGGGAATAGAGCAAGGCCTCTACACGGGTCAGCGTGTGTGCTGTTGGTATTGGCTGCAGGGATGTTCCCTTTGCCATGGTTTTGGAGGAAGGTTGGGACATCACAGCCAGATGACCCCAGGTGCCTGGGGGCCTTAAAGCCTGTGTTCCACAGGCAGGTGGCCTCTGGGTGCTACTGTGGCCTGAGATGGCTCCTTTCTGGCCTGTGTCCCCTGACCCCCACAAGGGAGCTCTGCAGGGGCCCAAACTAGGCCCAGGCAGCCTTTGGGGGGGATTCAGGTCTTCTGTCTGGTGTGTGAGGAGAGAGACTCGTTAACTCCAAGAAACCCGGGGCCTGAGGACACCTCTGTTGGGCAGAGTTCTGTCACTTGGTGCCTCAGTTTCTGCATCTATAAAATGGGGGTAGCTGCGTTCCCTTCCTCGTGGGGGAGTGGGGTGGATTAGGGTGTTAGGGGTGACCTCTGATGATGTGCTATAAACAGGTGTGCATGCCAGCTCCCACCCCACCCTCTGTGTCTGGTCTCTGGGCTGGGCTGGGCGGGGACGGGGTGCTTTGGGAAGGGCCCTGAGCTGGCTGGGGAGCCGGGTGAGCTCCTGAGGGCCTGTTTTACGGTAGCTCAGTTAAGCCCCACAATAACTCCCATGGGGCCAGAACCATTCCTTTCCCTGCTTCATGATGGGGAAACCAAGGCAAAGAGGGGTAGTGCCATTGGCTCAGGTCATGCAGCTCCTAAGTGGCTTCTGCCTTTCCCTTGGATTGTGGGTCTGGGGCGGGGGTGGCCTGGGTGCACCGTGTGTCCAGCCCTGCGCTTCTCCGCTTACTCTCTGCCCCAGCCCAGCCTGTCCCCCTTGGGGTCACCCTTGCAGGCTCCTGGGCTGTGACCGGCTCTGCCGTGCAGAAAGCTGACCCTGCTGTCTGGGCTATAAATAGCAGCCGCAGCGCAGGCGGGCAGGAAGCTTCATCTCATGGCACCTGGGCTCTGGCTGCTGCCCCCTTGCCGCAGCACCTCCTGGAACCATCCTTCTCCCGGTGGGAACGCCAAGGCGGAAGCATGTGTGCACCCCAGGCATTGTGCCGCAGGTTTGCTGTGTGACCTTTGGGCTCTCACTGCCCTCTCTGTGCCCCTGAGCCCCTGGCCATGTGTTCGGGACGCCTCTGTGCTTCTTGGGCTGTAGAGTGTCCCCAGGGTGTCTGGATGGTGGCTGGGGAGGTGTGGAGGGCAGGGTGGGTGGTTTGTCATTGAGAGGGGGGCGGTGGTGTTTGCCTTGGAGGTGGGGGAGGTTCGCAGCAGGGGGTTTTCCAGGGACTCTGGGGAGGGGACATGGGACCTATCTGGATGGCTGTGGGGGGAATGTGATGAGGTGGAGCTGCCTGGAGGGTCCTGGGCTGGCAGATGGACCATGGGGTGGGCACTGGCCATTTGAGACCCATCTCGACTGCTGGGTTCCTGTGTGATTTTTGCACAGCCTCTTTGGGCCTCGGCAAACTCCTCAGAGTTCCTGGCAGGAAAGAGAGACACACGGCTTTCAAGCCAGGGAGAGCTGTTTCATCGCGCCCTCTGTCATCTTCTGTGTTTTCATGGTTAATATTATTAATGTCATTTTGTTGTTCGGGGGCAGGGCTCGTCTTGTCCCTCTCTGGACTGTCAGGTCCTTTGGGGCCCTGGCTCCTGGGATTTCCTGAGTGTCTTTGCTGCTGGGCACATCGGTGGCCTCTGCCTCCCCAGTCCCTGCCCCCCCGTTTCTGGCAGATGCTAGCCGCATGGTGAAGGCGAATACGGCTTGATCCTCTGGACATGTTTCCGAGCAGGAGCGTCATGCTGCAGGTCTGCTGTACCTTGCAAAGCCTCCCACCTTCGCAGAGGTTATGTGCTTTGTTGGCGCCCGCACCGTTCTTGGCGCAGAGGACGAACATGGATAAGTATAGGTTTCAGCAGGGTGGCTTCCCTGTTAGAAATCTTGCTGGACTGTGGGATGTACAATAGGGCAATTTGTGACTGGTCCAAAGGAAAGAAAGAAGCCTTGCTGAAGAATATTGATTGATGAGTTACTGTTGTCGTCTCAGAGAGAGAAGTCTCTAGTGATAAGCCACAGGACTGCCTGGTTCGCATGTTCATCAAAGGCTAGACGCGACACTGTCGGGGTATGTATTCACCGTACAGGTGACGGAACTGGGCGTGCCTGCTCGTGCTCTGTGGGAGTGGAGAGACTGAGTCATGTGGACCGTGCAGTTGCTTTTGGAGTTCGGGGTTTGTGGGGGTGGGCCGTGGGCCGTTTTCTCGAGGCCCAGGTATTTGGAGCCTGTGGTCAGGAGAATAATTGTTTCTCCCACGGTTGTCCATGTCCTGGGCCCCAGCCATGGGGCATATAGTGTCACACAGCAAAGGAGAATGAAGGCTGCTCATTAGCCGACGTTGAGATGGGGAAGTTATTCTGGGTAATCCTGGTGGGCTCAGACTCCTCACGAGGGTCCTCAAAGGAGGGAGGAGGAGGAGGTCAGAGCCAGACGGAGACTGGAAGATGCTCTTCTGCTGGCTTTGAGGAGGAAGGATGGGGCATGGAGCCAACCGCTGCAGGCAGCCTCTGGGAGCTGGGAAAGGCCAGGAATGAATTCTCCTGTGGAGCCTCCAGAAGGAACACAGCTCTGCCAACAACTTGACTTTTAGCCCTGTTTTGGACTTCTGACCTCCAGAACCGTGATAATAAATTCTGTGTGGTTTTAAGCCACCATGTTTGTGGTCAGGTATTACAACAGCAGCAGGAGGAAACTCATTCATGGCCTCTATCTGCCCTGAGTACCAGCAGCCGGGAGCAGCGTGGTCAGTGGTCATTTATTTATTTAAAAAAAAAAAAAAGATCCATTTATTTATTTGAGAGAGAGTGTGAGCATGCGAGCAGCAGGGAAGGGGCAGAGGGAGAGGGAGAGAGAATCCCAAGCAGTCTCCATGCTGAGCGCAGAGCCCGAGGGCCCGATCCCACGATCCCACAACCCTGAGATCATGACCTGACCCTGAGATCGTGCCCTGAGCTGAAATCAAGAGTCAGACACTTAACCAACTGCACCATCCAGGCGCCCCACAACATGGTCATTTAGATGCTGGTGCGTCCTGACTGCCAGTGACCTTGGAGTCAGGTGACTGCTCAGAGTCTTGGCCTTGACTGGGGCTGTGGGTGAGGGACTTGGAGCCAAGAGAGGGAACTGCAAACTGTAAAGGGCCATGCTAGGGAAAAAATGAAATATGAAGGAGATCTGGAAGCAGAGAGATGACCCTTTGGAAGCTTTGGAGAGGGGGAAGGGTGGCGTGAAGTAGGGATGTTGGGGTGCGTGTGTGTTTTCTTAATTCCTTCAAATCCAGTGGGGGTACCTGGTCCCAGTGATGGCCAGAAAAGTAATATGTCCCCAGCCTGTCTGCCAACCTGTGACGAGCCACGGATGATTCTCCTGGGTGGGGTCTCCCAAGGGGCAGGTGTTCCAGATTCTCGGAGCGGACAGGTGATGCCACACGCTGCTTCCTTCCTGGCTTTATTGAAAAGGGGAAGAAAATGGCCTACACCTCTGGCCCTGAGGGCCCTTGGGCCTGCGTCCAGAAACCTGAACCCTGCAATTAAATGAAACTCGATCCTTAGGTGGGGAGAACTTCTCCAGCCCGAAGAGGCTTCAGAGACCAGGCCCTGGGGCCCTGCTGCTGGTGGATGGACTGTGTGGGGTCTGGCGGGGGGGGGGGGGGGGGGGGGCGACTGTGGGGATGAGGAGGAGCCAGGGAGCGAGGACAGCTCAGTGGATGCGTGAGTGGGTGGGAGGGAAACCCAGAAGAGAAACAGTTTTGGGGGCAGCTAAGGTGCTGCTGC
>NC_048229.1:4992775-5014068 GCF_002007445.2 Ailuropoda melanoleuca
GGGGGGGTGAGGGGGGCAGAGAAGCTACCTCAGGGAACGGGAAGACGGTGAGAATGTGCCAGCCAGCCTGGGTCCATGGGGCCGGGCTTGGGGACGCCAGCGAAGGTGGCTGCCTTTTATCAAAACAAAACGCTGCAGGTGACTTTCCGGTCCCCCAAGTCCCCTCCCTGGAGGCCTCTACTCAACTAGACGTGTGCTCTTCTTCTAATCCATGTTTTCATGCTTCCTGGGCCCTGCACGGCCTGGGTCCCTGTCTCGTCTCCGGGCTGGGAGGATGAAGGCGTATGGACGTGTTTTTCTGTGGGCACTGCTCTGCAGTTTGCTATTAAGGTGAGCTGTAGGACTCTGCCAGTTTTGTAGGTCAAAAGTGGTCGAATATCGACAGCTTTTATATAATTCAAGCTAGTAATTTCCTGTCCGTGCTTAGACAGGTGGTGGAGCGGAGTGACTACATGCAGGGATTTTGATGGTGCGGGTTCCCATCGCACCCCGCCCCCCATGGCCTCTTATCAGGTGTGAGCGTCTGGCATATTATCGTCTCTCCCCGTGCCTCAGTTTCCCTGTATGTAAAACAGGGATGGGAATACTACCTACATTCCAGATGTGTTTTGAGGATGAGAAGTGTAATACACAAGTGTTTAAAAACCGTGTAGCTGTCGTCATTACTATTATTATAATTTTTTTTTTTTTTTAAGATTTTATTTATTTATTTGGACAGAGACAGAGACAGCCATCGAGAGAGGGAACACAAGCAGGGGGAGTGGGAGAGGGAGAAGCAGGCTCATAGCAGAGGAGCCTGACATGGGGCTGGATCCCAGAACGCCGGGATCACGCCCTGAGCCGAAGGCAGACGCTTAACCGCTGTGCCACCCAGGCGCCCCACTATTATTATAATTTTTAAAAATTATGATTTTGCAGCGTGTTGGTGCAGTTTGATCTAGCTGATGGATTTTAACTTCTGTAGAGATAGTATTTTGTCGTGGGAACACATGACATATGATCAGTGTAGTCCCCGCAGATGCCACGTGAGTCAGTTGCGGTGTTTGGACAGACCTTCTCCAAGCGCCTCGGGGTCCTCACGTGCGTCCCATCTCCTCCATGCGTTCCTGGGCCTGGAATCTTCGGCTTGTGGCCTTTCCAGACATCACCAGCAGGCACTGCCTGGGGGCTGCACTGGCCAACCCTCTCTGCTTTGGGGGGTGGGATCTCCCTACGGCCAAGCCCTTGGGTGGGGCGTGTAGTTTGATAGCTGCCTTACAAAAAAGACTTTCGGTTTTTAGAAGCAGAACAAACATGTTCTCTGTAAGTTGGAAAATTAAGAAACAAAAGCCTGCACGTAAAAAAACCCCGACTACATTCCCACCCTCAGAGAGGGGGCGTTGGCATCTTGGCGTATGTGGGTTTTGATGAAAAGGACCGGCTCTGATCTCTGCTGTGACCATGGGGCATGGGACCAGTGAAATATGGGGATTCTGCACCCCCTGCTCTAGACCCAGCATCCTCAGGGATCGGGGCAGGGATTTGGTGGCTCGGGATGGGGCTTTGCATCGGCTGGATCCGGGAGCTGCCTCTGCCCTGCAGTAGCTGTGGGACATGGCTCATGGAACCTCACCTCTCAGAGCCCCACGACTTTGTCTCCTTGCAGGGTTTTTTTTTTAGTTTTTATTTTTTTAAGATTTTTAAAAAAAGATTTATTTATTTATTTATTAGAGAGGGACAGTCAGCGAGAGAGGGAACACAAGCAGGGGGAGTGGGAGAGGAAGAAGCAGGCTCATAGAGGAAGAGCCTGATGTGGGGCTCGATCCCGGAACACCAGGATCACGCCCTGAGCCGAAGGCAGACGCTTAAGGACTGCGCCACCCAGGTGCCCCTATTTTTTAAAGATTTATTTATTTGACAGAGCACAAGCAGGGGGAGCAGCAGGCAGAGGGAGAGGGAAAAGCAGGCTCCCTTGCAGCGCTGGAGATCAGGAGCTGAGCCGAAGGCAGACATTCAACCAATTAGCCACCCAGGAGCCCCTCCTTGCAGGTTTTTTGTGCAGCCTTGCATTCAGTAGGTGCTCATTTGATGCTTGAAGGGATGCAGTACAGTAGGGACTACTGGGCACTACTGACATTTGGCCCAGATAATTCTGATCTAGGGGCTGTCCTGTGCATTCGGGGATGTGGAACAGCATCCCTGGTCTGCCCACCCAGTAGATCGTACCCGCCCCCCCCCCATTGTGACAACCAGAAATGACTGCAGGAGGACACTGCCCAATGTCCTCGGTGGGGGGGATCTGTCGCCTCTCCAGGACCCCTGTGGTATATGATAGGACCTCAGAGAGGACTGTCTGGAAGGCAGAAAAGCCCCAGGACAGTTTTCCTTGGAGTCTATGCCCAGTGTGTCGATTTTCTTCATTCAGATGCTTTCATTAGTACCTACTGTGTGCTGGGAGCTGTCCTAAGTGCTAGGATTCGTCTGGGAACAGGGCAGGCAGGCGGCCCCCCTTCTTGTTTGTCCCAGGCATAGCTGGACACTCTCCTCACTCACCCCGGGTTGGCCTTGGGCTATGGTGGTGACTTAAGCCCCATTCATGCCTTAGTCTCCCCCCTCTATGAGATGGGGGCAAAGGTGGTCCTGAGGAGCTGTCACCTTGGGCTGTTTCCTTTCCAGGCCTCAGTGTCCCCATCTGGAGAGTGGTGTTTGTGATGGCAATTACCTTCTGGGCTGCCGTTGGGGATTAGCGAGTTCTTTGCTCAGGCACATGGCACACAGTAGGTGCTTTATGACGGTGTGCAGATGATGAGTGCATAGACTCTGAAGGCCAAGTGTGCAAGCATCTGCCCTTGGGTCATCGCAGCCAGCTGGGCAGGGGGTGGGGTGTGCTGGTGGAGTGCCCACGGCATCCTCTCTGTGCCTGGCCATGCGGGTGGGGGTCTTGGTGGGAGGGAGCTCAGCTGCCCTCCTCCCCAGGCCTGTAAGGAGCTGGCTCAGTGGAGATCCCTAAGGCGATTAAGTGGGTTCATTTGATCCTGGACGTGAACTTGAGCAGGCGGCTTATCTCCTGGAGATGAAAGCCAGGCAGGCGATGAGTCCCCTGGCCCAGGCAGGGAGTTTGGGATTTTATCCTCCATCCTTTGCGCAGCTGGGGCCTGTGCTGGGGGCTTTTTGCCCCACCTGCCTCCAGCCCCCTCAGCTGCATGTTCAGACTGTGTGCTTTCGAGGCTGGTCTAATCCTGGCGGGCACACGCCTCGGTAATTCACTGGACCCTTTCAGTCTCGTGAGCCAGCAACGATGATCACTTTCCCTGTGTGACGGGCGAGCTGTTAGGGCCCAGAGAGGTCAGCTAGCTTTCCCAGGGCCACACAGCATCCTGACATGCCCCTCCCCCAAAAAATATTTGTAGCATCTATGTGGAAAATCCCTTTTTATTCTTGGGCACTGAAATTCCTCCCTCATACAGTCTTGACTTTACACAGAATTAACAACAACGAGAAGAAGAATCCGTGTAAGGCCCCAGTTGTAGTATAAAGGGAAATGGGAGGAAGGAGCTGCTGGCTCCCACTCAGGATCAGTACGTGCAGATTTGAGAGACGTGAGCTCAGAAGGGTGTCGGTACTGGAAATACATGAAAGGGACTTAAAAAAAATAAAATAAAAGCAAGTGTTTGGATTGGTTCTGGCCAGTTTTTTTTAATGGCCGGGTCATTTGAAAATTGCGTGGGGAGGATGACTTCTCACAGCATGGGCCTGCTTTCCCCAGCTGAGTGCCCGTCGAAGGACAGCCGTGATTGTCCCTGTACATTTCTGGCATGTTCTGGCTAGGGACACCGCCTCCGAGACCCCCTCTGCCCTAACCACATGAAAACAGTGACGGTGACAGCAGTCATATGACCACGTTGTTCCAGGCCCTTTCTGTAGTTAGGGTAATGCCAGTAAACTGTAATGTGCCGGGGGAGTGGGACCACTGCTGCGGAGACCCTCTCAGCTTTCCTACCACAGTAACACAAACAGTGATGGCAGACCGGGCCCCCGTCTGGCTTGGATGTCTGCAGTAGCCTCTCCCTGGTCCCTGAATCCACTCTTGTCCCTGGGATCTGTCCTCCCTGCGGCAGCCAGAGGGACCCTGTCTGAAGGAGGGGACTCTTCAGTGTCCCGCTCTCCAGGCTCTGCCTCCTCCTTGGAGAATAAACCCAGACGCCCCAAGGCCTGGGTGGCCCCTGCCGCCTTCACCCCTCTCCCCACCCGGGCTTTTACACTTGCTGCCCCCTGCCTGGCACGCTCCCTCCTTGCTGCTATGGGTCTCAGCTCAGATGTCACCCTTGGCGGGGGGGGGGTCGCTTCCCATCGCCATCCTTGCTCCCTGCATACTCCCTGTAGTGTTGTGTGAAGCCCCACAGTGCATTTATTCCCTGGGGTTTTGGTGGCCTTCCCACGTCAGAGGTCACTTCCCAGGCAGCAGGAGCTACTCCCGTGTTGTCTGCTGCTGGGCCCCTGATGTCTGGAATGGTGCTGGCACATAGTAGGGGCTTAGTTGGTTTGTGTCGATGGCTGGATGGGTCCCTTCATGGTGAGATAGAGCCTGGCTGGGCCTGACCTGGGGGAGGGGGTGGATGGGTGCTGGACACAGGGCCCTTGTCCCTCAGGGCTCCCAGCCTGCCTGGAACCGGCTGGACCAGTGCCTGCTGCTTCCTGCCCAGGGAGAGAGGCTCTGAGGGGGTCAGGGTGCACATGGGGTCAGCGGGGTGATGTAGGCCCCAGGGTTCCTTTGGCAATGTCTGAAGATACTTTTTGTTGTCACAAGGCGGGGAGAGGGGGGTGGGGAGGCACTCCAGGGGCCAGAGTTGCTGTAAACATCCTGCAGGGCACAGAGCAGCCCCACAGGGAAGAATGATCTGGCCCAAAGTGCTGGAAGTGGGCATCGGGCCTCGGGAACTCAGCATCTGGGCTGTGCTCTGGGCAGGGGAGGGCAGGGCAAACTAGGTCCCCTTTCCGAGCTGTGTCCACATCTCCGTGGCCCACAGTGTGCCCCTGGGCAGGGTGACTAGGCATCCCAGAGTTGCTCATCATGTCTGTTCCAGCGCAGGGCAGCCGTCAGCCTGCCTTGGTAATGCGTCCCCGACCAGGGTTCCCACAGTCTGGCTGCTGTAGTGTCTCCTCTTCCCGGGGCGAGAGCCAGTTGGAGGCGCTGCGAACGCGGTTGTTGCTGTGGGAGCTCCCCCTGAAAGCATCCTTTCCAGTGCCCTTCTTTACAGATGGCGAGGCTGAGGCCCAGCGCAGGCGAGGAATTGGCCCTGGGTTGCACAGCACAGTAGAGCCTGGACCAGGGAGGCCCGAGGCCCCCGAGGGAGGGGACGCCAGCTCTGGGGTTCCCACAGTCCTCTCCCTCTGGCTAGCAGGCTCCTCCCACTGACCAGATTCCACATCCCCTGTAGTCACTACGGTTATTTATTTTATAATTTGACGAATTTTTAAATCCTTCATGTCTACATGTATATATGTATGTCCCTTGTCATGTTGCATTTCTGTATTATTTATAACATTTATTTTTCTTATCGTAAAACCGTATTATTGCTGTATTCCTACAATGAATACTATTCAGTCAGAAACAGGAATGAAGTGCTGGTGCGTTTGTGATGCAGACGGACCTTGCAAACACGGTGCGGTATGAGAGGAGCCAGACAAGGCCATGCGGGGTCTGACTCTGTTGATAAGAAACGTCCAGAACAAGCAAGCTTGCAGAGCTGGGGGGGGGCAGATGAGTGGTTGCTGGAGGGGGGCTGGGGGCATGGCCGGAGTGGAGTGACTGCTTGTGGGCAGGGGGTTCCTTCCCTACCAGGTCCAGGAGATGTTCTAGAACTAGTTGGGGGTTGTGGTTGCACAACACTGTGAATGTCATCGGTGCTGCTGATTTTGTTCACTTTATAATGATTAATTTTATGTCACGTGAATTTCACCGCACTAGAAAACCAATCTGGAACTGAAATAGATGTGTATTTATTGAGCTCTTACTGTATGCTAGGCACCGTAGGCATTTGCTTACCAAGTCTCTAAGTCAGCCCCAGGAGGTGAGAGTTTCCGTTTCACAGTCAAGGGGCAGGCGCAGAGATGTTACGCGTCCTGTCCGGGATCACACAGCCAGAAAGCAGTGGAACCCTGACGGACGGTTGGACGTACAGACAGATGGACAGACGTGAAGCAGTGCCCGGGGCTGGATCCTGATGTCCCCGCCTCTCTCGGCTGAGCCCAGCCCGGAAAGTGGTAGAATCTGTGCGGGGGTGGGGCTCTCCTGCCTGCCTGCCTGCCCTCCAGCCATGAACACAACACTCCTGAGGGGCAGTGCTTTGCTGGGGCCGAGGGGCCCTCGGGGTCACTGGGTTGTGGTGCGTGTGGGTGGGATCCCGTAGCCCTGGGGCTGGTGTACCCGGAGTTGTTCACCTTCTTGCACCCTGAGAGGGACCCCAGGCACAGTGGCTGTTGTTTGTCTCCACCCCCACCCCAGCTACAGAAGCAGGAACTTTCCAACACAGGGTGCTGTGATTCAGTGTGGCTCACTCTGGGGATCACGGGGTCGGGGGGGCTGGGCTGTTTTCAGTTTCCGCTGAGTTTCTCGCTCTGACTCAGTGCTGCTCCTGGCCTCAGTGACCTGGGCTTATGAACACCTGCTGAGCCGAGCTCTCGCTCATGTGAGCCGTCAGAAAGATCCAGGCTTGATGCGTCCCTCGCTGGCTTCCTTGGACCTCGGTTTTCCCATCTGTGTAGTGGGGGCATGGAGAGAGGTGTTTATTGATGTCTTTCATATTGATCAGCGGATGTGAGGGGCTGCACATGTGTGGGTGTGTGTGAAGGGATTTGGTGCAGAAACAAGGGCCTAAAAGCCAGTGGAGGCTCTTGGGGAGGCCTGCAGCCTCTACGCCCTCCCCCATCCTCTCCACGGCAGACCTGGGCGGAGGGTGTGTGTGTCACGACGTCCTTCTATTCTCCAGGACAGCCAGCTGCCAAGTCCAGTGGGTGAATGCATGGTGGCCACTGAAGCCTGCATCTCCCACCGGCTCCTGTTGTAGAGGTTGGGACGGAAGCCTGTGCTCTGGGTCTTCTCATCCTGGCCTGGCTAAGGGGCTAAGTCTGGGTGCCCGAGGTGCTGGGGGAGTTGACTGATGTCCGAGTAGGATTGGGGGCTGGGCTCCGGTCCCTGGGGAGGCCCAATGGCAAGCTTGAGCTGAGCCCCTGACCTGAGTTTGAACAGCGCCGCCTCCTGGCCTGCGAAGTAATCCCGGCCTCATCCCTGCTTTCTAGATGGGGAAACTGAGGTTTGCAGAAGCAAGGTGACTTCCTCAGGCTTTTCAGAATGGCAGGGCTGGGCCTCAGCCAGCCTGATTTTTGCCGATCTGGTTATTACTGTTTTGTAGCTGAGGAAACAGCCTCAGAGAAGTTCAGCCGTGAGTGTGGGGTCATCCAGCTGGAACCTGGATTGAGTCCGGGTGTCAGGCCAGGCCCTGGGCTTCAGGGACTCTGGGTATGGGCTCCCTTGCTGGGCCTTACTGTCCCATCTGTGCAGTGAACACTGCCTCAAGGATTGGTCCCTCCTGGTGCATAGGTCGCGGAGGATGGGGCCTGGGCTGATGTCCAGCGTGCAGGCGGGTGGGGAGCATGCGGAGGGGGGCTGGGAGAGGGAGTGGGGTGGGGCGGATGATAGAGCATAGAGGGAGGAAGTGTGCAAGGACCCTGATCGTTCTTTGGATCAGGTCAGCGGGAACCATCCTGCCCGCCCTCGGTTGCTGGATTCCCTGGAATATCCCCTGGGCCTCGGGTGACAAATCTCTTTCACCGTCTCTTGACCTGGACAATTAATTGCTTCTGGTGATCGATGGCTCCATGGCACCCTTGCTCTCCCAGGCAGCCCCCAGCCCCTCCCTGCAGCCACTAATGGCCCAGACCCCGCTCCGGGGCGGGGGGGGGGGGGGGGAGCCTGGGGCCAGAGGCAGGGAAGGCTTTGCAGCAGTTT
The DNA here is from genome assembly GCF_002007445.2 of Ailuropoda melanoleuca. Lineage (NCBI taxonomy): Eukaryota > Metazoa > Chordata > Mammalia > Carnivora > Ursidae > Ailuropoda > Ailuropoda melanoleuca. The sequence goes on from NC_048229.1 coordinate 5,000,763, forward strand.
TCCTTCTGGCTGACCGTTAGGATCCAGTGGCAGACAGCCTCTCTGGGGGGAACCCCCCCCGCTAACATCTTGGGATGCTTGCTTTGTGCTCTCAAAGGGGAGAGATTGAATTATCTTTACAATGAGGGGGCCACTGAAGGGCATCCAGAGACTTCTGGAAGTTTCCACCCCATGGAGAGAGCCTGCTCTCTTGTCTCCTGCCCCACAGGGAGCTTCTGGGCAGAGGTATCCAACAGAGATAACGTTGTGTGGTTATAGTGGGTGCCTGGATGCAAATCTCAGCTGTGGGAAGCCCGGGTGAGTGTTCTTGCCTCGCTGCCTCATTGCCCCCATCTGTAAAATGGGGAGGGCCATAGGGCTGTTGTGAGAATTAGCCAGTTACTAGGCACGGAGGGCTGAACGGTATGCCTGGCACTGTGAAGCCCTCAGGAGGGGAGCTCCAGGTCCCTGCGGGCTGTCAGTGCCGGTGGTGGACAGACAGATGGATGGACAGATGGCTCCTCCATGCTGGCGCCTCCACAGGCCTGGAGGGAAGCCCCTGGCCCTCCCAGCCTGGTCTGCGCTGCCTGCCCTGCCTTGGCCTGTGCTTGGCAGGGAGCCAGGCTGCTGAAGCCACGCGCCTGGGCCCCCGCCTGCCCCCCTTCCCTCCAGAAGCAGTCAATATTCCGGCTCCTTCCTGGCGTCTGATTCTTCTGTCGGTTGCTGTCCCCGAAGATGGCCCCACACCCCGAGCGAAGAGATGGGCAGGAGGTTTCAGAGAAGCGTGTTTGGGGCCAAATTGGTGGTGTTGAGGTTAAGAGGATGGGGCGGCTGCGCATAAGCCCAGGTTTCATCTAGTCTACCCGGCCCTCGAAGCCTGTGCCATCTCACGGGGCTGCCAAACCTCTCTGGGCCTTGGTTTCTCCACCTTTGAAATGAGGTCAGGATCGTGCCCCCCTTGCTGGGCTGTGAAGATGGCCCAAAGCCTGCCGAGGGGGTGTTCCCGTGAGGGTGACCAGTGTGGTGGCTTGCCCGACGGTGGTGTAGGCCTCTCTTGAGAGCCCAGACAGGTGGACTTGGGGGCTGGGGTGTGCACTGGCAGCATCAGGGCTGCTCTGCCCTTCTCTCCCTGACTGTGTGCCCCCTTTGCATGGGCCTTGGGGCCCCTTGAGTGTCCCCCACCATTGGATGGGCTCTGTCCCCTTTGGATGGAGCCATGCGTCCCCCTCCTCATAGCCCTCTCTTGGGCCCCCACCCCCTCCTCCTCTTTGTCCTACCCTAGGCCCTGTCCACTTCCACCCACACCCCCTGGCCTCGCTGTGGCCACCACCATCCTGGCGGGAGGGGGAGGGGTGGGGTGGCCAGGGCTCCTTTTGGCCAGTGTGTGCCCCCGCCTTCTGCCCCCCAGCGCTTGCTGGCTGCCGCAGTCCGGTGGGGAATCAGAGACCTGGAGAACTCCCCGTGATTGCCTCTGCAGCTTCTAGGAGAGCTGGTGCAGGCGGCACGCCTCAGCTGTCACTTGAGAAGGAAAATAAAATGTCCCAGTGGCTTCTAAATGGAAGGGCCGTGGAGCCTGCCTCCCACTCCGGCTGTCTGGGCTGCTGGCTACTGCAGCGGTGGGGAAGGCCCACCCCCGGCCCCTCTCCACCTGATGTGAGGAGATGTGCCGGGTGGCCCAGGCAGCTCCCCTAGGTCCTCCTCTGTGCCTCGTCCCACCCCGAAAGGCCTCAGAGCCCTGGCCTGCTTCCAGCCTGGAGCCGGGGTCATGTGGTGGCTGAAGTCCGCAAATCCAGCCTGCAGGGACCGCTTGTGGAGGTCACGCTCGCCCCTTGGGGGCCAGTGCCCACCTTGTGGATGGCCTCTGCAGAGGTCCGGCACGGCTCACACTGCTGGCTGCTGCAGCCACGTGGAGGCTTGCATGGGCGTCACTTCCCTTTCCTCGAAGGGGCAGGCACCTCAGTGGTCCCCGGGCTGTGGGCGACTTCGTAGAACTTGCCCCATGCCTGCTGACGCGGTTTGACATGGGAAGGCTGGGGCTGCAGGCGGAGCATCTCCCCTCTGAGGGCCAGCACTGGGGGTCCTGCCCTGGAGCAGCAGAGCCGGGTAGGGGGACCGGGTCCCAGCCCTGCCTGCGGGCTCCCCTGGGCAGGAGGCGATGCCTGGGGTGCTGCTGGTGACTTGTGGCGCCTGCTCCTTGTAGGGTCCCAGTCTGTGCCTCTGCGGTGACTGTGAGGCACAGTGAGGGTGCCACGCCCTCCGCAGGGACCACGGAGGGGTGGGGCAGCTGGCCGTGAGATCGCCTCTTGGAGCCTCAGTCTGTCCATTGGGGAGCCGGGCGGCAGCAGCTCCAGAGAGAGGCTGCAGGAAGAATTAAGTTGGATCTGCGCTGCCTGGCCCAGTGTCTGAGCTAACACAGGGAGGGGTTGCCCCGACCATTGACATCCCTGACGCTCAGCCCCCATGCAGGGGTTAATACTGCCGGGGCTCCTATCCTGACTTCTCCACTCTCCAGCTCAACCTCCCTGGGTCTCAGTTTTCTCATTAGTAAAGTGGGGATAATAAAGAACCCGTTTGAAGGGTTGTTGGAGTTTAGTAAGTACTCAGTCTGGGGCTGCCACTGAGTTGCTAAGTGTTAGTTACGACTACTGTTATTATTAGTTGTTGGTTTTGTGGCTGCTCTCAGATAGGATGTTGCGGGAGTGAGGGCTGCCTGGAGGAAGAGGGCCTTGGGCTTGTACGCATGGGTGTGATTCTGGTGGGTGTGGGAGGTGCGTGGTGGGGGGCGGCCTGTCTGTCGGGGGAGGGGACTGGTGGAAGATAGCAGGCAGGTCTAGGGCCATACTGTGTGCCTGGGCCCATGACGCACCCACTGTGTGCCGGATGCTGCGTTGGCTCTGTTGTGATCTCATTGGGTTCACTGTATGCCAGGCCTTCTCTCAGCCCTGCTGTCAGCTGCACCCCATGGTGTTGACCCTGCTGTGCACGGGCCCCCCCATGTGTACCCGGCCTCTTTTACTCTGAGCCTCGCCTTGCAGGTCCCACTCTGCATCTGGCTTTGGGTAGACTTGTGGCCTCAGTGAGGGATGAAATCAGGTCCTTTCCTGGGGGACTCAGGGTCTGCTGGGAGTGGCCAGACAGAGCCTTTGGGTGGGGTGGCACTGAGGGCCAGAACATGCCTGGACTGTCTAGAAAGGCTTACTCGTTGGGTGGGAGGGGAGAGGGCATGATGGAGTTGGGCTTTGAGGCATGTGTAGGAGTTCTCTGGAGAGACCACTTGCTATCAGCTGTACCAGGGCAAGCTGCAGGCCCAGACCAGTCCAGTATGGGCCTCAGTCTGCCTCACTGTGGAATGAACACATTAGGGAGAAATTTGCTGGGGTCCTAGAAGAGTCAAGAAAGTGTCCAGTTCTAGCCCTTGTTCTGTAAGTTTCCAGCTGAGACCCTTGGGACAGGGGACCATTCCATGTGACATCTCTCCCTTTCCCTGTTTGTCTTGGAGCACTGCTCTGAGGTCCCGAGGAGAGGGACACGTTGACAGCACTCGTTGTGACAGTTTGTCGAGCACCTATGCTGTGCTGGGAGCTGTTCTGTATTGGCTTGTTCAGTGGGTACCGCACCCTACGGGGAGCAGGGGACACTGTCCCCACCCCTCGGGTTACAGATGGGGAGCCAGAGGCACAGGGAGAGGAGTGGTTTCAGTGTGTTTGGGACTGGAACCCAGGCTGCCTCTGGCCCCACCTCGCCCATTGTCTGTGGGTACCACGGGTGCTCTGTCAACACCTGCTCTCTTCCCTGCCCCTCAAAAATGTGCCCCCTGGGGCCCTGACCGCGGTGCTGCCCCTGCCGTGGGAGGCTGGGAGGAGGCTGGGTTGGGAGAGAGGATTTGTTCTGTGTGTTCGTGGGTGCTCTGGGGCACACGGAGGTAAAGGCCTGATATCACACGAGGGCCTGGAGGGGCCAGCAAGGTTGGGGACTTGCCCCTGGGTGGCCACGGTGGGGCCTGGTGGGAAAGGCCAGGAGGAGCTGGAGTCCAGCCATCAATGCTTGCCTGGCCCTGAGGCGGAGCCCTTAGGTTCTGACTTTAAGAGAGACTCCAGTGCAGGAGGAAGCCCGAGGCTGGGCCTGGGCAGGAGGTCGCTACCTCCAAGGAGCCCTCAGTGATTGACCTAGACCTGTCCTCAGCAGCCCTGCCTCACACTGTTCCTACTCAGTTTTGAGTCCTGTGGCCTTGCCCTGGAGATAAAACCCAGGGGTCCTCTCCCTGCCCTGTTGGCTGTTTCCAGTTCAGCTGGTTCCCACCTCTAGGCCTTTGCATCTGTTGTGCCCTCCTCCTGGAGTGCCCTTCCTGCTTATCTCTACAGGACCAGCTGCTCCTAGACCTTCAGCCCCGGTGTGCAGTGTCACCTCCTGGGGAGACCGTCCCTGCCCCACCCCCCATGCCCTTCATTGCAGGTTCTCTCTGGTTTATGTCCCTCACTGCTCTTTGAAGTCACCCTGTTCACTTACTGATGCGCCTGTGGGGGGGTGTGGGTGTGGGTGGGCGTGCCCATGTCCACTTAGAGCCCTCCTTGTTTGTGTTCAAGGCTGCATCCGCCCTGGAGTTTGAATTCTGGCTAGCTCTGTCCTCTCCCGGCTCTGTGGCCTTGAGCTGGTGGCTTCCTGTCTCTGAGTGAGGCGGGTGGACACATTGGGCTGGCCTCTGTGACTCGGGTGATCTGGGCAGGCTTCCTGGAGGAGGAAAAGGCGGTGCTTGTGCTCAGTCCGGGAGGGCGGAGGGGGCGGGTGAGGGTGCATTTGGCAGAGGCCTGAAGGGGCTTATTGTGGGTCTCAGCCCGTGGGCCCGGAGCCACTGACGCCGTTGATCTAGAGTTGCCGTGGGTTTGGGAGAAGGAGCCCCCCTTGGATCTGCTTTGCTGGGAGAAGAGGAGGACAGGAAGGGGCTGGAAGTCGGCATCCGTGGCCTGGGCCAGGACAGGGCTGCCCAGGGGAGTGGAGTAGGAAGGGTGCCTGGTCCCCCCACGTGCTCAGTGAGTGAAGCCCGCACGGATGTGAGTGAGTGTGAGGTGCCCAGGAGCATGGATCAGGAGCATGTGAGTGGATGAGGCAATGAGCCAGTGGGCGAGTGGCCGAGGGTGTGCACGGGCGTGAACAAGTGTGTTCAGCACCAGCATGAGGGAGACGGTGGGTGAGGCTGAGGGGTGTGGAGCATGGCTGGGCCCCCGCGGCTGCTCCCTGGCCTGTTGGGCATGGGGGTTGGTGCTGCCCCCTCTTGCAGAGGACCCAGGGCAGAGGGAGGGCCTGGGGACATGCAGCTCTGTCCTGGGAGGTGCGAGCCCCTCCATGCTGGCAGGGGGGCGGCGGGGGAGCCCCAGCAACCCCCTCCCTGGCTGCCCTGCCTCGTGTTCTGGCTCCCACCACCCAAAGGGCATGAACCCGGGTTCAGATCGCAGCTGTGTGACCTTGGGTGGATTACCTCCACTCTCTGAGCCTCGGCTGCCTGGGCTGGAACACAGAGGTGTGGGTGGTCATGAGGAATAACGCGAGTGCTGCGTGAAACGCGTTTGGAACACAGACAGGCAGGAGGCTATGTTTCTCTTCTCCCTCCCCTACGCAGAGCTGACCAGGGCTCCCTGACCCCTGTCCAAGCTGTCCAGCCCAACTCCCTCCTGCCTGCCCTATGGATTCTCCTTGTGGCGTGCTCTTCCCTTCCACCTCTCCCGCCTCCGCGGGGACCCTCCCAGGCTGGTGCAGGAGCCTGCCCTTGGCCACTGGCTTCCACCCTCCACTGCCCGGCTGGAATGCGCTCTCCAAATCCCAGTGGGAGCTTGTGCCTTCTGGGCATGCAGAACTCTCCTGAGGGTCTCCCCGCTCTGGGAGTAAAGCTGCTGCCTGCGGGCTCTTTGTGACCAGTCAAGTCTCCCTGGGTTTGTGCGTTCAGTCTGTTCCACCTGCGGTTCTGGGTTCCACGCGCTTTGTCCCCTTCTCTGCTCCCACCCGCCCTCTACCCCTGTGTCCTCTCTTGGGAAGCCCCGGTCAATTCTCTAGGTTGGGAACTGCTCTCTGGACTTGCGTGTGACTCAGTCATTACTGGGAGATGGCCCTATCTCCCCCTGGTCTGTGTGACCCTTGGGCAGCCGGGCTGGTCCTGCCCCCCTGCTGCCAGGTGCTCTGTGTCCCAGGACTGTAGGAGGAACTGGCTGGAATTGGGAGAAGGTACACAGAAGTTGGGGTCTGAGCCCCCAGCTGTGGCCTGGGGAGAGCGCCCATTGGGCCTGACCATCCTCGAGCCCTTTACAAGGTTTTTGGGAGCCTGGTTCCAGACGGCTGTGGGGACGTGCCTGGGCCCTCCCTGCTCCCAACCTTATGTGGGGGCCTGTCTCTGGAGCTGCCGCAGATGGCAGGACCAAGTGCCAAGCCTGGGGGCATCATAATGAAAAAAAACTCAACAGAAAAAGAAGGGGATGGAAAGAAAGGGTGGGGTTGTCCACCTTGAGCTATCTTCAGCTGCCCCTTTCAGGGCTCTTTGGGATCCGAACGGCCTGCCAGGGCAGACGGCTCCTGGAGCTTCGCCGCCTGCTCCTGGGTAGGGGTAATGGTAGTGCCCAGCGGTAACTGAGCGCTTGTGGTGTGCTCTGCAAGCACTTTGCATCCACTCTGAGGTCCGTACATTTACCACTGTTCCCATTCCAGAGATGGGAATACTGAGGCTTGGGAGGTGAAGCAACTCATCCAAGGGTGCACAGCTGGGAAGGGCAGAGCCCCTATTTGAACCCAGGGATCCTGGCTGCAGAGGCCGAGCCCTGCATGGAGCTGTCCCCAGTGCTGTGAGACTGGTCATCCCCAGCTCCACTTGTCTCGGCATGGGTGAAGAAGGGGCTTCTGGAAGGCCCACTGGATTTTGAGATGTTTGCACATGCATGGGCCATGGAGACATCTTGGGGAGCGGGCCCATTTTCTGGATGGGAAGACTGAGCTCAGAGAGTGCTGGGGGCTTGCCCAAAGTCATAGCTGTTAGTGGGACCGGAGCCAGCTTTCTGGACTCTCTGCCCAGTGCTCTGCCCACTGTACAATTTCTTTACATTTTTTTTTTTTCTGTGTAAAAGCCAACATAATAACACAAGAACACATGGGTGCAGATGAATGAATAATCATATACCATGTAGCCCCCCCGTCCTGGCCCCCATGGTGATCAGCATCCTGGCTTTTCATGGGAATCTTTCTGTTCTGGGGTGACCACCTCTGTGGGCCTCTCTACATGTGAAACTTGAGTGTTGCCTTTCCCAGAATCGTGTGCGTGGACCAAGGGTGTGTGGCAGCCCTTTGAGCCTGGCATGTGTGCTCGGCACGAGAGCCTGAGGTCCCTCTGCCTGATTGTGTGAGCCCCTACTTTGTCACATGTTGCTGGGGACAAGCAGTATTCTGAGGCGCACCTGTTGGTGGACGGCTGGATCGTTTGCGGGTTTTTTGGTGTGATTATGAAGAAAGCGGTAACAGACGTTTGTGTGGAGTCTTTGTGAGGACCTGTGGTTTCATTCCTCTCGCAGAATGGCCCAGGGGTGGGATTGCTGGGTCCCATGGTCACGAGATACTTGGTGTCTGTCTGTCTTTAATCTTAGCTGTCCAGGTGGCTGTGCGCTGGCCCCGGAGGGCTTTAACTTGCTTGCGCTCTCCCGATGATTAGTGAAATCGAGCACTTTTTCATGTGCTTATGGGCCATTTGTATATTGACTTTTGTGAAGTGCCATCAAGTCTTCGGTCCGTTCTTCTGTTGGGTTGACTGGCTCTTTCTTATTTCTTTGTGGGTGTCCTTTATATATTCCGGACACGAGTTTCCACCTGACCGTTTCTGACTTTGAATGGTGATGTGGAAATTCTTGAGATGAGAATAGCAGGTGCACTCCTTCAGGGGTCCCCTGCATGTCCATAGGGTCCTCTGGGAGGTTCATGGGGGGGTTCACAGTGACACTGTGATCTGGGCCCCCAGCTCCTCAGTGGCCCTGCTGATTGTAACCACACAGCTCAGGTTGGAATCCCAGCTCTGTGACTTCCTAGTGGTGGGACTGGGGGGCAGGAGACTTTGCTTCTCTGAGCCTCAGTGTCCCTCTCCGTCACTGGTGGCAGAGTGCCCGCTGGGCTGTGGCAGGGAAGTGCTTGGCCTAATGCATCCAGAGCCCCAGGCACAGACCAGTGGACCGCGCCATCCCTACCCACACATTGACGTGGCCGTGCCATACTTAGCTCATGTGTGGAGGCTGCTGACTTTTTACTAACAAGACTCGTATTTTCCTCCTGCAGGACTCCCAGGCTCTTTGAGGACTCCACGTTGCTGGAGGCTGTTTCTGGTAGGTTCACAGCTGTCCCCACTGCTATCTCTAGTGGATTCACATTGCTGGGACCTTCTCATGGGCGAGGGCAGGAATTTCTGGGGAAGCCAGATTCCTCCTGCTGGATGTGGTTGGGGGCCCAGTGTGACCTGGTGGGGTGGGATCTGGTACCCCAGAGTTGCCCAGGGCAGGGAATGGCTTGGGGGATTTGGGGGTCCCTGGGGATAGGATATGGTGCCCGAGAGAAGGGGCGGTCCCTGACAGTGTAGATGTGGGATGGTGGGTTCATGGGTGCATTGCTTCTATGCTCTGAAGGTGGCTGCAGGCATGGGGAGGAAGAGGCCCGTGGAAAGGCCCTTGTGTTGGGGTGGCGGGTGTTGGAGGATGTCCTCAGCCCGGACACATGCGTGCCGCTATAACCGCCATGCCAGTGGGAGATGAGGGGGCCCGTGTGCCAAGCCCTGGCACTGCTGCATTCATGCTGGGCACCCAGGGCAAGTCACTTCCTCTCCCTGTGTCTCCACTTCCCAGCCTGTAGACTGGGGGCACTAACAGTGTCCCCTCGCAGCGTGGCAGTGACGATGACATGAGCTTAGACAGAACAGAGCCTGGCACGGAGTAGGTGCTTGACAAGCCGGTGTCACAGCTAGTGCTTTCCCTGTGTGGGTCTCCCGGCAATGCCCCCCAGACGGGCTGTGATCCTCATTTTACAAACAAGGAAACTGAGGCACATGTGGGTCACCTGTCTCAGCTGGAAGCTAAGACCTGGGACTTGAACCCTTGGTTGACCCTCCCAGGGAACCTGGCAGCTTCCTTCCCAACATGCTCATTTGGCAGCAAGCAGACTAAGGCCATACTGGGCAGGTCTGTGTCCACTGCCTGTCCCTCCACCTGGTACCTTGGATGGCAGGGCCTCTCCCACACCGGGGGACTGGGGAGGGGTCAGATGGGCACAGGCAGGGTTTGGGATGACAGGGGAGAGGGAAGGCAGTCCAGGAGCAGGTCATGCGTGGTGGACAAAAGCTTGGAGCTGGGAATTCGGAGGTTCGGCCTGGCTGGTGCACAGCATCTTCTGTATTACGTTGATCTTTAACTAGGAGAGGTGCAGTACTCCTGAGCCGGGACTCTGGAGTCCGGCTGCCTGAGTGCGGGTCTCTCTTGGCCACTCATTATTTGCATGACCCTGGGAAAGGCCCTGTGCCACCCGGTGCCTCAATTTTCCCTTCTATAAAATGGGGATGCTACCATATCTCCCTGCCTCCCCCCCAGCCCCCACAGGATTGGTAATGAGTGGATTGTTGCTAAGATTTCTGTGTTTTTATAATTTTTTAAGCAGCTGGGGAACTTGTAGCAGAGGGGGCTGAATCCATGGCCCCTTCTCCCTGTGCCTGGTCCCCATCCCTGGAGTCATGGGGCTTGGCTCAGGGAAGACAGGTGCTGACCCAGGCCTGGTAAAGACTAAGGCCAGGTCCTGGGAGATAGACCCTGGTGCGTATGACAGGGACAGTCCATTCCCCTCCCCAAGAGTTGGAAGATTTGGAGACCTAGCGGAGGATGCCTCCCAGAGGGATTGTGGGGAAGGGGTCCTGGGTCTGGGTCACGAGGTGAGCACCCAGTACCAGCCCATGCCCTGGAGGAAGGAGTGGTCAGTGGGGATGGCCTCCGAGAAGCGACAGCTAGGTGCCTTCCTGGCTCCGTGGCTCCGTGGCTGTGTGGCACTGAGCACTCTGCTGAGGCTTCAGAGATGGGGCATGGGCTTCTGTGAGCATGTGGTGCTCAGCAGGTGGTAGGTGCTTGTTCACTGCTCCCCATGTCTTTTTTTTACCTCTGACTGACAGAGCTGTTCCTTTGGGGGGTGAGGAGGGGGCATCAGCTAGGTCTGGGCCCCAAAGGAGGGTTTGAGGGGGGCTGAGTGGCCGGCAGAGCCCCCAGCCTGACCTGCAGCTTCCGTGGCAGGGCTGAGATCAGGCACTCTGTGCTCCTCTGGGCTCCCAAGCACCTCCCACCTTTGCCCCCCCTCCCCCAGAGTCATACCAGGTGCAGACGGGGACCTGGGAGGGACAGCTGGGGTCCCCGTGCAGTACCATTGTGCATGGGGTAAACTGAGGCTGAGAGGCAAGTGGGAGGAGTTTCAGTCCTTGTCCCTGATACCTAGTCCTTGTCCCTGACACCCAGCCCTTGGCTGATGTCCTGGCTTCCCTGGCAGTTCTGCAGCAGATGGGCCTCCTGCACACCTGGGCTTGAATCCTTGTCCGTGCCTTGGTTTCATCATCTGGCAAATGGGTGTCCTGCAGGGTCATTGAGGGCATTGCTGGGCCCACAGTAGGTAAGCACGTTCTGACTCAGACCTGGCTGCTATCGAGAGGTTTTACTCCTCTTCAGAAGACATTCATTCGCAGAACGATTATTCCTGGGGCACCTACTGTGTGCTAGGCGTTGTTCCAGGTGGTGGAGAAGGAGCTGTGAGTAGGGTAGACGAGTGTCCTGTCCTCCCTGGGTGAGGCAGATAGTAAGCAAGTCACATACACACGGTGTGTCCTGTGGTGGGGAGCTCGGGCAGGAAGAACCGATGGAGAAGGGGTTTGGGAAGTGTGCGGGTGGGCTGGGGGTGGCCATTTCAAATGGGGGGGAGTGAGGGTGGTGCTACTTGAGAAGGTGGGTTTGAGCAAAAACCTGCAGGAGGAGAGGAAGGGTGTCCCGGGCAGAGGGAACAGTTCATGCGAAGGCTCTGAGGCTGCGTGGAGTGGGCCTCTGGGTTTGCAGGGGACTGTGTGAGATATGGGTGGGTTTTCTTGGGGCTGGCCTCTCTCTTTTGCTCCCCAACTTCCCCCTTGCCCCAGGAGGCAGGAGGAATCAAGAAGCTTGTAGGTTGCCTGCTTCTTGAGCCAGGCCCTGGCCCCATGCCTTGGAGGTGGGGAGGTATGGGCGACCCTGGTGGTCGTCCCGCCGTGGTGATGATGAGCCCATTGAGGTTTGGGTACCTCTGAGGTTGAAGGAAGGCCGCCTTGCCCGGGGCTGGGGGGGTCCCTTCCTCCTCCTCCTCTGCCTTTTGGTCCTCCATCAATCTGCCTTACTGGCCTAATGGGGAGCCTTCCTCCCAGGGCTGAGTTATCTGCTTGTCATGCCATGGCCCACCCGAGGACGATAAAAGGGCTTTTTGTCTGCAAGCACTTAGCTTCCTCCTCTGGGGCAATCCATCACGTCTGAGGAAGGAGGGAGGCAGACAGATGGGGGAGGGGCAGAGGGGGTCCCAGGAGCCCCCCCCCCCCCCCAGACCCAAGTGGCTCCTCAGCCCAGAGACAAGGCCTGTCTGGGGACAGGCAGGGGCAGCTGGGAGGGGGACCATGGGGGCGGCGCAGAGGCAGGGCCGATGTATGAAGACAGAGGCGCTGTGTCGACTCTTTGCCCCGCAGCTCCCGGCTGGCAGCTTGAGGGCCTTTCTGAGACCCTCACCAGAGCTGGGGGTGGGGAAGACATGCGTAGGCCAGGGAGGCCCAGGGTCCAGGATAGTAATGTAACAGCCACAGCAAACACTCCTGTCTCCTGAGACCCCCTTCTAAGCACCTCGTGGGATTATCTCATTTAATCCTCAGAGCGACCCCATGAGATGGGGACTGTTGTTGTCCTGTTCCATAGATGAGGAAATCAAGGCACAGGGAGGGGATGTGATGTCCCCAAGAGGGCAAGTGGCAGAGGGAGGGTTTGAACTCAGGGAGCCCAGCTCTGGAGTCTCTGTGCTCGTGTATGTCGCTGGAGGAGGTGGCGTTTGGTTTGGGGTGTGGGGGGGCAAGCCAGGTGTGGGTCTTGACCTGAGTGGGTGGGGAGTACTCCTGGCATCCCAGGTCGGGGAGCTGTGGGAGCCGGCGCACAGGTGGGCAGGTGGGGTTTGCCCTTGCAGTGTGGTGCGTGATGGTGTACAGATGAGGGCCGAGGGGTTGGGTATGGGTGGGGGCTGGGGTGGCAGGCTTTCCAGGTACTTGGGGAGGAAGATGGGGACCAATCATCCTGCAGACGGATGAGTGTGCAGGTGTGTATGTTGGGAGCTTGCGGGGGGAAGTTTCTTGGGGCTTAGCCCTGCAGAATCACACCCCTCAGAACTCTATTTGCTCCACCTTGGAGCAGAGAGAGGGCCCACTAGCTTTGTTGCTGGTTGGGCGGGGCCCTGGTCCCTCCGCTGGGTGGAGGAGGTGAGCACATGGGGGTTCTCTGCCCTGGGCAAGCTGTCCCTCCCCCTCCTTTCCTTCCTTTCCCCTCCTCCCCTGCCCCTCGCTCCATTCCCCTCCATCTCTCCCTTCCCCTCCTTCCCCTCTTCCTTCCTCCCCCTCCTCCCTCCCTACCCCCCTCCTCCTTCCCTCCCCTTCCCACAACCCCCCTCCTTCTCCCCACAGGCCACCCTCAAATGACAGCAATTAATGGTGCCTCTGATGGGCTGGGAGGACGGGGCTGACAGTTGAGCGTGTCTGCCTGCGGCTGGCCCTCTAATCGGGCCCGGGGGACGCCCCCTCCTGCCATGGCTTCTAGGGCCCGCTCCATCACTCAGAGGGTAGCAGGGAACAGGGGCTGCCTTTGGCGGGCAGGTGCGTGTGAGCTGGCACAGAAGCTACTCGCTAGGTCCTGCCATCCTTTTATTATTATTATCTTTTTTCTTTCCTAAATGGGGGGCTTTGGGGTGACCCTTGTCATACCCCAGTTAGTGTCCATGTGATGGCTAGGCCACCAAGGTGCCCTTCCCCACTGGGACGTCCTCTCCGCTGGCCAGCTCCTGCCCCAAAATGACCTCTGGGGTATTGAGCCGCCATCAGGGCCAGCCCCTCCCCCCAGGGCCCCCATCCTTTCGTGTCTGCCCTCCTGGTTGGAGTGTCGAGGGGCCTTGTCCTGTTCTGCACACCAGGCATCAGTTAAATGCTGGAGCCCCGGCAGCCGGGAGCCTTCAGTGACGGGGGTAGCCACCCAGGCCTGGAATCTTGTCTGGTGGGGGTCTTGTGTGTGTTGTGGGGGGGGGG
>NC_048229.1:5014837-5077619 GCF_002007445.2 Ailuropoda melanoleuca
CCCCCCCCCCCGCAGGACCCAAGTGGCTCCTCAGCCCAGAGACAAGGCCTGTCTGGGGACAGGCAGGGGCAGCTGGGAGGGGGACCATGGGGGCGGCGCAGAGGCAGGGCCGATGTATGAAGACAGAGGCGCTGTGTCGACTCTTTGCCCCGCAGCTCCCGGCTGGCAGCTTGAGGGCCTTTCTGAGACCCTCACCAGAGCTGGGGGTGGGGAAGACATGCGTAGGCCAGGGAGGCCCAGGGTCCAGGATAGTAATGTAACAGCCACAGCAAACACTCCTGTCTCCTGAGACCCCCTTCTAAGCACCTCGTGGGATTATCTCATTTAATCCTCAGAGCGACCCCATGAGATGGGGACTGTTGTTGTCCTGTTCCATAGATGAGGAAATCAAGGCACAGGGAGGGGATGTGATGTCCCCAAGAGGGCAAGTGGCAGAGGGAGGGTTTGAACTCAGGGAGCCCAGCTCTGGAGTCTCTGTGCTCGTGTATGTCGCTGGAGGAGGTGGCGTTTGGTTTGGGGTGTGGGGGGGCAAGCCAGGTGTGGGTCTTGACCTGAGTGGGTGGGGAGTACTCCTGGCATCCCAGGTCGGGGAGCTGTGGGAGCCCGGGCGCACAGGTGGGCAGGTGGGGTTTGCCCTTGCAGTGTGGTGCGTGATGGTGTACAGATGAGGGCCGAGGGGTTGGGTATGGGTGGGGGCTGGGGTGGCAGGCTTTCCAGGTACTTGGGGAGGAAGATGGGGACCAATCATCCTGCAGACGGATGAGTGTGCAGGTGTGTATGTTGGGAGCTTGCGGGGGGAAGTTTCTTGGGGCTTAGCCCTGCAGAATCACACCCCTCAGAACTCTATTTGCTCCACCTTGGAGCAGAGAGAGGGCCCACTAGCTTTGTTGCTGGTTGGGCGGGGCCCTGGTCCCTCCGCTGGGTGGAGGAGGTGAGCACATGGGGGTTCTCTGCCCTGGGCAAGCTGTCCCTCCCCCTCCTTTCCTTCCTTTCCCCTCCTCCCCTGCCCCTCGCTCCATTCCCCTCCATCTCTCCCTTCCCCTCCTTCCCCTCTTCCTTCCTCCCCCTCCTCCCTCCCTACCCCCCTCCTCCTTCCCTCCCCTTCCCACAACCCCCCTCCTTCTCCCCACAGGCCACCCTCAAATGACAGCAATTAATGGTGCCTCTGATGGGCTGGGAGGACGGGGCTGACAGTTGAGCGTGTCTGCCTGCGGCTGGCCCTCTAATCGGGCCCGGGGGACGCCCCCTCCTGCCATGGCTTCTAGGGCCCGCTCCATCACTCAGAGGGTAGCAGGGAACAGGGGCTGCCTTTGGCGGGCAGGTGCGTGTGAGCTGGCACAGAAGCTACTCGCTAGGTCCTGCCATCCTTTTATTATTATTATCTTTTTTCTTTCCTAAATGGGGGGCTTTGGGGTGACCCTTGTCATACCCCAGTTAGTGTCCATGTGATGGCTAGGCCACCAAGGTGCCCTTCCCCACTGGGACGTCCTCTCCGCTGGCCAGCTCCTGCCCCAAAATGACCTCTGGGGTATTGAGCCGCCATCAGGGCCAGCCCCTCCCCCCAGGGCCCCCATCCTTTCGTGTCTGCCCTCCTGGTTGGAGTGTCGAGGGGCCTTGTCCTGTTCTGCACACCAGGCATCAGTTAAATGCTGGAGCCCCGGCAGCCGGGAGCCTTCAGTGACGGGGGTAGCCACCCAGGCCTGGAATCTTGTCTGGTGGGGGTCTTGTGTGTGTTGTGGGGGGGGGGGCGGGCAAGCATCCTGGCCAGTCCTGCCCACACGTGCCCATTCATCATTTTGCAGCAGCAATAATGAGGCCCCTGCTGTATGCCACGGCCTGCTGTTGGTGCTTTTCACCTCGGTTCATTTTATTCTACAATAACTCTCTGAGGAGAGTGCTATTTATAACCCCGCTTTTGTAGACGGGGAGCCTGACAGGCAGAGAGGCAAAGTGATTTGCCCTAAATGACCCAGCAAGGAAGGGATAAATCTGGGATGCAACCCTGACCTTCCTTGTCCAGGGCTCATAAATCAGGGCCTGGGGGGTGACTTGGGTGGACAGTGAAGGAAGCCGCAGACCTGAGCGGGAGGTGGGGAAGTAGTGTCCGGGCACCCGAGTGGGGCTGGTGGTGCTGTTTTATATGTACGTATTTCTCTGTTGTGGTTAACAAAAATCAGCCTTATTGAGATGTAATTAACCTGGAGTAAGACTCACCCATCTTAATGGTTCATTCCTATGGGTTTGGACAGTTGAGAACATTCATCTAACTACCACAACAATCAAGATACAGAGTGTTTCCATCTACTCCAAAGGAATCCCCATCCCCCCACCAGAAGCACCTACTGATCTGCTACCACGGAAGTTCTAGAATCCTCTAGATTTTCATAGTAAAATGATAAAGAATGCATATTTTGGGTGTGTTTTGCTTCTTTCTGCATGTTTCTGAGATTTATCCGTGTCTTTGGATGTATCAATAACTCCTCCATTTTTATTGCTGAGTAATACCCCATGTATGAATGTACTGCACCTCATTCATGAGTTATGGGCATAGAGGTGGTTTCCAGTTTGGGTCTATTAGGAATAAAGCCAGCAAGTCTTCGTGCCTCTAACTGCTTTTTCTTGCCTTATTGCATTGGCTGACACCCAGGGGTATGCTGGGTGGCAGCAGTTGGGTTTTTAGGGTTAGCTGGCTGTGGGAGTTGTTCTTAACACTCCCCTTTCACAGATGCGTAAACCGAGGCTCTGAGCAGTCAGGTGACTTATATAAAGTCATTCTGCTAGAGTTGAGTGCTTTTTCTCCTCCTCAGAGCTGGGAAGGACCAGGCCTACGTGTTGCACTGAAGTCTTTACTGGTGCAGAGGGTCAGGCTAGGAACTGATGGCAAGGTGGGGCCAGAACTTCTCTTCGGCCTTCTCCGAGGGTTTCCTCTGCTGGGG
This sequence comes from Ailuropoda melanoleuca, assembly GCF_002007445.2. Lineage (NCBI taxonomy): Eukaryota > Metazoa > Chordata > Mammalia > Carnivora > Ursidae > Ailuropoda > Ailuropoda melanoleuca. Next base: position 5,017,774 of record NC_048229.1, read on the forward strand.
AGTGAGGCTGTGGTGGAGGGACCACACCTTCCGGGTCAGGCAATGTCCGCGGGCGCTGCTGAGTGAACGATAGACCTTGCGCGATCCCGACGTCTTGGGCAAAGTCACGCAGGCCTTCCGGGGAGCTATTTTTGGGGCAAGGCAGGAGCATGACATACTTCTAGAAGCCCAGGAATGGGGACAAAGAGGGGAGCCTTCTCCTCCTCCTCCCTCGCCTGAGGGGTGTTAGCTAAGATGACTTTTCGGGGAAGGAGGCCCGTAAATTAAATAAGCAATCCCGTAAATAAATAAGTAATGAAGTTAGTGGGGTGCCTAATTACATCAAGTTCATAATTATGGATGGATGCCTGCCCGATAATTGTACTTGTTCTGAATCTTTGGCTCCGACATGCGTCTCCCTCCATCTCACAGTAACCCCTGCCCCAGCTGGAGGGAGGAGGGAGGCACTGCCTTGCGGGGGCTCCCAGTGAGCCTGGTGATGGGGCCCCCCTGGCGCCAGGGATCCAGGCGGACCTGTCTTCATTCTTCAGCCAGGTTTAAAAACCTACGCAAGTGTTGAAATTGCCGTAAATGACAGTAATAATAACAGAGTTTGTAATAGTAATCGTGTTGCACTGTACATGTTATAATTTAATCTGCCCCAACCCCCTGTAAAGCAGAGATGGTTATTATCCCCATTTAACAGATGAGGAAACCGAGGAACAGAGAGGTTAAGTGACCTGCCTGAGGTTACACAGCCAGTGAGATTCAAACCCAGGCTGTCTCCCCGGGGCCCACATCCTTCCCATTCTCCTGCCTCCTGTCCAGGTCGTCCTGAGTGGCACTTCTGCTGTTCCTGTGCTAGGAGCTGTGCGAAGACTTTAAGCGTTTACTGACGGCTCCTCAGCATGTCTCTTGGAGGGAGAGGCTTATTTAGGGTGGCTCAAGGCCTCGAGAGGCGTAAATGCTGAAAGGATTATGTCATGCCTTCCGCGATTGCCATAAATCAAACAAACCATTCTGAACCATAAAATAAAAATGTTTGTTTTTCATTTAAAGACAAAGCAAGCCCGTTGCTGAAATTAAAATGCCCTCTTCTTTCTAGATCTTCTCTTTTCCTTTTGGTGGCTTTGATTTGCTGGTGCTTTGGGCACTCCTCACCCTGCCTGTGGCACTGTGTTGATGATCCTTAGACCCATTTTCCAGATGAGCAGACTAGGCTCCGGGAGGTGGCAGGGCTTGAGTGAGGCCACAGCGGGTGGGGACAGGGCTTGCATTCTAACCAGCTCTTCCCTTCTGATTTGGGGAACGGAGACCACCTCAGTCCCTGCTGTGGAGGGGCTCTCTCTGCTTGCCTGAGAAGTGAAGGGGCCCTGCATGCCCAAGGCTGGCTTCGCCGGGTCACTGCTGTGCTGGGTGGCCATGGCCGGCCTCACTGGTGAGCCCAGCTGTCTGGTGGAAGGAGGAGACCAGCTGTGCCCACATCATTATGGGGACAGAGGGGATATGAGGGTGGCTGGGGGCAGTGCTGTTATCCCATGCAGACCCCAGACCCCCAGCCAGAGCTGACACCTGTTCTTGCACGCTCCGCTCTGTGTCTTGGGACATCTGACCTTCTGAGCCCTTGATATGCCTGGGCTTCCCTGGAGGAATTGTCCTGCAGCCTGCAGGGAGGGAACACCCTTCACTTTCTGGGGTGTGCTCATGCAGCCAGATAGGGCCTGTGTTTTTGGCAGAGGGTGTGGTTTGGGCTGGCCTAGGGCCTGCATTCCCCTGTGCTGACTTTAGGTTTGCGGGGTTTGGGCGCTCTCCCTGCCCCTCGCTGCAGCCTAGGACGCAGAGGAATGGAGGACACTCACGTGAGGCATTGCATGGCTTCATGGTGCTCTGGGGGAGGGAGCAATCGAGGGAGGCTGCCTGGAAGAGCTGGAACAAGCACGTTGAGCAAGAATAAACTTCGCTTGTAGGAATCAGTATGAGTACAATGCTCCAGACGGGACCTAGCACAGAGCAAGTACTGTATTTGTTATCAGCGCTGACATTTTCCACACCATCTGCTTGCCTTAGTGCTGTGTGAGGGTCTGCCATTATCACCATCATTAACGTTAACTTAATTTCTAATGATTCCTGGGCATTTATTCTCTGCCACGCTGTGATATGAGTGTGTCCTAGACATCCACCGATGTACTCCTGTGGCAGCCCTACGAGGTAGGTGCTATTACTTTATCAGCTCTGTTTTATAGGTGGGGAAGCTGGGGCCACAGAGAGGTTAAGTGACTTGCCCAAGGTCATACAGCTGGCAGCTGGCAGAGGTGGGATTTGAACCCAGGCAGATTGACTCCATGCACCTGCTGTGAATTGTGGGGATTGTACAGGCGCCACCTGCAGCCACCCGTGAGCCTGGAGCCAGACTGGATCTCTTGGCAGGGCTGCACCAGCCACGGGCCAGGCTCCATGTGCCACGTAGGGCTCTCAGGCATGCGTCAGCTGTTCTGGGCTGGGCAGGACTGGTCAGGACATGAGGGGTCTGCTTTCTGCCTCCCTGCAGCCAGCCTGGTGTCCCATGGCCTCCCGGGGTGGGGTGGGGGGGTGTATACACAGCAAACACAATGCCAGGGCCCTGTCTTGTGGCTCCCACAGGCTGAGAGGGAGATGGGCAGTGCACAAAACAAGCATGGTATTGCAAGACGGGTGTATGCTGGCTGTGGAATAATGCAGAGTGGAGGACAGCTCTGGTTTTGTGGGGGGCTCGCTTTAGGTAAAGGAATCAAGAGTGGTCTCTGTGGAGGTGGCTTTGGAGCTGGGACCTAGACAATAAGAAGGAAGCAGGCATGTGACAAGAAGAGGAATGAATGTTGTAGGTTGGGGAATAGCTTGTGCAAAGGCCCCGAGGCCATAATGTTTCAAGAATGCTGAGGGGGCCTGCTTGGCTGGAACAGAGCCAGGGGCACCAGGAGTGGTTCTCTGGATCTGAGGCTGTTCTATAGACCTCGGGGGTTGGGCTCTTTTCACACTTAAGGCAGAAACCAAGTTTAAGGGCTTTTGCTTCTCCCTTTTGTTTTTTGTTTATTGATTGATTTACATTTATTGGGCACACGGAATGTTCTGGACATTGGTAGGCCACTAGGATCAGAATGATGGAAAAACCAGGCATTGTTCATGCCTTTGAGGAGTTTAGTGTCCAGAGGGAGAGTGTCAGTTAAACAGGTAACATTGAAGGTGGTAAGGATCATGTGGAATTCAGGCTACCCCTGGGGTACATAACAAGGTCTGAATTTGTTTGTGGTCTGGACAGGCCTTCTTGGACAAATGTCAATTGAGGGGAGACCCGAAGGTGATCAGTGACCCGAAGGTGATCAGTTAGGACTCCTGAGTCATGGTGGAGACACACTCAGGCTGGCTTGGGCCGCAGGAGGAATTGATGGGTGCTCATAATGGCAAAGTTCAGGGTAAGACAAGTTCAGGCATGGCTGGGTCCAGGGGCTCAAACCATGCCTCAGGGGAGCTTGCTTCTGTGTGGGCCTTGTTTACAGGCAGGTTCCTGCCACCAGTTCGGCCAGCCAAGGGGAAGGAGTCACTTGAAGCCTTGAGTGGCATTCCTTTCTCTTGCGGAGTGGGACCTCCAATACTGTTCAGATATTTTCAACAGGCGTGGGGAGGTGGCTGAGGTGGGGGAAAGGGGTGACCCAAACTCAGATGCGGTCAAGGAAGGGACTGAGGCAAAAGGGAGGGGTGGGGATTGTGGCTAACTGGCATGCTGGGTATTTTGGTTTTCTTCCTCAGAGAAGCTAGAAATCTGGATTTTATAAGCAATGTCCTAATTTTTAAAAAACATTGTGTGTGCCAGAAAGAGCTTCCCTGTTGGCCACAGCTGGCTGTCATCATTTCGTGGCCTCTGTTCTTAGCTATGACTTTCATCTCAAAGTATTTTGCCCTCCGTGATCTGGGCAGAATATCCCATGGAATGTAACAGAAGGTCCTGGGCCTTGGGAAGTCACATTTAACACCCTGGAGATCCCATTTCCAAAAGCTGGGGCCCAAGGCCACAGTAGTCCCTGCTAGAGCCCTCCAGTGGACTTTGAGAGTCTCAGAGCCGCTAGGCCAGTTGTTGGTGCCGTCAACTTGGGTACTACATTCTCTGTGTTCTAAGCTTTGCCACTTCTAGCTTCCTGCCCTTGGGAAGTCTGTTCATCCCTGTTCCTGGGTTTTCCCATCTGTAAAATGGTTCGGTTATACTCCATAGGATCGATGTAAGGTATAAAGGAGCACATTGGAGCCTGTGCCCCCAATGCCTGGCATGTTGGGACTGTGTGTTCCCCTGTGCTGGTATTATCTGTCCTTCCTGGTTTGGGTCCTGAGATCCAGCTGGCGGCAGCTAGGAGCATTCCTGGACACCTCCTCCTTCCTCTGCCAGTGGGGTGTCGGCCCCCGGGGCCCCAGAGCAGGCGGCCATCCGCCCCCTGCCTCCTGCCTCTGCCCCAGCCATCCCTGCCAGTCGCTCTGTGCCCTTTGCTGCAGGCTGGCACTGCACTTGGACATGAATCTGGACAGTTGGACAGTTAGCCCTGCCCAACGTGCCAGCTCACAGCTGCTCCGGGTGGGGGTGGCCCCTTTTTAAAATAAAAACAGCACACAGGAAAAGAGCCCTGTGGGACAGTTGGCTGCCTTTAGCCAACGCGGCTTCTGTACCTGGATGAAGTGGTAGGGGAGGAAGGGTGCATTTTGGTCTGGTGAAGTCTCCGTTCAGGGGCCAAAGTGGTGGCTTGTTTTGGCCTCCCTGTTACGGAGGTCCCTTTCTTGCAAGCCCCTTGTGAGCGGCTCATGGATACCTCTCTCAGGGAAGGGGTTCTGGGTTCCTTGGGGTCTGTTTTTAGCTGGCTTCGTCTGGGAGAGGGCCAGCTGTGGGGTCCCTGGGGGGATTCCTTGAGATCCCCGTGTGCCTGTCCCCACAGCTTTCAGCCTGGTTCCCTGGACACGGTGCAGAAAGGGGAGGGGGAGGCCCAGCACGTGGCGGAGTCTTGATCACGTAGTGGATTGAGTCGTGTCCACTCGGAACCAAGGTCAAATGTGACCTTGTTTGGACAGAGGGTCTTTGCAGATGCAATCAAGTCAAGCATCTTGAGATGAGATCCTCCTAGATTAGGATGGGCCCAAAGTCCGATGACAAAAGTCCTTATAAGAGAAGACACACAGAGGAGAAGGCCCTTTGAAGATGGGCGCAGAGACAAGCCAAGGACCGCCTGGGGCCACCCTGAGCTGGACGGGGCAAGGGAGGATCCTTCCAGAGCCTTGCTTTCGGGCTGCCAGTCTCCAGAGCCGTGAGAGAGTAAAGTGCTCTTGCTTTAAGCCCCCCTGGCTTGTAGCAGTTTGTTTCGGCAGCCCTAGGAAACTAATGCGGTTTTGTGAATTTTATCATAATCACAACTAAACTTTAAAGACCTGTTTGTGGCCTTCAAGGTCCTGCACATCTGGACCCCGTGACCACAGCTGGTGGTCCCAGCCATGCTAACCTCCTGGCCCCAGGGCCTTTGCCCTGGCTGTTTCTTCTGCCTGGCACCCTGTTGGCTAAGCAGTTTCCACATCTGTCTGTCTTCTCCAGCCAGGCTACTGCCGAACGGCCCCCACCTCGGAAAGTGTCCCCGGCAGCTGCTGTTACGTGAATTACATCACGTCTTCGTCGGCTGTTCACTGCTGACCTCTTCCCGTGTCAGCTCCGCGAGGGCAGGTATCTGTCTTCATCCCTGCTGTCTCCCCAGTGACCAGTGCAGACAGTAGGGGCTCAATATGTGTGTGTTGAATGGCGGATGGCCCCAGGCCTGGGGTCAGGGACTCTTAACTTCGTTGAATGGAGACAAAATTCACATCACGTGAAATTAACCATTTTCAAGTGAACAGTTCATTCGTTTTTCATTCCTGAGCCATGCTGTACACAGCCAACACCTCCGTCCAGTTCTAAAATATTTTCATCACCTTCTCCCCAAGGAGACCCAGCAGCCATTAGCAGTCTCTCCCGTATCTCCCCTCCCCGCGGCCCCTGGCGACCACCTGCTCTCGGTCTCTGTGGATCTGCCTGTTCTGGAAATTTTCTGTCAGTGGAATCACACACTGTGTGACCTTTGGTGTCTGACTTCACGCACGGAGCATCGTGTTTTCGAGGTTCAGCCATGTTATGGCAGGTGTCCATGCTTCCTTCCTTTCTGTGGTTGTACTGTGTGACAGGCATCGTGCGGTCTCTGGAGCACTGGGGGGCGGGATAGGAGAGGGGTGGTGGAAGCAGGCTTGCGTTTCTAGCTCTCACTTTCTTTCTCTCCCCTCAGCCCCACCCTTGCACCTGTGGGGAGGGAGTAAGTGGGGATCCCTTCCACTGGGGCTGGACCCTGTGGTTCTCTGGGCCCTGCAATGGGTGTGGTTTCTGTTGACCCTGAGAGAGGCAGCAGGCAGCGTGCCCCCATTTCACAGCTGAGCAGACTGATGCCTGCAGAGGCAAGGGCCTTGCATCGGGTCCTTCCTGCCGCCCCTGGGGGAACCCTCTTCCTCTCCATCCATGCCTCGGTGGCCTCCATCAAAGCGTGTCCTGTTAAATTCTTCATTGATCGTTCCCCGATGTGCAAAGCTTTGACAGGCAGGCAGGTTCCTGGGGGATGGTCTCCACCAGAGGCTTGGAGAATGAGGTGTTCCTTTGCTAGGCAGTTGACCACGTGCTACCTTACTCTGATCTTAAGCTCAGTTTTGGCAGCGGGCTCCATCTAGAAGGAGCTGTGTGTCACTGTTTCTGGTTTTTGATGATTTGCTGTGTTCATGGAGTCGCTCAACAAACCATCCGCAGCCCAGCTTCTTGGGGGAAGACACAAGAAGTGACCGTGACAGGACATGGCCTGGCGTTGAACCTGCCCAAAGCATAAATAGCTCTGGTTGGGGTGTGGATGAGTTCCTCTGGGTTCCAGGGCCAGCTTCTGCAAAGGTCTGGGCGCAGGTCTGTGTCCAAAACAAACAGAAAAGAACAAAAGGAACCCATGAGTCCTGCCCCTGCTGCTTCGGGCTCCGCTTCCTGGCCGTGTTTTGGTGGGGCCGGTTTCTCCCGTTCCTGAGTTTTGTCATCTGACTGTTATGGTGAGAACCAACAGGCAGGAGACAGCGCCCAGATCTGGGGACTAAAAACGCGGCTGTGTGTTGCCTGTTTCTTCCTGTGGCTCGGTTTCCCCATCTACAAGGCTTTGGAGCAGCCAAATCCCCACTGTAGCTTTTGGGGCAGGTCCGAAACACTGTATGGGGAGTTGCCTTGGGAAAGGCTGGAGGGTAAGTTGACAAAAGTCAACAACATACGGCCTCCATGGGGCCTCTTGACTGGTCTCCTAGCAGCCACGCTGGTCCCCTCGCTAGTCCAGGGGCCACGGACCTTCGTCACAGTCAGTCCGATCTGCCCCAGACCCTCTGTACTACGTGGCAGGATGAATGCGGGCCAGGCTTGCTCATTTCAAACCCCAGCTCGGCCACTTGCCAGCTGTGTGACCCTAGGCAAGCTGCTTCACCTCTCTGAGCCCGTTTCCTTGTCTATATTTTGGGGTTCAGAAGTGCACCCATCTTTCGTTGGGCTGCTGTGAGGACAGATGGGCCCACGGGTGAAGCGCTTACATGGTGCCTGGTGCATAGTATGCTGTCTGCTGGTGTCATTGTCATGATCACCCTCGGGAGCCTTTCCAGTCTTCGGAGTGAAGTGACTTGCCCAGAGTTGTGATGACCTATTTCCCCCTCCACTCCTGTTACCCCCTGAGTTCACCTTCTCCCTCTGCCTCGCTCCACACCAGCTTCCTCTCCGCTTCTGCAACATGCCAGACGCGGTCCCACCTCCAGACCTTCGCCTTTGCTATGCCTTCTGCCTAGGGTGCCCTGCCCTGCATCCCCAGGGGGCACCCCACTTGTCATCACTGGGGATGCCATCTTGGGCAGTTATCCTTGGGCCCAAGTCCTGGTTGCTGGGGGCGGGGGCAAGGATCTCANCCCCCCCCCCCCCCCCCCCCCCGGGGATCCTGCTGCTTCCTCTCATTGCTGCCGCTTGGAGCACTGTGGGAAGCAGAGCTGAGCCTGGCCCTGCTGCAGATGGGAAGCTGACACCCAGAGGAGCTCAGACTTGTTTCTGAGTCATATAGCCAGTTGCAGCCAAGGTTCAGACCCCTGGCTGACCACCAAAGCATCCATTTTGGCCCGTGTGTGTGTGTGTGTGTGTGTGTGTGTGTGTGTGTGTGTGGTTGGCTGTCTTTGTTCACCCCCTGGGCCTGTAACCGAGATGACCCTCATTCAGAATACCAATGCAAGAGGGTCATGTTTGCTTTTCCTGAGATTACAAGTAGGGCAGAAATATTTTAAAGGCAGAACCTGCCCCCCCGCCATGTCACCCCGACGACTGGAAGCCTGGGGAGGGACCAGGCAGCGGCGTTGGTTCCTCGCCAGGCCCAGGCCGGGAAGCCCACGCTGCCCTCCGGTGAGGAGGCGGGCAGGTCTGGCTCCCGGGTGGACGGGTCTGGCAGGGAGGAAGCGGGTTAAGTAGAATTCGGGCCTGGAGCTCGCTTTCGCCTGCAAGGAGGGAATAGTGAAGAGGTTTTTCTACGGAGCTATAAAAAGGCCTCCCAGCGTTTCAGCTCCTGAGTGTCGGCTGGAAGCCCGCCAGGGTTACCATGGCGATGAGGAATTATTACTTACTGCCAAGGCTGGGAGAAAAAGCGAGTACTTTTGGCTTCCGAACAAGAGGAGTGGACTTATGTAATTCTCTGTGTTTATAGGCCCAGAGTGGCAGGAGGCGAGGAGGGACCGTGGAGGCCTGACACCGAGTTTTGGCCCCGGCGTGGGGTCGGCGGCCGGGGCTTGTGCCTGGTGGGCCTCTGCCTGCGCCAGCCTCGGGGGGGCAGCGGGCCGGGGGCAGAGGGGGGGCCGGGCCTGGCTGCGGGGCCTTCCCAGCTGGGGGGGCGCCCGTAGTCTCGCGGGAAGGCGAGCGGCCGCTCAGTGGGGCCGCCGCTCCCCGTGTCAGTCCTGCAGGAAGGATGGCTTTGATGTTGGATGCCGTGTGTCTTCTGGAAGCCAACAGAACAGTCTGTGTGTGTGGACTCCACTGACCCACTTGCTGGCACATTTTACTTCTTTCTTTTTCTTTTTCTTTTCTTTTCTTTTCTTTCTTTTCTTTTTTTTTTGTGGGAGAGTTACTTCAAGTTGTGTTTGGAGCTGACGCGAGTGGAAGGCTGGTCATGTGCTCGGGTAAGAGAAGTTTCTGGGCTTGGTGGTGGGCAGGGAGATGCAGCGCGGCTGGGTCATGGCCCAGGAGGGGTGGGCAAAGACTGGGAGCCACCACGGTGCGGCGGGGTGTCCGTCTGGGGGCTGCTGGGCTTGCTGGATGGAGGCACCCCGGTCGTGCCCTGGCCGTGGTGGCCTTGGGTGGCCCTGCCCCGGCAGGCGGCGATTACAGTGTGTTGCTGGGGGACCAAGGGCCAGTGGTCACAGTGGTCGGAGTCCCTACGGTCCGGAGCAGGGCGCTGAGAGGCGGGCGGCTGGGCGGGAAGGACTTCTGGCTGCTGTCTGACCACAGGGTTGGTTGTGTGGGGTGGGGACCGAGCTGCCCAGAGCTGCGGTGCACGCATCCTTGTGGGAGAGCAGGCAGAGCCGAGGAATCGGGGTGCTCCTGGCACTGTGGCTGTGGGGGTGGAGGGCTGGGGGCCNATCTGGGGGGGGGGTGGGCTCCTCCGCGGGCAGGGGGCAGGGGAGGGGAACCAGGTGCAGGCAGCGCTGCGGCTGCCCCGGCGCCCAGCTCCCACCGCGGTGGCGCTTGGCTGGGTGCCCGTGTCTGGTTTGAAATCAGCGCCACCGGCCCAGGCTTGCCCAGGGACCTGGCAGCGAGGAGCCGGCATAAACACTGGAAAGTTGGAAGGGCTTCCTGAGCTCACAAGGAGCCTTCAGTTGCAGGCACAGGGGATGAGGGAGCGATTTGTCCTGAGGTCTGGGTGCGCCAGGACCGTTGGGAGGCAGCGGAATGTCTCGTGGGGGCCTGGAGCCTGGGCCAGGGAGGGCTGGCTTCCCAGATGGCATCTCTCGTTTGCCATGGACTCGAGTTTGAATCCTGCTTCCATCCCTTTTTATGCTGGGTGGCCTTGCCTCACCTGTGTGAGCCTTGGTTTTCTTGTCTGTAAAATGGAGCAATAGTGGGGGTCACACAGGCTTTGGGATGAGGTGAGGGGTTGCTGCAGCCTCCTGGTGCATTCTGGGGCCAGACCGCCAGGGTTCACATCCTGGTTAAACACTTCCTGGACATGTGGCCTTGGACAGATTGCCTCACGTCTCTGAGCCTTGGTGTTCTCATCTGGCAAATGGACATTCCATCTGTCTCCACACCAGAAGTGGTTGTATGGCTCAAGGGGGCTAAGAAATGGTCCCTGTGCCTTCCCTCATGGAAGGCGTGACAGTGGGCAGGTTGTGGAACTCGGCTGTCTTGTACATACAGTGTGAGTGGCTTGCAGTTGTGTCTGTGGGAGAACCAAGACCCGCCCGCGCAGGGCCCCTGTGGGCGGGTGTGGGGAGACTCCTTTCGTGTAGATAAGCTTGGATTTAAGTTGGCTACACCTTGGTCTCCACTGATTTTTCTTTTCCTCTCTGTTGAGAACCCTCCTGTTCTGTATGATTTGGAAACCACCGTCCAGATCGCAGGAGATGGAGAGAGAGGGTCCCTCCTTAAACCCCAGGCTCTGTTTGCATTTGGGCCTAGCTGGGGTCCCCGGGGCTGTCCCACTGTGCCTGTTCTGCCCCGTCCCCCACCAAGCATGAGCCAGGCACCCCGACTGCTCGGTGTGGCCTGGAGGTTGGACGGGCAGGGCTGGCTCTCCTGCTGAGGGTGGCAGTCATCCTGTGTTTGTAAGTGACACCGGATGCTGGGCTGGTGGCTGGCTCAGGGCCTTTCCTCCGGGGCCAGCAGGAGCCGGCGGGGAGTTCCCCGGGTGTCGAGCTGTCCACACCAGCTGCCCGCTGTTGCGTTGTCCTCAGGCCTCTCCTGGGGACCTCGGGAAAGGCCTGTGTAGCAGGGGGCTGTCACCTTGCTGCCCGCCAAGCCCCCAGTGCCCACTTGGGTCAGCCCCAGAGCTGTGTTGTGGCTGTCCCGGCCCTGCCCTGAGGGTCTCAGTGACTTGACCCCCCCCATCTGCACGGAGGTGCAGATGCATAGTATACCACACACACTCACATACACACAGATGTGCGTGTGTAAAACCTGCGAGGTCTGTACAAGGCCAGTCGTGTCAGTGTCGGTCTCCTGGTTACGCTGCAGGTACAGAACTGGGCTTCTGTCGCTACGTCATCGTTGTGGGGGAGGCTGGCTGAAGGTACGCAGGGTGGAGCTTTCTTTTTTCTTATGACTGCCTACGAATCTATAGTGATCTAAGGAGACAAAGAGCATCGGCTCGGGGCCAGGCTGTCCTGGGTTCGAATTCAGGTCTGCCCGCGGGTAGCTGTGTGAATTAGAGCAAGTGGTTGGGCCCCTCCAGGCCTCAGGCCTCGTGTGTAAGCTGGAGATGGTGTTCAGTACTTTGTGGGGCGCGAGGGACAGTTACACGTGGTGATACACGCTAGGTGTTTAGGAAGGTGCTGGCACGTGCTCAGTGCTACCTGTGTGGGGGGCGCTCTTGGGGGATCATCTCTGATGCAGTTGTCCACACCTGAATCAGCCGTGGGATGGGAGGGTGCTGTGTGATCCCCGCTTCTCAGATGAAGACACCGAGGCTCAGGTCAGGTAACCCACCCAAGGACACAGAGTTTGTGAGGGCTGGGGCTCAACTCAAACCCCAGCCAGAGCCTGTGTGTGGAGGTTCTTTGGCTGGGTGGCCACAGGGTGGTTGCTTGCCCTCTCTGAGCCTCAGTCGCCCTCTTCCTTCTCTCCTCACCTGCAGGCCAGGCTTGGAGGTTAGGATGGGGGGTAGTGGCTGGGCTCATGAACTGTGAAAGCCAGAGAGCCCTGACCTCTGGGCCCTCTGTCTCACTTCCTGGCCCCTCCCAGAGCCTGCCCCCTCTCAGCCACGTCTGCGGCCTGTGGGGTCACTCCTGTGACAGCCAGCCTCACTTCCTCTCTTATACTCTTTCCTCCTTGCTCTGTACTCTGGGCTGCATTTTTCCTTTCTTGCTTTTCCCTGTGGTAAGGGACTGGTTTCTTTTGGACCCCTTCCCACCTCTGTGGCGGTGAGAAGGCCTTCAGGGTGTAACTGGCTCACCCTAGAGCAAGCTGGGTTATCCCCAACTAGCACTTAAGCTGAGAGATGAGTTTCTGTGCAGCCAAAGCTAATCCAAGGCTAGACATGTCTCCAGAGGCTCCTGAGAGAGGGCTTGGGGATTTCTGTCTCCCTTACAGCGGACTAGTAAGGGCACTTGGGCCTTCACGTGTCCCCAGAGGTCCAGGTAGGGCTTGCTTTATGTGTAAGGATTTGGGAGGGTTCCAGACAATTGCAGGCTGGGGACGGGGTAGGGGGGGTGGTACCGGCAGGCCCCGGTGGGGCTGAGCCAGAAGGGGTGTCCTCGGTCATGTCAGATGATGGAGGCTGTGTCTGAGGCTCGGGGAGCACCAGTCACAGCTTAGGGTCTCAGGTGCTGGGTTTTGCTGGGCAGAGCCTGGAGGACAGGGAGTGGGCTGAGTTGGGGGTGTTCCAGCCTCACGAGTCTCTCGGCTGTTTTTGGAAGTTTCCATCATGGTCCTGCCTCTGGACCTTTGTACTTGCTGTGCCCTCTTCCTGCAACACCCTTCCCTCATACAGGCCTCTGCTCAAATATGGCCTTCCGAGCAGGGCCCCGACCTCCCCAGAGTTATTCCTGTCACCTTGTACCGTCATCACTTGGGATTTAGTATGTGTCCATCGCCGTGTCCCCCGAACCCCTTCCCCTAGGGTCACTACTGTGTCCCTAGCACTGGGCACATCATAGGTGCTCAGCAAACAATTGTGCCTGACTCAGTGTCCCCCACAGGCTGCGGATTTGGGCCCGTCCCCTTGTGGTGAATGAGGCCTTCCTGGGGATGTGCCTCCAGGCAAGTTACACTGACCAGGGCCCTGGCTAGGGAGACTCGGGTCCTTACCTCCTCCACCCCAGAAGTTCTGCGTCTGGGGGTTGAGAATGCCTTTTGGGGACTCATGGAAAACTGGGTCCTTTGAAAAGCAGTTCTTGTGTTTGTGCTCGCGTGCCCCATAGGAACTGCACCTTGGTCTAAACCTCCTAGATAAAGTCAGAGAGGTCGAGGTCATGAGCAAGGCAGGTGGGGGGCAGGGAAGGGGTGGTGGCAACATCAGCTGCGTGTACTGAGGGCTGACGAGGCACACTTTAATTTATTGAGTTCTTCTAACAGCCCTCTGAGCCACAGAGAGAGTAAGCATCTTGCCCATAGACACACAGCTGCAGGCACACAGTATTAGTGGGTAAATGACATTTTGTATGCAGCCCTGGGAAGGCGCCCCTTTCCCACTTTGAGAGAGGCCCACCCATCCGGATCTGAAGCCCAGATATGCCCAAACTCTTCTGGAAGGCCTGGAGTTGGTTTCTCAGTGTGGCTCAGGCGCTAGAAGGCTGGAGGGGCTGCCCCCCCTTCCTCCTCGTTGGCCATTTGCATGACAATGAGCCCTTTGTCCCTGGGTCCAGCCTCATTCCCAGGCTAATAACATAATTCCCGCCCTGTGATGTCATAATGGGCCCTTTCTGCTGGGGTTGGAGGCTGGGTGGGCAGCTGTGTAGGCTGGGCCCTGGCGTGTAATAAATAGAGAGGTGCTGATTATCGGGGGGCTGGACGCGCTCTCCTTTGCAGGACGCTGTTTCATCCTCCAGGAGTGGGATTTGCTTCCCTTTGACACAGGAGCAAACAGATTCAGTTTGGTCAGGCCCCTGGCTGAACCACTTTGCGCCTCTTCTTGGCCTGTGAAGTGGGGGTGAGTCATCCCTGGCTGGCCCTCTCCCGGAGGCGTGGGTGTGAGAGTCCCTTGCTAACTGTAAACGTGAGGGAGGCCCCTGTGCCCAGCGGCTCCCGGCTCCCTGAGTCGGGACTGCTCAGGGAAAGTGGGCTCAAACCCTGTGCCTGCGGCTGACTTCTCAGTGTCTCAGTTTCCTCATCTGCTTGGTGGGGGTTCTGCTGGGCCTTGGCGGTGGGGCTCAGTAGGGAGCCGGCGCCCCATCAGTGGGCAGCGTCAGGAAAGGCTGCTGTGTAATGGGGTGAATGGCGGCCCCCCCACAAAAGATAAGCGCATGCATTAATACCCGTGTCCTCTAAATGTGACCTGCTTTGGGAAAAGGGTCTGTGCAGATGTTTCTTGAGATGAGGTCATTTGGATTCCCCGAGTGAGCCTTCTATGCAGTGACCAGTGTCCTTCTGAGGGACGGAAGAGAAGGCACACAGAGGACGCTGCATGAAGATGGGCACAGACCCCAGTGACGTGGCCAGACGCTGGAGGAGGCAGGGGGGATCCTGCCTGAGAGCCTTCAGGGGAGTGAGGCCTGCCCACACCTTGATGTTGGACATTGGGCTCCCAGACCCATGAGCGAATAAATCTCTGTTGTTTTAAGGCACCCGGATTATGGTCATTTGTGACAGCAGCCCTAACAAACTAATACAGTCAGGGACCCCCGCTCTTCGAGGTTGGAGGGAGCTCTCCCTGGTGAAAGTGCATATGTGTTCTCTTCCCCACCCCAAGCTGAGGGTCCGGGACCTAGCGCAGTAGTTGGGGTAGCTGAGAACACCCCGTTGTGCCCAAGGGCGTGGGGAGCCCTGTCAGAGGAGTCCAGAACCCGCCTCCCTTGCCCAGAACCCAAATCCACGAATCCCTGAACCTGCCTGTTGTCCTGCTGCTAGCTCTCCCGCCTCAGGTGACCCTGCTAAGGAGGACATAAAGCAGGAGGCAAGAGGCTCCCCAGATTCCATGCTGGGCCCTCCCTAAGCCTTGAACACTCATTCCCCACCTGCCTGGCCACTCACCTAGCACCTGGCTTGCAGCCATTCCCGCCCCACCCCCACCCCCAGGCCGCCTTGTTTGCAGGTGCCCTTGACAAAGGGAGACATTGAAGTCCAGAGAAGGCAGGCTACAGCCCCTTGGTGGTGGGGATGGCCTTCAGAGCCTCAGCCATGGCTAATGCATGGGCTGTCATTGCAGCTTCCTGGAGGAAGGGATCAGAGCCCTGGGCCACACTAAAAACTGCGGGGGAGCAGGCAGTGTAGACACGGATTAGTTCTTGGGACACGCTGGCCTAGTGTAGATGGGACCCCAAAATACGAGTTTAAGTAGACCCCTTCTTGGCCTCAGTTTCTCTTTTCACAGAGTAGCCTTTGACCTTCGATTCCGAGTCTGCAATAATGCTCTCAGTATTCAGGGACTCCACAAGCATTTATGGAAGGCCTGCTGTGTGCACTGAGCTGGGACTTAATGGCGGACACAACAGATGTGACTCCTGCCTTCATGGACCTGACCTTTGGGGTTGTGGAGAGATGGGGAATAAGGCAGCAGGGACATGGAGGATTCCAGATCCCTGTGAGGGAGGTAACAGAGCAGGGATGGGGCTGAGGGTGCCGCCTTCCTTCTCCTCCTGGGACCCGGGGTGGGGATTTGCAACGAGCTCTTGGGGGGTGCCAGGTGGACATGGAGCTGGCCGTAGCCCATCTGCAGCGGCCTGTGGTTGCCTCCAGCTGGCAGGACTTGGCCTGGACCCGTGAGCAGTGATGTTGGCTACAAGGCCTATGAGGCGCTGATGCCAGCCTGGTGGGGGACACACAGGGGTCTTCTCCAGCCTGAGCAGGGAGGCTCGGGTACACTGGCGTTGGATGCCCAGGACAGTGTGGATGCCCTCCACAGTAGCTGGAGAGGGCTAGCTTGGGTTTGCATCCAGGGTCTTCCACTTGCTTACTGTGTGACCTCAGGCAAGTTACTTAACCTCTCTGTGCCTCAATCTTGCTTCCCATGGGTACTGTAATGATTAAATGAACTGATGATAGCACTGTGTTAACAGTTTGCTATGATGATGAGTGTGAGGCGCTCACCTTGGGTCTGTTACCGGGACTGCTCAGGACCTGGAATCTGGACGTGGAGTGTGTTCATCTTCCACGGTCCTGTTCCCTGCCCGTGGGACATGGAGGAGCTCTCTTTGGCCCCAGAACCTCGGTCTCCCCATCTGTGAACGGGGAGCTGAAACAGACTTGTGGCCACATGGAGGCGGGGGGGGGGGCGCGGAGAGGAGGACGGTAGGAGAAGTTAGCACCTACGGGATCAGGGGCGGGGGTCAGGATCTCTCCCTGCTCTCTGAGCTGTGGCCACCCTCCAGGCACAGAGCAGCTGCCTGTTTTACAGCCTAGGAAGCAGGCCCCAGCAGGGATGAGGCCCGAGGCGTGTCTGTGGGTGCAGCCTGCATGGCCTCCTGGCTGTGGACAATGCCCCTGCCTGAGGGAGGGGTTGGGGCCGGAGAGAAAGTAGTGCTCTTGCCAGCTCGATATGTTCCTCCAGAAACCCAGGCTGGAGGCTCCACTCACTGCCTGGGGCTTTGTGGGTGGGGGTGTCCCTGCTGCTGAGGGGTGACCCAGATCTGAGGCAGGGAGGAAGGCCAGCCTTTATCTGCAAAGTTGCTGCCTGCTGGGTCCCCCATTAAGGCCCCTGATGGCTCGCTCGGCAGGGGCCAGGAGACTGCTTCTCCTTCAAGGTGAGAGACAGGGCAGGCCTATCCCAGGCTCCTGCCTGGCCCCTTCTTCCTAGTCTGAGTCTGTCCTGGGCTCGCATCTCATTTCTTTTGCCTCCTTCTGGCTGGCTTGGGAGATCTCTCTACCCACACAGGCGAGGGGACCAGAGAGTAGAGATCTGATTCCAGGGAGATTCATGGGTTAGAATTTGGGTTTTAAGGGGTTGCTATCTTAGGTGTCTTGGTTGCACTTGGCAGACTCCCTGCTCCTCCTGTATTTAGCACAAAAGGCTCAGGGTAAGCTTCAGGCATGGTTGGATCCAGGGGTTCAGGTGGTGAGGTGCTCTCCATGGCCAATCCCTGGTAGCCTAAGACTACTCATCACAGCCTTGCAGCCTGGTGGAAGGTAAACCGGTTGTTCTCGACATTACAACAGGAGTTATGGGAGTGAGCTTTATGGGGTTGAGAAGTTAAGTGCTTGAGAGGTAAGCGCTTGCCTAAACCAATGAATGTGGCCATGGTAGTGGTGCTGCTGGGGCTGCTGGGGCTGCTGCTGAGACTGTGCTGATTGGTAGGACCTGGGAGGTAGGGTCAGCCTCCCTCACAGAGCAGGATCAAGGGTGCAGGAGCGGTTGTAAGCCAAGGGACGTAGGGTGCACTTTGCAAGGAGTGGATGCTGGGTAGGCAGACAACAGCTGCGTCATGACCACAGCCAGCTCACTGCATGTGTTGGAGATGAGCCAGCTTGGGGTCCCTGCCCAGTCCCCCTTTCACAGCCAGCATGTGTCCTTTGGGGTGGGGGGTGTTACTTAAGATTCACTGGGTAAGTGGGCCCAGCACCTCCCACTCCCTGTTTTAATTAGGGGCTTCTCAGGCCCCCTCCAAGCCATGTGGGAGAACGTTCCTGCCTGTCACTCTCCCCGCCACCCCCAGCTCCCCAGGGCTTTGCTGGGCTCTGTCTTGTGGCTTTCAACTGACCACATGTCAGAAGCCACAGGTCGCATCCTGGCAGCCCACGGGCTGTATTTGGATGTCAGACTGATTTATTGGGTTGGGTTTATAGTCCATGTTTTTGAAATAAAAATTGTAAATCGAGGGATGTCTCAAAAGTCAGACTTTCTTTGCCTGAAAGACTTGGAAGCTGTGATCCCCTGGGCCACATTCTCGAGTGGCCATGATGCCCCTGGCTGGGGCTGAGCAGCGGCCACCCCCTTCCCATGTCCTTCCACACATGCAGCCCCCACCTGCCCTCCTCCTTGACACGACTCCAGCGTGGCCATATGTATTTCAGTTGGGGCATGGTATCCTTGGCCTTCCTTTCTCTCTTCCCCCTCCCTATTTCTGGCTTGGGACCCTCTTCCCTGGAGCCTTGTCAGTCTTGCTCCCTCCACAAACTGATAATCAGATCCCAGGGGAATGCTCGCCACTCCTGGGCACGGAAGTCTGTGTTCTCATCTGGAACTCCTGGCTTCAGGGGCCCGAGGGCCTTTCGGATTCTTGATCACTGCTCCACCATCAGAGACTAACTGATGAATGGAAGCCCTCGGGGAAATCGAGGGGCTCCTGTGATCCACATTTGAGCATTGGAAAGAGTGGATCAGAATGGACCCTTCCCCCTCGGCCAGGCATCTGGGGGGGCAGGAGGGGCCTCCCAGCCAGGCCTGTGGGAGGTGGGCCCCTGGAGGCTGGGGCGGGGGGGGGGGGTACATGGCCGGGCTGTTGTTGAGTGGGTGGGCTCCCGGTCCTGCAGGCCGCTGCTGGCCAAGCTATTCTTAGCAGCGGGAACATTTGTCCTCCTTCACATGTGGTGGAGGACGTCCCCCAGAGATCTGCCCTGAAATACTCAGGACGACCCCATAAATTCCTCAGAAAGCCGTCCTTGAGGGCCCAGCGTGCGTGGAGGAGGGGCAGGAGGAGGCCTTTCCGGCAGCTGCACAGCTGTAGACACATTTGCCAGATGTTGATGCAGGGAGGTTGGTGGGAACCCAGAGTCTGCCGCCCCTGCTCCCTTGTGATGGCCCCCTTCACCCTCAGGGTCTTGGGGAGTGATGGGCGGGGCCAGCAGACTGGCAGCGGGTTTCAGGTCAGCCCCTCCCCTGTGTCCTGGCCTCTCAGTCATCTCCGGAGCCTGCCTGGGTTGGAGGCAAGGTCTTGACTGTGGTCCCTCGCAGTGCTGGGCTAGGAGGGGCTGCTTCATGCCAAGACCCCCAGCAGGGCCTTTGGCAACACTGTCTCTTTTATGGGGCAGCCTGGGCATCGGGAGCCACCACAGAGCAACACCAGCCCAGCTGGGTGCCTGGGCTAGCAATCAGGGAGGCCTCCCTGGAGGAGGGCTGTGGTTTGTTTTGTTTTTCTTGTTTTTTTAAATTTTAAATTGTGGTAAAATAGACATAACAAAAATTTTACCATCTCAACCATTTTTAAGTGTACAGTTTAGTAGTGTTAAGTACATTTACGTGGTTGTGCAACCATCACCACCTTTGTCTCGAGAGCTTTCTCATCTTGCAAAACAAACTGTCCCTGTTAAGCACAAACTCCCCATACCCTGTCCTCCAGGTCCCGGCAACCACCCTTCCACTTTCTGTCTTTATGAATCTGACTATTCTGGGCACCTCCTATGAGTGAAATCATAGTGTTTGTCCTTTTGTGTCTGGCTTCTTTCACTCAGCAATGTCGAGAGCTGTACTTTGTGGCCCATTTACTCCTTGGTTGTTGGTTCATTCCCGTCCAGGCAGTGAGGTGGATGGACCCAGGACCTGGAGCGCTGCATCCTTGACCATCCCAGGGTCCTGGATTAGGATGTAGTCACGGGCCCCCTGTGACTGGATGAGCACTGATGGTGAGTGGGCACCGTGCTGAGCCCCGACATGGCCGGCTGTGAGTGGTCCCTGCTGCCCGCTCTGTTCCAAGCCCCGGGGGTGGTGGGTCAAGCCGTGTGCCCTGGCACACAGCTGGTGCCAACGCCCCACCCCCCATCACCCAGACACCAGCCTCTTCTCCGGTCTACCCCCTTCCCTCTGCAGAAAAAAATTGCTGTTTGGAAGGCCAGATGGAAGAGCTGGGCCTAATGGAAAACACGTCCCTCCCGGGGCGCCCAGAACCTAATGAGGAAGAGCCAGGAAAAATCCGGCGTCATGTTTGTGAAACACCCAGGAGGGAGGGCGCGTCGCGCGGCAGGGGCTCTCATGTGGAACCCAGTGACCCGGCGTGTGGGGACGGTTTGTTGCGACGGTGGCTTCCCTCTCTCTCTTCGCTTTAAAACTGAAAGGTGGGGAAAGGAGTCCAGGAGGGAGTGATTTTGAGCAGATCTGGCTGTGGCGGGGGAGTGGGGCTGTGCGGCCGAGCTGGCCCCAGACTCATGGACACAAATGTACCAGTTAAATGGGAGACAGAAGCGGGCCTCCTCGGCAGCCCTGAGCTGGGCCCCTCTTCTTCTCCCTTTGGAGGGTGTGTGTGGCTGGACCTGGCTGCCTTCTGGCTGTGTGACCTGGGGCAGGTGAGTTCACCTCTCTGAGCCTCGGTTTCCTGGTTGTTGAACGGGGCAGCCTGGTTGGGTGAGCAAAATCGGAGCCTTCCCCTAGTGTGGGTGCCTGATAAATGTCACCTGTGGATCAGGTAGAACTGTGGGTAAACCGAGGCAGGCCAGAGGAACCTGGGAGTGCCTCCCTCACAGAGCAGGAATCTGGGAGTGGTGGGGGTTCTGGCTGTGGCTGAGGATCCTTTTGTGGGGAGGTGAGAGGTGAGGCAGGTGTGGGGGGTGTGTTTGGTACCGGGCCTCTGGTTTTCTGTGGAAGGTTGGTGCAGGCTATGGCCAGTCCGGGGCTCTGTCCTGCTACCTGGTCATGCGTGTGGACCCGGAGCTTTTGTCCCCATGGCCCTGGGTGGTGTTGCCCTGGAGTGTCTGAGGTGGGCTCTGCTCAGGCCACCCTGCCCACTTTGTCAGATGCCTGGACCATGTGGGCTGTGGGATCCAGCCGAGGAGGGCAGAGTCCGGCCATGCAGCACCAGCCTGCTGCATGCCTGCCTTTTTTGGGGCCTCAGTTTCCTCACCTGCAGGAAGAGGGTGTTGAGTGAGGGCAGCCCCCTCCTCCCTCGTCCAGAACCTGCGAGGCCCAGCCCACCCCTCCCTCAGGAAGCTCTCTGCCTTCTCTGTGTTCGGGTGCGGGTCTCCCCAGTCCTGCTTACCCTCCTTGCTCTGGGGACTTGTTCTGCCATTTAATTTGGTGGGGCCCAGCCTCGGTTTGCTCATCTGCAAAATGGGCAGAGTGATAGCACCTGCCCAGCGACTGACATTGCCACCATCATTGTTAACTTGCCTCCCCTGCCCCACCCCTTGTATTTCAAGAAGCGGAGGGTACTTGAGCCATAGCCCTCATTTTGTGGACTCTTCTGTGGGTGTTGAGCTTTCCATGGATCTGTCTCTCCCTGTTCTGATTCTGGAGTTTGGGACTGGAGGGGGCTTGGGGGCAGTTCAGGTTTGGGGGTTCACGGGGGTGATGGTGCCCATGTATGTCCCCAGCCGTGGCTGGTGGGGAGCCTCATGTGGGAGTATTAGTGGAATAAAAGTATGTTGGCTCTGGGGTTGCTTTAAAAAGAGACCCAGAACACCGTGGACAGTGGGACAGTTCAGTCGATGTCCATCTGCTGATTTGTCTGTTACATCTGTCCTTCCATCTATCCATCCATCCATCCATCCATCCATCCATCCATCCATCTCCTCCCCTTCCTCCCTCCCTCATTCTCCATCCGTCCACCTGCCCCTCCTTCCCCCTCCACCCATCCTCTGTTGAGTACCTCGGTGAGGACATGCTTTCTCTGTTGGGACAGGCCTGTCAATTGGGTGTCAGCTCTGGTTGGCAGCACTTTTTGTCCAGCTGGTCCACTGCCGTGACCCCAGTGCCTGGCACAGTGTCTGCACATCAGAGATGCTCAAATCATTCCCCGACTGACCAGAATGGGGCAGAGACCTGTTTGGAGTGGGTTTATCTTGACTGGCCTCAGCTTGGGAGTGGGCAGGCAGTACTCCTGAGTTCCAAGTATGGTGACCCCGGGCCACTCAGGGCTGCTGCTCTTTGCACAGAGCCATGAGCAAGCCTTGGTTGGGCTCCTGGCTCCTCCTTGGGAGCCCAGTGAGCTCTCTGCTGGGTCAGTGTCATTGTTGCTGGGCCTGCCTATTTGGGAGGACAGGCAGGGGCCTGTTTTCTGTGGGAGCCTGAATGGTGGCTTTAGTAGTATTAAGATTCCAGGTGAGCTGGTCCTTTTACCTGCATACGATGCACAGAGGTCCCAGGCCAATTACTCCCTGATGGAGGGCACAGCGGAAATTTCCTTTAACACAGGGGCACCAGGGGCAGGCCTGATAGAGGAGACCTCAAACATCCCTGCTGCCCAGAGGGGTGGCACCTTCTTTTCTTGCTCAGAGTAAAAGCCTATGTGAACTCATGGGGCCCTGGCTCACTCCAGTCTTACCATTCAGGCCTCTCTGCTGTTCCTTCTCCACCTCTGGGCCTTTGCACTGTCTGGTCCCTCTGCCTGGAACAGCTTCCCCAGACATCTGCATGCTTCCCTTTTCCCCTTTCTCTCCGCCTCCCCATCTTTGCTTAAAGACTCTTTCTGGTGAAGCTGTCTTGTTACACGCCCCCCCGCCCCCACCACCCTGTGTCTGCTGTCTGCTCTCCTCATGCTTCTGTTTTTCTCCATGCCACAAACACCTTCTAGCATTCCTATCATGACTCCTGTCTTGCTCGTTAGAATGGCAGCTCAGTGAGGGCAGGGATTTGGGGTCTTTTTCTGACTACTGCATCTCGGTACCTGTCCACGAAGGTTGCTGGAACTGCGTTTGACGGTGGTGAGCTGCTGGGGCAGGGGGCAGGGACTCTGCCTTCATCCCCCGCCCTCGGGGGCCGTGCAGGTTTGTCTGGGCTCCCTGGGGCCGCCTTCCATGGGGCTCTCTGTGTCTCGGGGCTTAGCGGAGAGCCGGATCCCGGGCGTCCGCTCTGCGCCAGGAGGCCCTGCGGAAGGTGGCAGCAGATACTTGGCCAGCCCCGTTTTTACAGCATGCCAGAAACTAGAAACTCAAGGTGGAAAGTCGGCTTCGTTCTGGCTGGTGTTTCCACCACATCTTAACCTCATATCCCAGAACAGCGTCTGCACGCACGTCCCCCTGCGGCTCTGGCTGTCCGTTTTCCGGGCGCCAGGCTGTGTGGCAGATAATTGTGAGATGCCTACTGTGCGCCAGGCACTGGGCCAGGCTCTGCATTATAGCAGCGAACAAAACAAGTGTTTATTGAACACCTACTGTATTGGGCTAAATAGGGCACCCCCCCACCCCCCAAGTTCATGTCCACCCAGAGTCTGGGAATGTGATCGTATTTGGAAAGAGGATCTTTGCAGATGTCATTAGTTAAGATGGGGTCATACTGGATGAGGGTGGGGTCCGGAATCCGATGACTGGGGTCCTTATCAGAGAAAAGGACACACAGACACGAGGGACGGGGCCAGGTGATGACTAGCAAGGACTGCAGTGAGGCAGTCACAGGCCAAGGGATGCCTGGGCCACTAGCAGCTGGAGGAGGCAGGAAGGATCTCGGAGCTTCTGGGGGGAATGCGGGCCTGCCCACACCTTGACTTGGGACTTGTGGCCTCCTGAACAGTGAGAGGATGCATTTCGGTTGTTTTCAGCGATCCAGCGTGTGGTCGTTTGTTAACCACTGTTCCAGGAACCTAGCATACCTACCGTGTGCCAGGCATTTGCAGGGGCTTCAGCAGTGAATGAAAGCAGACGTTGGTCAGGTAGCTACTGAACGGTCACACGCCCTTCTAGATGGTGAAGAGCAGCAGTGAGGGGGGCCACGGGGTTCCCGGCGCGTCAGTGTCTCTCCAGCCTGGGGCTGGGCTATCTTGGAGACTTGGGGGGATGTGGGCGGGGGTACAAGAGACCACGCCCCCTGCGTGGGACCTGTGGCTTGTTCTGGCACCCCAGAGGGTTCTGATGAGCGTGCCTGTGTGTGCATGTGCTGGGGGCTTCTCTCGGGGTGACAGCTGAGTGTTAGCTCTGAGGCTCCCCCACCTGCTGTAAGTTCCGATGTCGGTGCCCATTTGTTACAGGAAAGTTTCGGGCTTGTGCAGCACAGACACCTGGCCTTTCATCATCTCCAAAGGCTGGGCTCAGGTCTGAAGGCTCCCAGGCACATTTCAGCAGTCTCGGCACCTTAAGAGCACCCCTCCCTCCCACATCCCCCCAAGTCTCCGAGACATCCCACCCCCAGCCTGCTGTAACTCCACCCTCCCCAGAGCTGAAGCAGGCTGCACACGACACAGAAAATCTATGGAATGTGCCTCGGTGGGGCCTCGGCATCCTGCCTGGGGCTGGAGAGGAATGTGGGGGCTGGAGGCTCTGGTCTCACCTGGTGTTACTGGTGCTTGCCTGGACAGGTTCCCTTGTTGAGCACCTGCTGTGTGCCAGGCCCACTGAGCGGCTGCAGGGATGCAGCAGAGAGCAAGGCAGACGAACCCACAGCAGTGAGCCAGCTTCCTCCTGTGGATTTGGAAGCTTCTCCAAAGCCATGCCTGGATGGAACAAGGGATGTGAGGTTAGGATTGTGGGGCTCTCTCGTGGGCCGCTGAGTGGCTCTTGCGGGGTGTCGCCTCTGGGGCAGGTGTGGTAGAGGGCCACACTGGAGCCCCTGCGGTGTTTGTGGGGAGCCCCCACCGCGCGCCATTCATGGGGAGCCCCATTCCTGACCATGCATGGGATCCCCTGGCGTGGGCAGCCCTGGCGTTCTTGGCCCTCCCCTGGCTGGCTTAGTGGCCCTGGTGCCGAGGTTTGTGACTTGGATGTGTAAGGGTGGGTGGGCCTCTTGTGTCCCCATCTGGGGCCCTGGGGCTCGGAAGCATCCCACGCCACCTGGCTCAGCAAGTTCTTAACCTTGCCTGAGTGCCGTCTTTTCTCCTTGGAGCCCTGACCTTGCTGAGTTTGCCTCATTGAGCACCTGCTGTTTACCAGGCGTGATGGCAGCCCTTCGGAAGCATGCTATCCTCCCAGCAGGCAGGTGGAGCAGGGCTCGTGATACGTAGCTGAAGAAACAGACTCTGAGGTGTGAGGCATCCTGCCTGAGGAAGGGACAAAGGGTCCCTGCCTCTGGGTGAGCTCCATCCCGACTGTCCTGCCTGTGCCTGCTTCTCTTTCTCTGTTGCTGCTGCTCCTAAGTCCCACCAGCATCCTCTCTGGCTTGGATGTCCGCAGTAGCCCCTGGGTCTCCTGACTGTCTGCAGTGCCTGCTTGGAAAACACACTGACCCTTTATTTCCCCAGCCACTGTCCGTGGCTCCTCAGGGCCCTTAGAACAGAATCCATCCTTGCCGTGGCCCGTGAGCCTTGAGTGACTGTTTGCCCTCCCTGCCTTGTGCTCACTCAATGAGTTTCTCAAGCACACAGTGCCTGGTCTCACCTCTGGGCTCCCGTTTGGATGGCGGCCTCCACCCGACTCCCCCTGACTGTCTTGTGCCCGCCCTGGGAAATGCTCCCCAATGCCCCCTTGCCCTCCCGAGGCTGGGGTAGACTGAGCTTCCTTCTCTGAGCTCACAGTTTGCTGCTTGTCTGCCCCCACGGCATCCTGCCAGGGCACCAGGACACTCTGTGGCTGGGCCCTGCCTCATTCACTCACTTGGGGCTCAGCTTGCAGTGGGGACCCCAAAGTTTCTGTAAATAAATGGGTGCCCACCACCCTTTCCTGGCCCCAAAGCCACCAGACCCACAGTGGTTATCGGGGCTGCCGTGTCCTATACCTGCTGCAGTCTCGGTTCGGCTTCAGAACGCCTTCCAGCCCAGCCCAGATCCAGGGTACCCTCTTGCCGTCCTGTGGGGCTCCCTCGTCTCCTCTTTCCCTGTCTTTGATGAAGGAGCGTCCTATTTCTTCTTCTTGTTCGCATTCAAACCTTGCTGAAGTCAGTGATTAAATTTATTTTTCCATTCACAATGTTAGGCAAATACTACGTTTACCTAATTTTAACACATTTCCCTCACTGCATGGCGAGCCTGGTGGTCGTTAGCAGTCCCTGCCCACCCCCTCAGCCCTGCAAGCCTCCAGCCTGTTTTCTGTCTCCGTGGGTCTGCCTATTTCGGATACGTCCTGTAAGTGGACTCAGGCACGATCTGGCCCTTTGTGACCGGCTGCTTTCACTTAGCGTGACTTTTTCAAGGTTTCAGGGTTCATCCATGGTGTGGCCTGTGTCAGTGGCTTATTTCTTTTTGTGACCAAATCGTGTTCCACTGTGTGGATGGACCACAGTTTGTTTATCCATTCATCTGTTGTTGGACTTTTGGGCTGTTTCCACCTTTTGGCTGTTGTGAATAATGCTGCTATGAACGTTCGTATGCATGTATTTGTTTGAGTCCCAGTTTTCTGTTCTTTTGGGTATGTGCCCAGGAGTGGAATTGCTGGGTCATTTGGTAATTCTATGTTTAACTTTTGGAGGAACCGCCAAAATGTTTTCCTAAAAAAAAAAAAAAATTTTTTTTTTTTTTGAGCTGGCAATAAATGTGACTGAGGTTGGGAGGGATGGAAATTGTGTTTATTAAATAAGCTCGTGGTGAATGAAGGAGGCACTCGGAGTCCCCTGGCTTTGGGGACAACCTGCGTGTGAGGACACTGGGCCAGGGAGCTGCTGGGGTGACCTGTTTGTTGATGGCTGAAGCCCCCCAAGCTTGGCGGTGGACACACCGTGAGTCTTGAGGGAGCGGGAAGCCAGCCAGACTCTGGCCTTGGTGTGAGGAGGGTGGGAATGCCGCTGCGGATTCTCCAGGGCTGGTTTGGAAAGGTGTCACCTCCCTGGCTTCTGGAGCCCATGTGCACTGTATGCGTGAGCATCTGGCAGAGGCCTGCCTTCTGTAGTCGGTGTTTTGTTAGGCAAAGGAAGTCAGGAAAGCTGAGGGTAAATCAGACTTCTCTGCCGCCTTCTGCAGTGCAGAATCAGAGAGCGGTTCGGAAGTTGCCTGTGGTGCTCCTGGAGGAGGGGCAAACAGTGTGAGCATCTCCTCCACCGAAGTGCTGGCCTCATCTCCTCGGAGAGAGGGGGCAACTGTTGAAAGCCCAGAGAGAGAGTGGACTAAAATTTGCATCACTGCATTGTATGACCAGGGTTCCCTGGGCTTGGAGATGAACTGGATCAGTGGGAATTCTGGAACAGGGTCCAGCAGCAGTGGCCACACCTGCCCCTCTGCCAAGGCCAGTTTCTTGTCTCTGGGCTGCAGGACAGATGCTGTGTTGCCCTTGGTGGTAACGGGCAGGGGCAGCTCTTTCCCCTCTTCCACATCAGGGCATCACTATCACTGGGCTAGAGCCACTAGAGACGGTTCTAGTGATAGTGACACCAGCTCATAAGAATTACACGGTGCATCCTGTTGGCTGGGAAAAGCCCATGTGGGCAACTTCCTGAGGTGCTTGCAGGTGCATTGGTCTGTGACTCCTTTCTTCCCTGGGTGAGTCAGAACGTTTGATGGCAAGTGACAGGAACTCAGGTTGGGCTGGCAAAGCAAAACACAGGGAACGTCTCAGTTCTCCTAAAGGAATGAGCAGGCTTCGATTGCCTTCAGGCATGGCTGTCATCAGGACCCAACTATGCTCTCTCCACCTGCAGCTCTATGTTCCGGCCGGTTGGTGTCATTGTTGGACAGGCACCTGCCAGAGGCGGCCCCCAGAGCTGCAGGCTTTCATCTTCCCAGCTTAGTCCCAAGCGGAGCCCCCGCTTCTGCTTTCTCCCCAGCAAAAGTCTCAAGACTGCTTCTCATTGGCCTACTTTGGGTCACATGCCCATCCCTGAACCAATCCCTGGCCCAGGGGATGCAGGAATGTGATTGGCCAGGCCTGGATCACATGACCACTTCTGGAGCCCAGGGAGGGAGGATTGTTCCGGGAAAGTACTTGCCGAGTCTACAACAGCGAAGATGGGGGTGGGTAGTAGGATGCAGGTAGGCCCCCAGACAGGGGTCTCCCTCCNCCCCGCCACCAGGCAGATCACTAGTGGAGGATCCAGGCGTCCGCCCCCTTGGAGGAGGACAGTCGTCAGCAGCAGGGCAAGGCGATGAGACCCCGTGAGGTTACAGGGAGCAGGGAGTACGTTCTATTTCTATTTACCAGATCCGGAGATGCAACCCCAGCCCTCCCCAGCACGCGGGAGCATCCAGGGGCGGGGCCTTTGCGCCATCTTGGGTTTTCCTTAGCTGGGGGATGGGGGCTGCACGTGGCGTGGCCTGAGGGACACCCCTTTTCTAAGTGGCTGCTGAGGGTGGAGTGTGGAGGATGCCTGGGCCGTGCCCATGGGCTCTCGCTCCAGGTTTGGGCAGCAGAGCAAGTGGGAACCGCGGGCAGGCTGATGGAGAGGGAGAGGTGGATCCTAGGCGGGAAGGAGGCCCCCAGAGAGTTCCGGGCAAAGGCAGCTTCTGTCTAAGGGCCTCCTCGCTCCCTTGACTTGAGTCCTTTCTTCTTCCTGAGCTCCAGTTTCCTCACCTATAAAGACATTAGACTGTTGCTCGAGATTGTTTCCAGCCTAGACTGGGGCATAAGGCATGGTTTACCTGCCCCCCAGCAGCCATTTGGGGCCTCGCTGGCTCTTGTCCGTCCTTAGCTGTTTCCCCACCGTGCCCCCCACCCCTGCGCAATCCCCTCACTCCCAGCTCTGCTCCTGCACAGGGTCGCGGGAAGGCCCAGGCAGGCCCGCGGGGTCACACTGTGACCTTTGTCCTGCCGGAGCTGAACCTGGCCACCACGGCCCAGGACAACTCATGTGTGCCTCTCAGGACAGGCCCCCAGCTGCCTGCCTGAACTGGGTGCTTTCGGAGGATTTTGCCTTGGTGACTCAGAAACCTGTGGAGGTCATGGGGTGAGGTCGGGTGGGTCAACAGGGTTCTGGACCCTTGGAGGGGAAGGGGCGGCACCCATAGAGTTGGGGTTCCGTGGGGTGAGGGGTGGGCCAGGAGGGCTTGGGATTCTTTGGAGGGGGGAGAAGCAGCACCCACAGAGTTGGGGTTCCACTGGCTGAGGTCTGGTGGGCTGTGGGGGCTAGGGAGCCATCTGGTGGGGGGCAGTACTCCCAGAGTGGGGGTTCCATGGGGGTGAGGTCAGGTGAGCTAAGGGGGCTTGGGAGTCATCTGGTGGGGGGCAGTGCCCCCGCGGAGCTGGGGTTTCTGTGCCTGCTGAGTGAGGGCCTTGGTTGTGGGTGGGGACATGGCGTTTCCTGATGTGGCTCCTGTGGCAGCTGCTGGCCTGGTCTGTGGCTCAGGGGTCCCTCAAATGTCCGTTGCATTTCTTGCTATCAGTGGGCAGGAAGCGCCCTGGTGTCATGGAGGAAGGAGGACCTGTGTGCTTGCGCTTCCTCAGGGACGAAAAGAACGACTAGGGAGCCCCACCAGGGTTCCCGGAGGGGCCATGGCCCTGTGGCTGATCTTGTTTCTTTTCTGGTTTTCTCTCAGGTGCCTGTGACAGGAAAGCCCATGAGCAGATGACAAGGACTGGTTTTTAACCTTGGTGGCCACTGAGAGGAAGATTATTGGGGCCCAAGAGCCCCGGACTCTCACCACCATGTCGGGATCCACGCAGCCTGTGGCGCAGACGTGGAGGGCCACTGAGCCCCGCTACCCGCCCCACGGCATTTCCTACCCTGTGCAGATCGCCCGGCCGCACACGGTAAGTAACGGGTGTGTCTGTTCCCCGGGGCCACCTTTGGGGCCATGTTTTCTCACCTAGTCCCCACGAGGGCTGGTGTGTCTCCAACGGTATCCGGCCAGGGCTCACTGTGTCCCCCGAGGGGAAGTTGGGGTGCCATGGCAGAAACCACTGGCATCTGGAACTTCGGTAAAATCTCTTAGCTCCCACCTTAAAGCTGGGAAGATGGAGACTGGAGCCAAGTTGAGCTGGGATCTCTGTCTTTCAGAGGCAGCAGTGGAATTTTTGTACAAACACGGAGCACCTGTTCTATACTTCCCTGGCAGCCAGCCTTCCCTGGACCCCTTCTTGCTTTGGGGGGGGCCATTGCTGACAGCCCCTCGCTTCCCTGATCCCTGGCCCCGGAGCTCGTTCACTGTGGTGATGCTCGGGGCTCCGAGATGATGAAGCTCATGTCGTGTCTGCAGCCCTGATTTGGGGATCTGGGGTGTTGGTTCTGTTCCCCGAGGAGCCGCCCCATCTCTCGGGGATGACCTACCTGTGGGGAGGCAGAAGTGTTCTCATGTGCCGGCCTGCACACATGTGTGCCCTCGATCAGCTTTCCCAAGCTGCACCCTGCTCTGTCCGTCGCCCCTCGCAGTGGCCCCATTTCGTGCCTTCACCTCTAGCTGCATGAGGATGGGCCTTTGGTTCTGCTGTGTTGGCATTTATTGAGTATCTACTGGGTACCATGTCCTTGGTTCTTGCCAGAGGGCTCTTAGGGTCTTGGGCCTCCCCAGTCAACCAACTGGCAGCGCAGTGAGGAATGTGGGTCCTTGTGGTTGTAGCTGGGGGAGAGGCTGGCTCTGCTGGCGTGTGTGTGTGTGTGTGTGTGTGTGCGCGCGCGCGTGCGTGCATGTGTACTGCTTGGCGTGGTTCCTCCTCATGAGAAGAGAGGAAGTGGTGTGGGAGGGCACTTCCATCAGCGTGTGAACCCACTGGCCTAGCGCGAGGGTGTCCCAGACATAGTGGCCTCTTGAGAATTTGGGCCTCCTGGGTGCTTTACAGAGCCAGCTGGGCCATTATGGAGTCCTGTTGCAAGAACTAGCCCCTGCCTAGAGTCTTCAGATTCTGACAAAGAGCCCAAAGAAAGAGCAGCTTGCAATATTATCCCATTTTGCAGATGAGGGGACTGAGGCCAGAAGATGAAACCACAGGCCTCGGGTGAGATCACTGCTGGGAGACTGTCCACTTCAGCTTCAGGGATGTGAATCCCGGTCACTGTTCGCTCCATTTATTGGGCACCTACTGTGTGCCCAGGGCCAAGGAGTATGCTCCTGGGGGCGAGTTATTATCATGTAGTGTTGAGACCTTCATTGTGATCACCAGCAACAACAATAAAACTGTGGCCTCTCATTTATTGAGCACCTATGGCAGGACAGATGTTCTGTTCAGAGCCTTCTGTGGGGACAGCTGCACTTGCTGCTTGGAATCACCCCGGAGTGGGTCTCGTATGCTCTCTGTCTGTAGGTGAGGAACGTTTGGTAGGTGAGGAAACAGGCCCAGGGGCTTACCCCTCCAGAGCTTCAGTTTTCTATTCATAAAACGGGGTGATAAGAGCACCTGTCTCCTAGATTCTCATGGGGATTAAATGTAAGGCTGGATGAGTGCTTATGGCGGCGCCTGGTGTACACTCTGCCCGATGTGTCCATTTGTTGTCATTTCTCGTTAGTGTCACTGTTACTGCAGCCGCCTGGAGGGGCTGCCTCTACTGAGGACTGCTGGCGGATGCCTCTGGCTTCTCTCTTGTTCCCTCCTGCTGGGTTCTCACCCCTCTCCCACCCCCTTCCCTGTGGGCACAGCCTTGGGAGGTCCTCCAGTCCTTATAGCCCCTGCTCTCCCTACTTTCCTCCTGCCCTTTGCCTCAGCTGGGACCTCTCCCGGTTGTTTGGGGTCACTGGCTGACCCATGACATCTCCTGTTCTTCCCCCGCTGGGCTGTCAGTGACGCAGGTTGTGGCTGGACAGGACCCAGCAGTCACCACCCACTCTAGGCAGGAGGCTGAGGCCGGGGTGAGCAGGGCCCTGGGGCAGCTGTGGGGTGGGGCGTTCTTGTCCTGTGTGTGGTGGCAGCCGTGGGGCCCCAATCCCTGACCACCCTGCCTTGTGCTAGGGTGGCTCAGCCCTCTTTGTCACCTGAAAGGTAGGATTCTGGGCACCCTGAGGATTGTTGGGGGTCTTGGCTGTCCTGAGCATGTCTCCTGGCTGGAGCCACTTGCCCTTAGCTGCTGGGAGGTCACCATTGTGTCTGTAATCTGAAGGTTCCTCCCCACTATAGCCTCATGCCCTCTAACCACTTCCCATCAGACCATTTTACAGGCGGGGTTTGTGAGATGCCTCCCTTTTTTTTGAGTCTAGAAGACAGAGGGTGGAAGAAAGGGGAAGTCAAGGCACAGGGAGATAAATGCCCCATCCAGGAGCTAGGCAGGAGCCCAGTGTCTGGCTCCTAGCATAGCAGCTAAGACAGGAAGTTGGGAGGAAGGGGAGGGGCCTGAGCCTGGTGACCTGTGACCTTCCTGGGGCTCAGTCCTCTCCCACACACACTCCTAAAAGGTTACCTTCAGGGATCACACCTCCTGGCTCCAGAGGCCTCTTTCAAGGTGCGCTGGGCCTAGGGCTGCGTGGATGGCCAGTCCCCCTTGGAGTCCATAGCTTCCAGATGTGGCTTTGACTCTCTGTTCCTTCCAACCTCCTGAGCGACACTGGGCTGCTCACTTAGCCCATGGGGCAGCCTCAGTTTTCCTATTTGCCGTATGGGGTTGTGGGTGTGGGTCTCAATGGAGGATGTTTGCAAGGCGCTCAGGGCAGGGTCTGCATACAGCAAGCATTCGGTAGTCCTCTTTCCTCCTGGCAGGGTGACAGGAGCCCCAAGGAGGGCCTCTCTGTCTTTGGGGCTGCAGGACCCCGAACTCTGAGGGGCAGTGAGAATTGTCCCGTCTGCTGGCCCACCACCTCCAGGCCGGAGCCTGCTGGCTCACGGTGTGAATGCAAGGCATAATCCTAGGCGTGCTTGCCGACAGAGGCCTGGACCCCGAGGCTTTGGGAAGCCCACCATTCCCCTGACCGCTTTAGGCACGTGCTCAGCCCCCCTGAGTCAGACACCAGCTTCAGCACAGTGCACATTGCTTGTTGAATGCTCTACCCTCGGAATCCCTCTGTGCCCTGCTCTCTCCACCTCTGTGGTCTTGGCTTCCCTCCCTCAAAGAATCAGAACCCCATATCTTTTCCTGAGGGTCTCCCAGGATGGAGGGTTCCGACATCCCCCCCTGCCTTGCCTCTTATCAGGCTTTCTATGGACTTCTCCTCCGAGTCCACCGGGACCGTCTGAACTTCCCTGAGTTCTTGTAGTCCTTGTGCTGAAGGACTGTGTTAAAGTCAAAAGGTTCAAAGTCTGACATCCAGCGCTACCCCTTTCTGCTGTGTGGCCTTGGGCAAGTTATTTAACCTCTCTGTGCCTGAGTGTAGAAGGGTAGTTAAGAGCACAGGCTCTGGAGCCAGACTGCTTGCGTTCATAATCTGCCTTAATGATATCCTAGCTGTGGAGTTTTGGACAAGTAGCTTTACCACCTCATGCCTCAGTTTCCCCATTACTTGAGCAAGGTAATTATAGGATTCTGAGGTTCAGATTAGCTGACTTGGGCAGTGGTCTTCACACAGTGCTGGACAGAATTAGCACACACTGATACCAGGTCATAATGATGGTGATTTCGATGATGACGCTATTATTACAGCGACAACGTAGGATGAGTATCCTTTTCCACGTTGCCTGTGGGCTCTTCCTCTAAAGGAGGGGTCAGCACACCTTCTCTGCGACTATTGCAGGCTTTTCAGGCCGTTTGGTCTGTGTCACAACTGCCCAGCTCTGCTGCCCTCATGGCTTGAAAGCAGCTCGCCAAGATGCAAAGGGATGGCCGAGTGCCGAGCCTGGCTTTGGCCTTGGGCCCTGTTTCTGACTCCTGCCCTGGATCGGTGCTTGTCAAACTCTTCGTGGGAAGGATCCATCTGTCTGACTTGTCGTTTGCCCCAAGCCGGCCCGTGGGCGTACCGTGCATGCCCCAGCTCTCGGATGCGGGGACTGGTTGTGGCCAAGGCTGGCAGCGCGCATGTGGGCTGTTGCACAAACGCATGTGTCTTCTGTATCCACCTCGTCGCAGGCCAGCAGCATCATGGGCCTCACGTGGAGCAGCGCTGCTCTGGCTTGAGGGTCAGAGACCCAGGAGCCTGCCTGGGCCAGAGGGAGATGCGGACACACGTAGGCAGCTGGGGGTGGGGAGTAGAGTACTGGAGCTCTGCCCGTGTCCTGAGTGCTGCCTGTGGTTTCTCTCCCTCACCTGTGTGGCCCTTCCTCCACCTCGGTTCTAGGTGCTTGGGGATGGCTTTGACGGGCGGGGGGGGCGGTGTTTGGCCTCCTGAGGAGGCCTCTTGGGTGCCCCCTTGCTGGGAGCTTTACTCATTCATTTAGTACTTATTAGGCACCTCATGTACCAGTACTTTTGTAGGCCCTGGGAACGGAGCTGTGAGCAACCCAGAAGCATCCCTGCCTTAGGCAGCCGTGTTCTCATGAGGGAACAATGAGCAGGGAAGGAGAAGGGAGAGATGGCTGAGGTTGCAGGGGTCCTAACTGAAGCCAGGACTAGGGAAGGAGGCCTCACTGAGAAGCTGACATTGGAGTCAGAACCTGGAGGGAACTAGAGGGCCAAGCGTGGGGAAATGTGGCTAAAGAATGTTCCAGGCAGAGGGATCAGTGCATGCAAAGGCCCTGAGGTGTCTTGATCATAGCCCCACTCCTCCAGGAAGGACCTATGAGTCCTTTCCCTGCCACATATAGCTCTAGGTGTTTCCCCAATCCCTTCTGGGGTGAGAAGCCATATCCCAGGGGCCAGTGAGGAGCACCCCTCCTCCTAGCACAGCCGCAAAGAAAATCCTTCTCCCAGCCTCTCCTTCAAACATCTCCCAGAATCCAGACCCAGCTTGCATTTGACCTGAGGCTCAGATGCCCCAGCCCCTCTGTCCTTGTTGCCCCACAGGATCTAGGTAGGGACGTGCCAGATGGGGTTCCCTCCTGGCTAAATTGCTTTTCCAGCCCCATGTTACCTTCCCGGGACTTTAGGGGCATAATTTATCGGCAAGCCCCAATTCCCAGTGTCAGAGGCACCATGGCTGGGTAGAAGCCAGCAGAGGCGAGTGGGGGTCTCACCCAGAGACATTTTTCCTCCCCTGATTTTCTGAGCAGCAGCTTTGGAAGCACCTGGTGAGGGCAGGGGAGGCCTCTTCTCCCCAACTCTGGTTTGCTGCGGTCACTGTGTGGGGTTGGTTGAGGACCAGCCCCCTGCTCCTCCCTGCCCCCCAGCAGGAACCCACCTTGGCCCAGTCTTGTGTCTCAGAACCTCCTTTCCCTGCTGTGTGACCTGGGCAAGTCACTTAACTTCTCTGTACCTGATTTTTCATGTTTGTGTGGGACTGTGCACGATACCCACCTCATGGCGTTGCTGTAGGGATTAAATTAATTAGTACATTTAAAACTTTCAGTGCAGGCGGACACAGGCAATTTATGTACGTTGGGTGTTATTACTACTTTGTTAACTCATGTAGAGTGTTCACGCTCTGAGATGTGGTTGGGAAGCTTGTAGCTCACGTGCCTGACGTATCCAGTCTCATGTGACTACAGTGAGCCCCTCTTTGGGTCAGTCTGTCTCTCGGGGTCTTCTCAATTCTTGCCTTCCTGTGGAGCTTCCAGACACCCTTGGGGGTCCCTGGGCTCAGCCCTGGGGACCAGCTTCAGGCCCTGGGGTGGAGTTTTGTGAGGACCCTGCAGATGGCCCCTGAGATGCTCCTTGGAGGGACTTTTCAAACAAGCATATCCCCCTTACCTCCTAAACTGGGAAACGGAGGCTAGAAAGCTCGTGAAGTGGCCTCTCTGCCGCTCCCCCCGCCCCAAAGGCCCCATGTGCCTCTTCCCGCCTCCGTTGGCAGTTATCAGCACTGTCTTGCTGCGGCCCTCCCGAGGGATTGGATTGTCTGTCTCTCTGCCGCTTTGCTCATTTTGCTTTTGTGCGAAAGAGCCGGGTGGAGAAAATCTTCCCTCCTGGCAGACTGCAAAGCCTGCTGATTCCTTCTCACACCTCTGTACGTGTGTGCGAGATCTTTGCCTGGCAGCCTTGCCAGCGTGATCCCAGAGGCCTGCACTCCCTCCCTCGAGGCCCTTCTTCTCCTTGTCCTTCCCGCCTGCCACCCTGCACGAGCACCGGGTGCCTTGTACTAGACGTCCTCACAGGGCAGGGAGAGGCCAAGCCCTTCTCTGCCTTCTGGAAGCTGCCCTTCATCTTGGGGGCAGCCCTTTGGAGAGTTAAGGGAGGGAGGGAGTGGTAGGAGGCACAGAGGCCTTCTTTCTGGTCAGGCACCCACTTCAAAGATGAGGAAACAAGTCTCGGAGGGCTTGAGTATCGGACAGCCCCCTCCAGCCTGAGGCGCCTTGCAGCTTACCTCACGTTGGGCTTCCTCAGTGTTTCCAGCCTCTGAAGTTGATGGGGTCCATGTTAATTCCATTTACTCTTCTGCTCTAGACATTGGCCTCCCAGTCTGTTCCACACTTGGTTTGGGAGTTCTGAAACACATACGTTCCCAGCACACCTGCCTGATATCATCTGATCACTTTACAGAAATAACTGCTTAAAAAAAAAACAGACAACAGAAGAATGACTAGATTTTATGGAAAATTGGAAGAACGAGGAGAGGTGCCAAGAAGAATATAAGTCACGCACGGTACCAGTCTCCCCAAGCCTCACCTGTGTCAGACATCGCTAACCGACTGCCGCACACAGAACTGAGCGTTCTAGGCAGACAGAGTTAATCGATTCGGGTTGGTACAGTGGGAAGCCAGTCCTGTTTTCTCTTTTGAAAGACTTGTTTCTACCCTTTTAAAATTTTTTTAAGGATTTATTTACTTGAGAGAGAGTGAGAGAGCCCGAGTTGGAGGAGGGGCATAGGGAGAGGGGGAGAATCTCAAGTAGACTCCCTGCTGAGTGCAGGGTCCCTCATGGGGCTTGATTTCAGGACCCTGAGATCATGACCTGAGTCAAAATCAAGAGCCGGACACTTAACTGCCAGAGCCACCCGGGTGCTCTTCTGTCCTTTTTTAAAAAAACCTTTTAATGTGTTT
Organism: Ailuropoda melanoleuca; assembly: GCF_002007445.2. Lineage (NCBI taxonomy): Eukaryota > Metazoa > Chordata > Mammalia > Carnivora > Ursidae > Ailuropoda > Ailuropoda melanoleuca. The sequence goes on from NC_048229.1 coordinate 5,054,267, forward strand.
CAAATCTGAATGTAGTTGACAATCAGGGTACATCTAATTGTTAACGTTTAGCTTTTCCCCAGAGAGTCACGGACACTAGGTGGCATTTTCCTTAAGAAGGAGGGTTTTGCCTGCAGTTTGTCCTTCTGACTTTGATCTGTACTTCTGTATGTGACACACGTGTGTGGCTTTTCCTATCACAGATCAGACTCGGGAAGCCCAAGGTGGCGCCTTGTCCTGGAAACTGTCCTGGAAACTGGCCTTTGAGCCTCCCAGGCCGTCCGGTGCTGGTGGTGTCTCGTGCACACACCCTGCTCCCTTAGTGCCTGGTTGGTAGACATGCAAGTTGTGGCTTATGCAGCTGTCTGCTGACGCGCGGGCTTGGCGGTCTCCTCTGGAAAGAGGGCGTCATCGCAGAGCGCTGTAGGTGCCGGGGGGGTGGGGAGTGAGGGACCGAGGCTGTGCACCACAGGGTGCAGGTCAGCTGGCGATCGACCCCGGGCATGCCCTCTGGCCACTCTGGGCCTCCGGAGCCGCGTGTGGACGTGGCCCGTGGCCCAGCGCAGGAACGAGCACTGGGCAGGGAGCGTGCGACTCTGCCCCCTGTGCCTATGACTGTGCAGTGGGCTGTTTTCACTCACTCACTTCCTGGGCCTCTCGTTGCAGGACGTCGGGCTGCTCGAGTACCAGCACCACCCCCGTGACTACACCTCACACCTGTCGCCTGGCTCCATCATCCAGCCCCAGAGGAGGAGGCCCTCCCTGCTCTCCGAATTTCAGCCTGGGAATGAAAGGTGAGGAGAAGCTTGCACATCGCCCAGCTCGGAGCCGCGGCCTCATTTCTCTTGTCGGGGAATGGAGGTCTGTGCTCGAGCAGGAGCTGGCGTGCTGTGAAATGGGGGGTGGTTGAACTGTGCTCGCCTTTGTCCTGGGGCAAAGGCCTTCTGACTTCCCGTCACGGGCCATCAGTGGTCTCTGGGTGTGTGCCGAGGCAGGAGGGGTTGACCATCAGGATGTGGAGGAACAGGGCTGGGGTGCTGGTTGTGAGGGACATGTCTGCACCAGGGTGCCCACAGGGAGCCCCTTTCCTTCCCTCCCTTTGTCCTCTCCTTTCCTGTGCGGCCTATTCTGTCCCTCAGCTACCAGACAAGGTGTGTGCCCATTGCTGATATCTGCCTGTTGCTGGGCTGGCCTGCCTTTCCTTAAATCCAGGTGGGAGGACAGGAGCCAGTGCAGCGGGATGGGGACCCCAGTGCGGGGAGGACCGAGGTCAGAACAGGGACCCAAGATGCCAGAGATCATAACAGTGCTAACTGCTAATGAGTCCTGCCATCTGGCACATGCCGGCCCCTTCTAGGCTGTGGGCACACAGTGGGGATCCAGGTAGACGGCCCAGCCTTCAGGGAGCCTGCAGTCTCGCAGGGGAGATACGCCACAAACACCACACAAGATCACTCCAGAAGGAGGCACGTGACCTGTTCATTACATGCAGGGTGGGGCTGGTATTACACCTCCGGGGATGTCAGGAAAGGCCTCTCAGAGGAGGGGTACTTGTCCAATATGTAGCTGGTCATCCAGAGAGCTGGGTAAAGGCACTCCAGGCAGAGGGAACAGCACGTGCAAAGGTCCAGAGGGGAGAATGTGCTTGGAGTGTTCAGGGAAGGCATGAACTTGGAAAGCATTTCAGCAGGGGCGGGCAGTGTTCAGGCTGTCTGGTAAAGAGCAAGAGCTGGAGGTAGAGTCTGGGAGTCCTGGCTCTGCTGTGTGTGCTTAGGCAAGGCATGCCCTCTCTGGGCCATTTTGTCCTCTGCATACTGGGGGGCTGGTTAAGGAGAGCCAGTCGGGAGTGAGCAAGCTGGACAGCTCCTGTCTCTGCCCCAGGCAGCCTGGCTGAGTTGAGGGGGCAAGGCCACATTCAGCAGCCAGAGCACTGTGGTTGGCTAGTGATGTCTGCCCTGGGCGGGTGATGTGCAGACAACATCGTTGTGTGTGTTATTGTCTGTGTTGTACCCACAAGGCTTTTCGGATTTGGCTGTGCGCATGAATCAGCCAGGGTTCTTGTTTCCACGCAGAGTCTGAGTCAGTAGGTCTGGGGTGGGACTCCAGGCTCTGCATTTGTAACCAGCTCCAGGTGGGCTGCTTGTCGTGGGCTGTGCTTGGTGACGAGGGAGTGGGGAATCACCACCAGTACATCCTCTTCCTGTAAACATAGTGAACGGTGACTCGCAGGAAGACAGGTCTGCGATTGAGTCCTGCCTCACCGTGTGCCCTTCCACAGATGGGCACTTCTCTCTCGGGGTCTAAGAGGGGCTGGCGTCCAGCAGATGCTCAGCGGAGGGCAGTAGATGCGATGCCCTGTGTCCTTGCCTCCTGTAGGTCCCAGGAGCTTCACCTGCGACCTGAGTCCCACTCATACCTGCCTGAGCTGGGCAAGTCAGAGATGGAGTTCATTGAGAGCAAGCGCCCTCGCCTGGAGCTGCTGCCCGACCCCCTGCTGCGGCCCTCACCCCTGCTGGCTGCGGGCCAGCCTGGGGGCTCTGAGGACCTGTCCAAGGTAAGGCCTGGCCCCAGACGGAACTCCAGAAGATCTGGGTTTTCTTCTGCGATTGGACTGGGTGCAAGGTGAGGGGTGGGCGTGCTGGGCTGGGGCACAGCGTTGGCAAGAGGCTGGGAGGGGGGGGCTGAGTGCAGGGTGCCCCAGGGCTGGGCAGAGGCTGGGCCTGGGCCAAGATTGGCTCTGCAGGCCACTTCTTGGCTGGACAGGGACCTACCTTGGCGTGTCCAGCCTGCAGGGCCACCATGTGGCCTGTGCTATAGAGAGCTCCTTCACTTGACGCCTCTTTAAAATGGAAAGTTGAGCCGAGATGGTAGGGGGAGAATGTGCATAGCTTAAGTGCCTGTGGCAGCTGCTGTGGGAGGTTCTTCTGTTATTTCAGTAAATCTCAGGACAGTTGAGGCTGGAAGCTTCTTTGGTGTCCATTTTGCACAGAGGAAGCTGACGGACGTGCTAATGGAGGGATCCCAGCCAGTCACCCAGGTGCCCCTGAAGCTGTTGTACTGTCACTGCTGGGGATGGGACAGGGTTGTGGCCAGGTGACATGCTCATCCTTGGCTGCCTGAGTGATGGAGGTCACCTCTGCCCGTACTGAGTATTTCCATTCAGCTTCTTCACAACCGTGGGGACACATGTTAGCTCATTAACAGCTTCCCAGCTGCTGGGTGAGGTCAGTGCTCCTCTTACTGCAGCACTGGTGGGAGTGGGAGCCAGGCCAGTCAGTGGAAGTGGCCCACTCGGGCCTTCTGGGTCCTCTTCTCTGCCTGATGCCGGACAGGATTGAATGGTGGGATTTCTGGCCAAGGCAGGCGCTTTACTGGGGGGCTGGTGCAGAAGGGGTATCCCGTGGTGGTGGTGATGATGGTACGTTAATGTTACGTCAGCGTGCCAGGTAGCGTGCCAAGTGTGGGCATCATTCTGTTGCATCTTCCTAGCCCCGTGAAGTGTGAGCAGAGAGCATACTTCTCATAGCGGGGCCCCAGCCTGAGGGAGAAAGCCACTCGTCCACCATCCCTGGGAAGTGGCCACTGAAGCCACCTAGCTGTCCTGCCGTGGGCTTCCCCTCTGGTCCCCCTAGCGGGCGATCTACCTCCCTCTTCCCAGTGCCTGCTGTCCCCCCATTGGCACCTGAGTTTGTGCCCTCTCCCTTGCTTCCTGACTGCTCAGTTTCCTGGGAGGGATGTTGCCATTAGGGAAGCTATTTCCCTAAGCCGGTCTTGGATGATAGGCGAGTGGCATATGTGTGAAGGGGTGTAGGGCCATGTCAGTGGCCAGGCCAAGGGCATGCCAGGCAGCTTTGATTTCCTCCCTAGGGACTGGAGCCCCCAGTGGGTTGTGCCCCCTGCTCCTGTCCAGTTCTGCCTAGAGAACAGGCCGACAGTTGTCTCTGGCCAGCCCCATTAGGTCTCTGCTGCGCACCCATACTGGCCTCTGGAATAGTGGCTCAGAGCCTTCAGGCCTTTGGGTTCTTCTAAGGGTCTCTGTGCCTTGCAGTGGCTCTGTGAGCTTCTGTTTGTCCCTCTTCTTGCAGCTCCCTGGGGAGTCTTAGTCTTTGTGTCCGTTTCTGTCTGTCTCTGTGTCTCTGTCTTCTCTTCCTGGACCCTGGGGGTCAGGGGAGTAATGGGCCCAGTATTGGGGCCTGCCTGGACCAAGTACTGTAATTGCTCCAGGCTGCTTGCTAATAAGAGCATTTGGAAAGTTTGAGCAGATTTTGGGCAAGGGAAGAAGCCAGGGGAGAACACAACTCTGAAAGTGTTCAGATGTTTTTTTGCGTCTGCTTTGTGGAATTCAGCTGGATGCATGAGACAGGAATTCAGTGGGATTTTTTTTTACAGCCCTGCCCTGCCCCCCAACACCAGCTGTGTTCCTTTTTCTTATAAAAGTGTTCTGTTTTATAATGCTTCCCTGCCCTTGAGCCTCTGGAGTTTTGTGGTATCAGGCTTCCTTTGGAATTCATCAGACTTTGTTTTAGGTGAGTGTAGAGTCATCATACATAGAACCGTTTCTGAAAGTCCCTTTGTCTCTTGGGCCTCTGTTGGCTGAAAGGGACAGAAAACCCATGTCAGACTAATTTAAGAATGAGTCTTGGCTCATGTAACTGGAATCCAGGGTTTGTGGACTTCAGGCACAGCTCAATCCAGGTGACATGATATCACCAGGTCCCCATCTCTGTCCCTCTCTTGGGTCTGCCGTCTTCTGTGTGGTCTTGGTGTGTTGACAAGAAGGCATTTTGTGACTACAGGCCTTCCTCTTTCCATGTTCAAGGCCAGCATAAAGGGAGAGCTTTCCCTCCATCTCCACATTTCCAGCCATAGCTGTTTCTCTTCTTGCCTGTGCTTGGGGGCTTTGTCCGTCCTAGAACCCCTCATTGTGACTCCAGAGTGGACTGTGAGTGCCTGAGGCCGGCTCTGCCCCTGCCTGAAGCTGGGACGTGGAGGACCTCCCTGGCCACAGGGCTTTTGTTGTCTCTGTGTCTTTAATTTTGTGTAATGGGTTTTCTCTACTGTGTTGGCCTGAATTTTACACCTAGGGCATCTGACGGGGAAAATGGTGCCAATTGCTACCTGGCGACCGACTGGATATGGGTTTGTTGTTTTGCTCCTGTGGCTTTGGGCTGAAGTGAAGGCCAGCAGCCATCGGGAGAACCATCTGGAGGCCCAGTAGCCAGGCTCCCTTGGTCCCATTCCTGGAAAACTCAGTTATGGAGAAAGTGCCCTTTTGCCCCTGGGTGTGCATCATCTTTTTAAGTCGAGGTAAAATTCACATAACCTGAAATTAACCATGTGAAAGTGAACAGTTCAGCGGCATTTAGTACCTTCACAATGCTGGCCAGCCACCACTTCTACTAGTTCCAGAACATTCTCACACCCTGAGAGGGGACCCCACACCCATTAGCAGTCACTCCTCATTCCTTCCTCCCCAGCCCCTGGCAGCCACCAATCTCCTTTCTGTCTTTTTGGATTTGCCTGTTCTAAATGTGTCCTATAAACGGAATCCCATAATACGTGGCCTTTTCTGTCTTTCGCTCGGCATCATGTTCTTAAGGTTCGTCCACGGTGTGGCACGGATCAGAACTTCTTCCTTCCTTTTTATGGCCAAATCGTGGTCCAGTATATGATGATCCACATTTTATTTGTCTGTTTGGCCATGGATGGACCCACTTGTGCGTTTTTGGTGAGAATAAAAGCTAAGCCTGAACCTCAAGTGACAAGAACCCATTGAAGAAGATGGGTCTTACCCATCAAGAATTTAAGGAAAAATTTCCAGCAACTTTTCTAGTGGTTCCCAGCAGTTGCCAATTGCTTCATCTAAGCCTTGCGCTGACCCTGCCAGCTTTGGGATGGAATTTTGTTTTTGCTAGTGTTGCTTTCGAGAACTCTTCTGGGTGGGGGTTCTGTTTATCTTCCTTCTTGGTCCTGCTGGAAGATCAGAGAGGGGAGGGGAGATGTTTCTTACAGCAGATAATGCTGCTGGGCTCCAGGGCCCACTCCACCCCACACGTTTTGTCTCCAGAACCCTGAGAAGTGACTGAGTCTGCAGGGAGAGACCAGCCATGCGCCCTGGATGCACGGAGGAAGCGGCAGATCTCGGGCTGGGGGAGGTGGCAGGGGAAGGCGAGTCTGATTTCAGCTGGTGCAAAGGTGGAGTCGGGTGTTGTGGGCAGAGGAGATAGCTTGTGCAAAGGCCCTCAGGTGCCAGAGCACACGAGCCGATTCTGGTGTGGTGTGTGTGGGGTCAGGTGCCCGTGCGCCCGTGTTCACCAGCTGGGCCCTCCTGTTGGGGAGTAGTTAGGGTCCCAAGCTCACTGAGTGTTTTTCTAGGGAATTTTTCTTCTGCAGAGTTTCGCCACTCATGTCAGGGGTCCCGGACCCTGGAAGAGATCTTGCTCTTGCTCTTTTGTGCAGCCATGCAGTTCTTTGGGATGAATAAGTGCATGGTCTGGACCCTGTTGCTGCTGTGGGATGCCCTGTAGCCTGGTCTCATGGTCTTCCCACCTCTGCAGAGTCTGACTGAGGCCCAGCCTCAGCATCTTGTGCCCTCCAAGCCAGGGCTCCACTGCACGTGGCTGGTGAGCACAGGCACGTCACTGAACCCTACCGGGTCTTATTTTCTTCATCGGGGAAATGGGATAAACAGTATTCCTCCTTTGCAGGGACTCGTGAATTGCAAAGGGTAGAGGTTGGCAAACTTGGCAAGCTCGAAACTTAGTGCTCAGCCTTTTTTTGTGAATAAAGTCTTGTTGGCCATGTTCATTCATTTGCGTCCTGTCTGTGGCTGCTTTGCCGATGCAGTGGTGGGTGAGTAGTTGGACAGAGTCCAAAATACAACCTGAACTATTTTGCCACTTGGCCTTTGCCAGGTGCGGGGTTAGATCCTTGCCGGACATGTGCCTCCACGTTCCCAGTTTCCTTGTCTGTGCAGTGGGGACAAAGTGGCAGCCCCCGTACGGCTGCTGTGGGAGTCTGGTCGATAGGGTATGCTGAGGATGGGGATGAGGTGTGCAAGGAGGTTTGATTTCTGGGGCCTGTCTGTGGACGCAGCCTGAGCAGTGTGGGGGCTACCTGGTTGAGGACTTGGGGTCTTTTCTGTATTTCCCCTGATGGGTTTTTTTTTTAGATTTTATTTATTTATTTGGGGGGGGAATGGAGGGAGGGAGAGCGAGCAGGGGGAGGGGCAGAGAGAGAAGCAGACTCCCCGCTGAGCCGGGAGCCTAATGGGCCACTGGATCCTGGGACTCCAGGACCATGACCTGAGCCAAAGGCAAGCGCTTTACCGACTGAGCCACCCAGGCGCCCCTCCCGAGTGTTCTGAGCATGGAAAGCCTAAGTCCCCATGCCAGCTCTGCCCATGTCTCAGAAGGAAACGATGATGGCAGAAGGCAAACCCAGTGACATCCCGAGAACCTTGGGCCATGTGGACCTTGTGAGGGTCTGTGTTTAGGGGAGGGGTGGATGCACGATGGCACAGCCTCTGATAGTCCTGAGATGGGGAGCACTTGGCAACCCCTGGGGCTGCAGTTGTCCCAGGGAATAATGTGTCCTCTGTCCTCTGGGTGCAGCTGCCATGGGGGTGGGGAGATGACGGCCTGGAGCTCCTCCCCGGGGCCTCCTCTGCCAGCAGCTGCTGGCGTGGCCTTGAGGACGGCTCGGGTGTGGGCTGGGTTCTGCTTGTGCCGGCCACCAGGCCTGGAGCCCGGGTTTGGGGCAGGACAATCCCAGCCCCCGCTCAGGAGGCACTTACAGTATACCATGCTCTGAGCTGAGCTCTTTGTGCACGTTAGCTCATTCCAGCCTCTCAGCAGCCTGGGAGGTGGGGATCGTCCCATTGTACAGATGAGGAAGCCGAGGCAGGGAGCGGGTCCCTGAGGTGCTTGTGGTCATAGTGCTGGGAGGTGGTGAAGTGGGCTATAATCTGAACCTGGGGCCTTGCACGTGAGTGCTCCAGAGGCAAGGACTGGGTTTTGTTTTGTTTCTGTAACCTCCTCCCCAGGGTGCTCCCAGCACAGCTTGGGTGCTCAGTAAACCCCAGCTGGCATGAAAGTGTCGATGCATAGCCCAATGAAGGATTCCCTTGTGTGTTTAACCCAATTTTGAAAACAGCTTTATTACACAAAAAGTAATCCTTTCCTCAAAGAAGGAAAAGCAGAAAAATACTGGTCCATAAAAAGAAGAAAGTGAAAGCCTCTCCCCCACTGCCTGTACCTACTTGCGCCTCTGTGTGGCTTGTTCTCAGTTCTCGTGTTTATAAAACCAGGCTTGCGCTCTGTGTGATAGTCTGTAACTTGCCGATCTGGACAGAGTGGTGTGAATCGATGTTTGTGGAGGGTCTGCTGAGGCCAGGTCTTGGGGGCTGGGATCTGGGGGTCTCGGTACTTGCTCTTGGAGTTTGGTTTTGTGGGAGGACACAGCTAGGCTGGTGGAGCAAGAGAGAGGCGTGTTGTGGGAAGAGGGAAGAGGGAAGAGGGAAGCCTTCACGACCTGAGAAGAGGTTGTGAAAACTTCCATATAGGAGGACATAAGGGGTCAGGCCTCTGTGGAGTGGGTGGCAGGCTGGGCTGAGTCCCCTCAGCAGGAGGGCCAGGGAGGGCCAAGGCAGGGACGTGGGATTTGTAGGCAGCCCTGCGTCTGGGATATGGGGACCGTTGTGATAGCCGTCCCATGTGCTGGGGCCTGAAGCCATGGCTGGAAATTCAGGGAGCGTGGCAGGGCATGCTGGCTGGGCTGCCCTCTGCGCTGATCCCATGTTCCTCTTCCCTCCCCCGCAGGATCGCAGCTTGGCAGGCAAGCTGGAGCCCGTGTCTCCTCCCAGCCCTCCGCACACTGACCCTGAGCTAGAGATGGTACCTCCGCGGCTCTCCAAGGAGGAGCTGATCCAGAACATGGACCGGGTGGACCGCGAGATCACCATGGTAGAGCAGCAGATCTCCAAGCTGAAGAAGAAGCAGGTGCGGGCCGGGGGTGCGGGGTGCTCTGGAGAAGAGAACACGGGGAATAGCAGTGAACGTGTGCCGGGCCTGCCCACGTGCCGGCTCGTTTTTCTGCCTGATGGTGCCTGGGCCAGAGTGCTGTTCTGTGTGGTGCACGGCTGGCCACAGAGCTTTCTGCAGTGATGAGAATGTCCTGGGCCTGCGCTGTCCACAAAGGTAGCCACAAGCCACGTGTGACATGCACCTGGTGCGGTGGAGGAGCTGAACTTCCAGCTTCTTGTGACTTGAATAAAACGACACCCGCGCTTGAATAAGCCTCAAGTGCCTACTGTACCAGCCGGCTGGGGCGAGGAGCGAGGTGTGGGTGAGGCCAGGATTCACAGTCAGGCTGTCGGGGTTCCGATCTTGCTGCTACCACTCCCCAGTGATGTGGGGAGGGCAGTTACCTCTCTGTGCTTCGTACCCCTCCTGCCTCTGGCTGTGGCCCTGGAAGCTGGATGGGCGGGGCCTCCCAGCTCTGCCTTAGAACAGTCACCTCCCCGAGCCTTGGTTTCCTTTCTGTGAAACGGGAACGGACGTGACAGCACGTCATAGGGTTGTGAGGAAGAACGGGGTCCTGTGGTATGGTAACCATTGAGACCAAAGAAGAGTTAACGTAAAGATTTGTGATACTAATTTTATAGTTTAGTTTTTAACATTAATTGATATAAAATTAATCGATAATCTGCTTTTTCCTGGATCCTCACAGGCTTCCCTTTGGCATCTTCAGTCTCTGCTCAGACACCCCCACCACAGCAGGGCCCTCCTGGCTTTCATAGGAGCCCTCCCCAGCCACCCTCCATCCTGGGGCCAGCAAATCCAGCCACATCTGGCTTGATGCTGGTGTTTGTAAATAAAGTTTTATTGCCACACAGTCACTCTCACACGTGTTGTCTGTGGCTGCTTTCTAGATACAGTGGCAGAGCTGAGTGGTCACGACAGACACCTGGCAGCTGGCAGAGCCTAAGGCATCTACTCTTGGGGCCATCACAGAAGTTTGCCATCCCTGTTCTGTCCCCGCACCCCTCTTGATGACATCACTCTTTGAATGACTACACATCCTGCCTTGTCACATTGGGGTCCTCTCACAATTAGAGTTTACAGGCAGGGTCCTCGTGCCCCAGCTCACTGCCGTGCTCCTCACCGTGCTGGCGCATAGTAGGTGCTCAATAGAAACTTGATTGAGTCAGTGTGACACTGTCTTGACCCTGAGAAGCGTCTGGGTTGCCCCTGGGGGATGCAGGGTCACAGTTAGTCCTCTCTAGGTAAGGAAGTATGGGCTCCAGGTAGGGTTAAGGGCCACCCGGGCCACCATGGGCAGCGGGTTAAGCCAGTTCAGGGCCATGTAAGCAGCTTTGGAAGGAGGTCCAGGTTGTTGATCGATTCTAAGAAGGCATCGGGGCTATTGTTTGCATGGAAGAGCTGGAACTTGGGGGTGGTCCAGCAGCTGGGCTGGTCACTGAGGTTTAGCCGGCTGTCCCTGACCTGGGGGATAAGAGGTGGGTTTCCAAGATGATGGCTCTGGCCTCCTGAATGAGGGCTGGGTGGTGGTTGGGGTCAGGCAGTGTTTCCAAGGGCAGGGAGGGAGGGAGTACTTTGGTTGCTCCAGGCCTGGCTCTGGGATGGGGCTGTAGCTACAGGTCATGTGCACATGTTTATGACTGTGGCGGGAAGCCAGGTGGCCCAGAGCAACCCTTGATTGTTTGTTTTTTTTTTAATTCCACAGTGGCATTTATTTTATTTTTTAAGATTGGGGCGCCTGGGTGGCTCAGTCATTAAGCGGCTGCCTTTGGCTCAGGTCGTGATCCCAGGGTCCTGGGATTGAGCCCCGCCTCAGGCTCCCTGCTCAGTGGGAACCCTGCTTCTCCCTCTCCCACTCCCCCTGCTGGGGTTCCCTCTCTCGCCGTGTCTCTCTCTGTCCAATAAATAAATAAAATCTTGGGGGGAAAAAAGATTTATTTATTTATTTATGTATTTATTTATTTATTTGAGGGAGAGAGAGGTTGAGAGCACAGTCGTGTGGGGAGGGGCACAGGGAGGAGCAGACAAGCACACTCCCCACTGAGCAGGGAGCCCAACACGGGACTTGATCCCAGGCCTGCTGAAAGCAGACACCTCACCAACTGAGCCACCCACGTGCCCTGCATTTATTATTTTTTTAACTAGAATTCACAAAACATAAAATTACTTACTTTAAAGTGTATAATTCATTGTCATTTAATACATTTGTAAGGTCAGGCAATTATCCCTTGTATCTAGTTTTAGGATATTCTCATCTCCCCTAAAGGAGACCCTGTACCCCTGAGCTGTCACGCCCCCTTCTCCCTTCTCTCACCCGCCACCAATCTGCGTTTCTGTGTATGAATTTATCTATTCTGGGTATTTCATAGAAGTGGAATCCTAGAATGCATCAGCTTTCCTGTCTGGCTTCTTTCCCTCGGTGAAAGGTTCATCCATGTCATAGTAGGTGTCAGTGCCTAATCTCTGTGCCCCACGTGCAGCTTGAACTCAGGATCCTGGGATCGAGAGTCACATGCTCCACCGACCGAGCCGCCAGGAGCCCTTTCTTTCCCTTTTAAAAAAGGCTGAATAACACCCACCGTGTGGATAGACCACATTTCTTGTACCCGTTCGCCTGCTGGTGGACATTTGGGTTCCTTCCAGCTTTTGACTGTCGTGACAGAGCTGCCGTGAATGCTGCGTTGAGGTTTTTGCTTGAGTGTCTGTGTTTGGTCCTTCGGCTCTGTACATGGGAGTGGAGCTGCCGGGTTGTCTGGTGGTCCCGTGTGTGATGTTTGGAGGAGCCGCTGGACTGTCCTCCACAGCAGCTGAGCACGGGGCTCCCGGTCCCCCCACGGCCTCACCAATGTGCCTTGTTTTCCGTGCTTCTGTTTCCTTCTAGCCGTCCTGGCGGGAAGAGGTGGGATCTCACCGTGGTTTCGGTTTGCCTTCGATAGCCAGTGTCTGTCAAGCTGTGTAGCAGCACGTTTCGTGCATCTTCTCCTAGAGAGGTTTGGGGACTTGCCCAAAGCGCAGAGCTGGTGAGCGATGGAGTGAGGTTTGCATCCGGCTCTGGCGGAGCTGTGCGTCGCCAGGGTCTTTGTGCGTCTCAGATGGTATTTCTCCTTGGTGCCTCAGGAAGGGCCACCTTCACGGATCGGAGAGAATCTCCTTCCTGGCTGTATGCTGCTTCCACTTACTCGCTGCTTCTTTTTTTTTTTTTTTTTTTTTTTTTTGCACTTTCTGGGGAGCAGATTTCCATGTTTTGCCAGATGCTGGCTGCCCTTCTGGAAGCTACCTCCAGGGGTCACTGTGGGACTGAGGCAGCTTGGCTGTACCAGCTAGGCCTGGGTGCCCGCAGAAGCCAGGACTGGATTTTCTGGCTCCTTCTGCATTGGTCTTGTCTTGGCCGCCTTTTTGAGTTTATATTGCTTTGCTCCATGGTCCGTGGTCTTGGGTAGGCTGTGCATTATGAGCAGAAATAGTGTTCTGTTCTCACTCCGGATGCCCTCTCAGATTGCACATACCTGGGCATTGGCCTTCTGTGACCGTGGACCAGTGTCTTAAGCTATCTGATCTTTACTTTCCCTTTCCGGGAGAAGGTGGATAGGGCGTGAAGGGATGCCCTTTGGTGTTTGGAGGAGGAGGGTCCAGCCCGAAGAGCACCAGGCAGATGAGGATGAGGACGTGCTTGCTCGGTGCTGCGTGCATTGCCTGCCCCCGCACATCAAACCCTCGCACCTGCCCTCCACGGTGCAGACTTTAATTATCCCTAGTCTCCAGATGAGGAGAATGAAGCCCAGAGACGTTTAGGCATTTCCCACGTAGAGAGCAAGGAAGTACTTGAACTAGGGTTCCAGTCCACACAGTTGGGCTGCAGCATCCACACAGCCTCCCCTGATGGAAATGGTTCTGGTAATGATGAGGAGGAGTTAGCCATCGGCTTTTAGTGAGCCCCCAGCCATGCTGTACGTGGACCAGCTTGCCCGGGAGGCCTGGTGATAAGCCCTGTTTCACAGACCAGGAAACGGCTGCACAGCACGACTCGGCCCTTGGCTTTCGCTCACCTAGCTCATGAGTGGCCAAAGTGGGATTTGAACCCAGGAAGGCTGGCTGCACCGTGGAGAGCCTGCAGTGGGCCCTTCCCCGCCCAGCAGGGGCCTCTCCAGGGCTCGGGGTCCCCTGGTGACTCAGAGGAAATGGTTAGCAGCCTGATTTCCTGTGCGAGTCCACTGAGCTTGCTGGGCTACGCGGGGCCGCCCCTCCACCATGGGGGTGCTGCATCCCGCCTTCCGCCCTCCAGGGTGCTCACCACTGCACTCTCACCCTTCCCACAGCAACAGCTGGAGGAGGAGGCCGCCAAGCCCCCAGAGCCCGAGAAGCCCGTGTCGCCGCCGCCCATCGAGTCAAAGCATCGCAGCCTGGTGCAGATCATCTACGACGAGAACCGGGTATGCCCCACCCTGGCCTGTAGAGCCCTCACTCCCTGTTCCCTCGCTGGCCCTGGGCTGGCTGCCAGGTGTTGCAGCTGTCGCCGGGAAGGACCGGCTTTCTCCCTGGGCCTCAGCATTCCCATATGAGAAATGGGGACCTCTGTGATCTCCCATGTGTGCACAGACCCCAGGGTTTGGGAGCAGGAACAGGAGGGGGCAGCCTATCTTGGTGTGGCTGTGGCTGTTCTGCTCAAGCGTGCTGATGGGGGTGGACTGTGGCTGGCCTGTGGGATGCAAGGGGGCAGTGTAGGCATCAAGTTGTAGGAGAGCCTCAGGGCTGGTTGATTGGAAAGTTGGGGTGGGAAGGACTGGGCAATCAGTTTGGAATTCACACAAAAGAAATTCCTGTAATGCAGAAGTCAGTGGTACTATTATTATTATTATTATTATTATTATTTTTATTGTTATTAACAGTAACAGTAAACAGTACTATTATTATTATTATTAACAGTAATAGCAAACCTTTTCAGGCAATGGGCCAGGTTCTTTACGTAGCAGTCCCAGGAGGGTAGGTGCAGTAATTGTTTCCATTTAACACAGGGAGAAACTGAGGCCCGGAGAGGTTAGGTGAGACTTGTCCAAAGCCACACAGCTAGAAAGTGGTGGACCTGGGACTTGAACTTGTGGGCCGTCAGGTCCGAGATCATGAGCACTGGCCTCTGCTGACATATAGCCTTGGAAGGGGCTTTGGCATGGTGGAACACAGGGTCTGTAGCCGGCTGTGGGGGCTCCTAGAGATCTGGAGGGCAGGTGCTGGCTGATTGGAGGGGGCTCGGTCTTGGTGACTTAGGACCAGAGCAGAGTGTCTCCAGGGGTGCCCTGAAGTGGAACCTGGTGTCTGGTGAGGTGGGGAGCTTGTTGTCATCCTAATCAAGACCCTGAGAGCTCAGCTTCCATGATTCATAGTGGACTCTTGGCAAATGTGCTCAGGGCCTATGGGTGTGAGTCCCCTCCCATATTTGACAGGTGAGGAAACATCTGTCCCCACAAATGGACTGTTTCTTGTCTGAAGTCCCATAGTGAAGTGTGACAGATGGGGGACCTCTTCTCCCTGCCTTGTCTCCTCTGGTCCCCCTACCTGGCAGGTGTCCTGGCTATCCTTCCCAGCGGTCTCTGCTGTAGGATCTGCCCCTGGCTGCTTAGAGCCCAGGTGGGGCCTGGGCGGAGGCCTGGTAGCTTCTGGAGCCCGTTGCAGTAGCTGCAGATAGGGACTTACTGATCAGTTGGTTTGGCAACGCTTCCACCTCTTGAGGCGGCAATAGATGCGGGGTGAGACTGAGCCCTCTGGGGGCCTAGAGCTACGTGCTGGACCTTGTGGGGCTGGTCACCCTCCGAAACCCTGGCCCCCACCCCGAGTAACACTAATAATGACCCTGACGGTAAGAGAGCCAATGGGTCACATATGCTAAAGCCACATATGCTTTTGATGCCCTGGGTTCACATCCCGTCTTTACGACTCCCTGGCTCTGCGACCTCGGGTGACTTGCTGAAACCTCCCCATGACTCACCTGCAGAGTGATGGTAATTATAGCACCTCCCTTGCACGGTGGCGTGGGAATGAAATGAGTTCATTGTGGAATGCCCTCAGAACAATGCCTGGCACGGAGCAAGTGCTCGCTGGTGCAGTGACTGCTGCCAGTGTTCTTTCCTGGTTATTGCTTACGTGGTGTGTGATTCCACGTAATTCTCTCCCTGCTTGTGTGAAACAGGCACTGTTGTTCTCTTCATTTTACTCATAAAGAAACTGAGGCTCCAAGAGGGAAGGCGAGCTACCTGAGATTGCACAGCAAGTGATCATTGAGGCTGGGAATTGGAGCCGAGGTTGAGCTGACTCCAGGAGCCTGTGGTGGAGGGGACAAGGGCAGGGCTCCCGGCTGTCGCCCCAGACAGCCCCTCTGCCTACCCTCCCTGACCTTTGGGTGAGAGAGCAGGCATGCTTCCCTCCAGGAGCCATGGAGGCAGGTTGGTGGCTTTTGCCCAGGATGTCATTGGTCCTTGTCATTGCTCAGCCTGTTGGGGCTGGCAGACTCCAGCAGGTTGCAGCCCCCAGCCCTCCGCAGCCAGGTGGACTCGAAGGCACAGGCCTTTGGTGCCCCCTGTGGGAAACTCGCTCCTCTTCCCAGCCCTGCCACTGACCCGCCTTTCCCTGGGCTTTGTCCTTCAGGTCTCACCAGGTTTTCCCCAAAGAGCCGTGGCTGCAGAGCAGATTGGTCTTTGGTTCCTTGGCTTCAGCACTCCCCCTCCCCCTCCCCCAAGAGCAGTTAAGACACCCCCTTCCAGTTCTTACTCAGGATGGTCTCCGTGCCAGAATTCCCATCTCCTTCCGTCCAGATTTTCGGCAGCTTCTGTGTGAGTGGGCAGATGGGGGGAGGAGGAGGGGGCTTGGATTCCAGGCCAGCCTACGCCCGGATGAGCTGGGTGGTTTATTTTAGTCTCAGGTGTTTGGTTGCTCTGGGTCCTGGCCATATTCTTGAAGTCACAGGGTTGATATGGCGGAGATGGCTAGAAGAAGGGCTTTGTAAACTGTAAAGTGCTAGACCAGGAAGGTCCAGTAAGTCAAGACCCTTGGATTCAAGAGACAGAAACCCAGCTCAAACTGGCTGAGGCCGAAGAGGGGTTATTGAATCTTAAAATGAAGGTTGGTGTTAGTTATTAGTTACTTCAGGCGTGGGTGGATCCAGGCACTCAGATGAAGATTTTGGGAGCTCTCCGCCTGCATCCCTGCTCTCTCGGTGCCGATGTCATTCTCAGGCAGGGTTCCCCAGGACATGGGAAAGCTGCTGCCACCTCAGGCCCACCCACCTCCCAGGGCAGAGGGGAAACAGTTGCAGGGTTGGCGCAGGGTTGGTGACTGGCTGGAGTCACATGCTCATTTCTCAGCCTGTCCCAGGCCCCAGGGGTAGTGGTGGTAGGGGGTCCGACTCCACTTATTGGTCAGGGCTGGGTCTCAGGCCCACCCTTGGAGACTGGGGTGCTGTCCCCAGTGTCGTTTCCCCGCCCCGGGACTAGACAGAGGGAGGGGGACTCTCCCAAGAGAAGAGGAGGCTGGCCAGGCACATGCAGCCTGTGCCCCCCAACCCCAGGCTGGTGATTACCACCTTGGGGTCCCAGAGTGCTGGCATTGCCCTGTGTGCCCCAGCACTGCAGGCTGGGGGCTTTGAGCCCATTTCCTTGGATTTCATTCTGATGGTGCCCTGATGGTGTAGGAGTGGCTGGGTTAGATTAAACTGAAGCTCTGGCAATTTCCCTGCGGCCTCATAGCTAGTGAGTGGCGAGTTAGGACTTGAACCCTCGTTCTGGGGATGCTGAGAACAGGCCCCTGCCAGGTAAATTCAGGTTCCCTGGGGGCATGACACTCATCCTCCTCTTCATTTGTTTATTCATCCATTCAGCAGCCGCGTAGTTGAGCACTTGCTCCGTTCCAGGCAGTGGGGCACAGCGGTGACCTTGGCCCACTTGCACTGATTCTCTGGCGGGGGAGACATAATCACACCCACAAGTCACCACACATGGGCACACTGTTGATCCAAGGGTTTTATCCCTCATTGTCCCTGAATTTCCCTTTTTCTGTCTTTACAGCCTCCCTCTGCCCCAGCCTTGCTGGCGTTTGTTCTTGTACCTCAGGACCTTTGCACTGGCTGTGCCCTCTGGCTGGAGCTGCTTTTTCTCACTGGGCTCACTTACTTGCTCCTTCAGTTCTCTGCTCTAATGTCCCCTTTTCAGCACTGCCTGTTTTGATCCTCCGTTTAGTCCTGAAAACCCTTCAAGGGATGTTTCTCCTCTTCCTGGCTTTAATTTTCTCTTTTGCCCTTGTTCCCACTCCACTGGACATGATTCACATTTTATTATTTATTCTGTTTATTGTAAACAGAACTTCTGTGAGAGCAAGGATCTTTGTGTCTGTTTCCCAACTGTATCGCCAGCCCCTGGAACAGTGCCTGGCACATAGTAGTTACTCAGTAAACATTTTTTGAATAAATGAAGGATGGCAGAAAGGAGGGGAGACTCTTTCCCCTGGAAGAGCCCTGTGGTTTTGGGGGTGCTGGGATTGGTCCCTGGCGCCCGTGGAGGTTAGTATGGAGGGGTTCCCCTCCACGCGGGCTGAGCCTCAGGGCCTGGAGGCTGGGTGGGCAGGAAGCCCCTCAGCTGCCTTTGGCAGGAGCAGCCAGAACTTACCGCCCCTTGGGGGATCAATAGGATTAAATTTTAATCCTCCTTCCTTCCCTGCTGGTTTCTCTGAGAGGTGGATGACAAGGGTCTGTCTCTAAATGCCTTGCCGGCTGGAAAACGCAGCTTCCCTGCTGGGCAGGGCCTGTCTGGATTTTCTGCATGTTGGACTCTGGCTCATTATCCATTCGGGGCACATGGTTGAGGTGCCCAGCACGCGCGGTGGGAGCCAGCTGAGCAAGGCTTTTCCTGCCTCCCAGGAGCTGCCTCTGTGGGCGGGGCCGGGCAGGTGCACACAGATGGCCGAACAGGAGGCAGAGTCTCTGCAGGTCCCCTGGGGTCAGGCATGGGGGGGGGGGGGGGGATTGGGCAAGGCTTCTTGGAAGCAGTGGGTGGGCCGTCACCCCTGAGGAGGAGGGCATTCTGGTGGGGAGGGGTCCCAGCACAGGCAAAGGCTCAGAGAGGGGCAGGGTCTCATTTCATGTTCAAAGGGAGAGTGTGAGGGGCGGGAGGTGGCGGCCTCGTGGGTCTAGGAGCGTGCATGCACTTCAGGGTTTGGGTCAAACAAACACGTGCAACACTCCTGAAGGCTCCCGTCGGTGATGCTGACTGTGTAGGCATCCTGGGCGGTGGGCATTTGAGGTAGACTTCCTGGGGGAGGCAGGGCTTGGGCTAGGTCTGCAAGCACGGGCACTGGTGGGACGGGCCAGAAAGGTACTACCAGTGCAGAGGACTCCCCGGTGGTGAGGAGGCTGCATGTATGGGCGCAGAGCATATCCACACTCACACGTGTGCGTGTGAGTGCACGTGTGTGCAGCAGCCCGTGTGGGGCACCCCTGTGGTTATTTGTGCATTGCTGAGTGATGAGGGAATCAGAGAGTACGATCTACATCGTCTTTTGTCTTACATTTCGAGTATCTTATGAGTAAGGATTTTGCTTTGTTTTCGGGTTTTTAAGGATTTATTTATTTGAGAGAGCGCGAGAGCATACGCGCGTTGGTGGGGGAGGGTCAGAGGGAGAGAGAGTCTTCAGTAGACTCCGTGCTCAGCGTGGAGCCTGATTTGGGCCTTGATCTTAGGACCCTGAGATGGCGACCTGAGCTGACACCAAGAGTTGGACGCTTAACTGACTGAGCCACCCAGGCGCCCTTAGTAAGGTTTGTATATAATGTAATAGGGCACCTGGCTGGCTCAGTCGGCAGAGCATTTGACTCTCGATCTCGGAGTCATGAGCTCAAGTCCCACGATGGGCATAGAGCCTACTTAGGTAAATAAATAAGAAGAAAATAAATGTAGAAAGTGATTAGGGCACATCAGCAGCACAAGACGACAAATACCGTCATGAGTAATACTAACAGTAGTGTTGGTAGCTGAGACCATGAAGCATTTTATAGAGTGTTTTGGGGGTCTAGGCACCGCAATGCCCAGCTTCAGACTCCCCGGCCCACCCGGAGCTGTAATTCGGGGCTTTCAGAGCAGTGGCTCTGGTCCAGTCCTGCAGCCCTGGCACCTGCACTGGGCTCCTCCCTTGGCCTCCGTGACTGGCCATCTTAACTACTCCTAGGGTCCAGGGTTCCTCTGGACTTCATCTTCTGCACATAGTGCATGTTGGCCTGATGAACTTGTTAACGCGAATTCTGCCTTCCCCACTGTATCTCCCTCTTCACACACCTAGAAGGTTCTGGGCTGCATCTTCAGGCCCCATGTGCAGAGAGTGCACTGAACTTTTGGGGTCCTGCTTCCCTGAATCGCTGCGGTGCTTGGCGGGTAGACACCATGTGGAGGGGAGGGTGCCGTGGCCTGGGATGGGATGCTGGGGTCTCGGACTTTCTGGGTAGGTGGGTGCATGTGTGCTGCCCCCTGTTCTGCAGACAGAGAGGTTGAGGCCTGGAGCTCAGTCCAGAGTAGGCAGCTGAGAAGCTAGAACGGGGGATCTGTGGTGGGGGCTGGCAAGGGGGCCAGCCAGGGTGAGGGTCTGGAGCCCCTGCCCAAGAGGAGAGGGGTGTGTATGTGTGTGTATGTGTTTGGGGAGGGGATACACGTTTCACTGGATAGCCGTGGTCACGTGTATGCACATACAAGTGCATATGTGCGAGCTTGTTTGGAGCACATGTGCGTTTATGCACCACACGTATGTGTTTATGTGTGTATGCGTGTGGACCTTTTGATGGCTACGTGTATCTGACATGTGCATGCACGGAGCATGTGGCAGTCATGCGTTCATACGTCCATGCGCGTGTGTGTGTACGTGTGTCTGAGAGGGCCTGTGGATGATGGTGCACATGTGTGAATGCACGTGTGTGTGTGTGTGAGCACATGTGGGGCACACCTGTGGTTATTTGAGTACTTAGACACCCTTGCATTTGTAGGCACACTTGTTAGCTGTGTGACACGTGCAGATGTCTATGTGGGTTGGCATGCTTGGGCACGTATGTGGTTGTTTTTGTTTATACTTCATGGATATGCATGTGTCCACTTGGGCCCACCCTTAGACCTGGGCGCACCTTGGTGCACACGTATGTGAATGTGGGTGTGTGTATGTGAGTCAGCTTGGGTGGCACGCAGGTGTAGACGTTCATGCCTTTATAGATGTAGGCATGGTACATGGTCATGCAGGTCCACGGGGCCTGTGCACCTGCCTATGTGTGCAGGTGACCGTGGGGTTTCATGGCCCAGCACAGCCCCCAGGCTCTCTGGCCACTGGGAGGTCTGGCCGCCTGTACCATAGGGTCCCCTGCAGGAGTGTGGTCTCTTGAATGAGAGACCCCAGCCCGCCCCCCAGTGCCAGGTGAGACCGCTGCTCCTCCCTTCCTGTTGGCATGAGCTCCTGGGGTTGCCCTCTGGGAGCTGAGCCAGGCACCCTAGTGTGAGCCGTGGCCTGGTGCTTATTGTCAACCACAGTAATAGCGATAGCCAGCCCTTACATAGCACCTACTGTGTGTCAGCACCTGATTTCAAGCATTACAGCTGCCTGAGGCGGTGCTCTGGTCCCCCATCCTCTAGAGGAGGAAGCTGAGGCTCGGGGAGGTGGAGGGACTTGCCCAAGGCCACGCAGTTAGTAAGCAGACTTGAACCTGGGCCAGCTGGCTCCACGGTCCTTGCTGTGGGGCACCATGCTGTCCAGCCCTGCCAGCGCTGTGGCGTCTTTCGGGGTCATTTCAGGACAGGTATCAGTGGGTAAACGGGGGGTGAGTAAACGGGGGGGGTGCCATCTTTGGAAATTGAGGTGCATCTTAAAAGGCTGCAGGGTTGCTGAGGGCTGAGGAGTGGAGCCTGGGGAAGTGTTAGGAGCAGAGGCACTCTCGCACCGGGCGTGTGCTGGCGAGCCGACTGCTCGGGGCACCCCGTCTCCTGCGTTCCCTGTGGCTTTGGCAGGTGAGGAAGGGGCCTCCTCCCTGCTCTCTTCTCCAGGGGGCTGCAGGAAGCCCCCTCTCTGGGTGCCCATGTCCCCGAGAGTGACGATGTGGTTGAAGATGCAGTCTGGTATGGTTCGTAGGACACGGGCTTCTGGAGCCCCCACCGTGGGCCTTGTGCCCAGATCTAAGACCCATGCTTATGCTTACCCAGCCATACCCTTCCTGTGTTTGACATCTCTCTTATCTAAATGGGCAGTTCCCACTGACCCCCCACAGAAACTCCTATTCATCTCTCAAAACCCACCTTATGTATCGCACCTGCTACCTTTCTGGAGAGACGCGAGCCCTGCTTGTTGCTGTGCGTGCCCACCACACGTACCTTCTCCATTGCACGTACTCATCTGCCATCACTGCTCTTGACCAGCTGCTCGTTAGACTTGGGGGTATTGCAGGCAGAGGCTGGGCCTCATTCATTCCGTGTTTTGCCCCAGTGCTCAGTAGAGTGGGTGCTCAGGAAATGTTTGGGTAGCTGCCCTGTCCCCTCTCCACCCCATCCCCATCCCTTCATTTGACCTGGCTCAGGAGTTCCCCTCTCTTCAGCCCCACGGGGACACTGTCTTGTTTGTGGTGTGCCCGGGGCAGGACGGTGCCGGTCCCAAGCCCAGGGGAGGCCCTGCATGGGATCTGGCCCTTGTCTTTGTTTCTTCTTGGAGCCTGGAGATCAGCAGGACTTTTTCCTTGTGTCATTTTTCTGTGGCTCAGGTCTGTTAAATGGGGACATGTCTTGTAACCGCCTCACATTGTGTTTGTGTGATTTGAATATTAACGCGTGCTCTGTGTTCCATGCTTGGCGCATAGTAGGTCCTTGGTAAAATGGCAGTCGTTATAGTCCTGATTTGTCCCCTGATGTTTTGGCCCCCAGCCACACGCTGAGGCTGCTGGTCTCGGGGTTTTGGCTCTGCACGAAGGGGGCCGAGAGCATGGCTTGGTCTTGGGTGGGCTGGGCCCAGGGCTCTAGGCGGAGCTCGTTTGAGGTGCCAGCTTGAGCCCACCTACATGCCCACTGTCTGTCACTGGGGGCGAAGTGAGGGGGAGTGGGTTGGCTTTCGGCATTCCTCCTCCCCGCTGTGACACGAGGAGCCGGGGCCTCTAATTCTCTTGGCAGCCACGCTCCTCAGGACTCTGGGAGCACCCCATTTTAGTGGGTCTGGATTTGGGGATCATTCATGGTGACTTGCTTGGCCTGTTGTCCCGGCTCCTTGCAGATCCTAGATGGTCTCCCTGAGTTTGGCTGACTCAAGAGCACCCAGCCTTTCCTGGGTCACAAGAGGATCAAGTCTCCCCTGTGCACACTGTGGGCACCCTGCTTTCTATCACACATGGTGGTCCAAATCTGAACAGCAACCCTGCTAAAGCCACTGTCCACAGCTCTCTGTCCACCCCTTCCCCCAGCTGGCCCCAGGCCATCCCCTGGGCCTCCTGAGAGCAGGCCCTGGTGGTCCCAGGCTGGGGGCCCACGGGGTCTGGCGGAGGCACAATGTCCGCCTTTATGGCCGGGCCCGGAGGTCCAGCCTGCTGCATTCACAGCCACTGAGCACTTTCTGCCACATGTTCCTGTTTTCCTAATAAGTCCCGGGTTGTGAGTGGGGAGGGAGGCGGGGAGGCCCCCGGGCAGCTCAGAAATAGTCACATGATTGTGAAATACAAGAATCCTAGAAAGGGTATCTCTGAGCGCCTCTACAACCCCCCCCCCAGCCGGCGGCATCAGCTCTGAGGTAATTGCAGACACCAGCCAGCTTCCAGGCGGAGGCAGGCATCTCGGGCCTGGCAGAGTGGCGCGCTGGCACAGAGCTGTGCCCGCAGCACTGGGCCCCGGGGGACGTGGGCCTGAGGGTTTGGGGGGGGCAGGCCACGGAGAACACCGTGTGTTTGTTAGAATCGAAACTTGGCGGGCTTGCCAGGGCTGCTGCGGGGGTATTGAGGCCCCTGTGTTTGTTTCCAGCCTGGGGAGGGCTTGCAGGGGGCCCTGCGCCCCCCTGCTCCGGGGCCGTGGATTGGCTGCTGGGCTGGGCAGCTGCCTGCTGTTCCGGACGCCTCTATTTATAATCTGTTCTGTTTGGTTTTTTTTTTTTTTCTTTTTTTTAAAAATTTCTCCTCCTCTCTGTCACCCTGCAGAAGAAGGCCGAAGCTGCACATCGGATTCTGGAAGGCCTGGGGCCTCAGGTGGAGCTGGTGAGTTAGGGGACAGGGTGGGCAGCTCTGGGCGGGGGTGGCTGGAGAGGTGGGCAGGGCAGCAGGGGGGCGTGGAGGGGAAGGAGGAAGTCGGCTGTTGCCAAGG
>NC_048229.1:5077719-5139191 GCF_002007445.2 Ailuropoda melanoleuca
GGGCCTGCTGTGCTGGGGGCAGGGGGATGGGGAGCTGGCTGTCTTGCAGTCAGGACACAGTGAAGGCCAACGCAGTTGGACTGACTTAGCATGGGAAGCCCATACTCTGGGCCAGATGATCTTTGCAACTCTACTGGCTGTGTGGACCTAAGCAGTTCTCTTAACCTCTCTGTTCCTCATTTTCCTCATCTGTAGGATGGGAATAATCGCATATATCCCATTGGGTTGTAGTGAAGATTAACCATATACATTTTTGCAAAGCACTGGACAGTACGTGCTGAGCGTTAACGATTCTTCCTTATTCATATTACTGTTGTCAGTGGCGTTTTACTCATGGGAAGGTGGCGTGTCAGCTGCAGAGCTGGGAAGCAGACCCCAGGCCTCTTCTCTCTCAGGCACCCCGTCACCTTTATGTGTCACTGGAGACATAAATCGAGGGAACATGGAAACTCCCGGCTGATGGGAAGCCTCAGCCCCAGGAGAAATGATCAGAGCCCCACCTGCCCGGGACCAGGCAGTGTCCCACTGGGCAGGTTGGCGTGGAGCTGTGGGGCAGGATGTAGGGACACGCACAGGATGGCTGTGACCGGCCCTGTGCATGTGGCACGTCTGGGGGGGATGTGCACACGCTCCTATGTAATCAAGTCTCGTGCATTTGGAGCCTAATTTTAAACTCCGCTCACCGTGTGTTTGCTGAGTGGCCTTGAGAAGAGGACTCAGTTTCCTTTTCTGTGAAATGGGAGGACCGGGAACTTTGGGGGAGGTGGTGGGAAATGATGCACTGTTAAGGCTCACTTAGTGCTGTCTTGTCCTGTCGTCGGCACCCTGCGGTTGTGAACACTTAGGCGGGTTGAGCTGTTTGCCCGTGGAGTTGTTTCCTCAGTGACAGCTGCGCTGCAGCCTGGAGTCCATGTGCTCCAGCCACGGTGAAGCAGGGCGCGGCCCCAGGTCCTCTCAGAGGGCAGAGCCAGGCTGGTGGTGGGGGGCTCCTAGGGCTCAGGGGCAGGGCCTCACACCCCTCTGGGATGGGCAACAGGCTCTGCTCTTGGAGCTTGCGTTCCCTGTTGGGCATGATTTCTGGGATGTCTCTAAGACCCTCTTTTTTTTTTTTTAAGTAGCTTTATTGAGATATAATTCACATGCTATACAATTCATCCATTTAATGTGTACAATTAAGTACTTTTTAGTATATTCATGGATGTGGGCGACATCTCCACCATCAACTTTAGAACATTTCACCATCTCAGAAAGAACTCCGTGTCCTTAACTATCACCTCCTTATCTTTCCATCCCTTCCCTCCCGCCTCCTCCCACCACTCATTTACTTTCTGTCTCTGTGGACTTGCCTGCTGGAGGGTTCCTATCAATGGACTCATACACTATGTGGCCTCTTGTGACTGGCTTCTTTGATTCAGTATAACATCCTCAAGGTTCGTCTGTGTTGTAGCGTGTATCGGGACTTCATTCTTCTTTAGGGCTGAATAATATTCCATTGTGTGGCCAGATCACATCTGTTTACCCACTTAGGCACTGACGGACATGAGGGCCGTCATTTATAAAGTGGCCATGAACATGACCGTACGACTCTCTGTGTGGGCAGGTTTTCGTTGCTCTTGGGCATACACGTGGGACTGGAATTGATGGGTCACGGTCACTCTACGTGTAGCCTTTTGAGGAATGCCAGACGTTTTCACAAGCTGTGTACCATTTTCCATTCCCACCAGTAAGTTGCTTCCTGCCTTGGTTTCCCCTCTTGCCAACGGGATGGCAGGACCAGAGGTGGTAGCCAGCCATTTCCAGACCTGATGGCTCTCCCTCTACCCTCTCCTGACCTGATGAGTGGGGGAAGTGGGTGGAGGGTGCTGTGTCTGGATGCCTGAGGAATGCCCAGGGCCAGGCTGCCCTCCCAGCAAGGCCAGAGAGCACCCATCCCTGTCCCTGAGGCCCAGCATCCTCTCCCTGAGCTAAGTTCTCAGGGAAGCAGTGTCAGCCTCCCTGTGAGTAGGGCAGGGCATCTGCTGGGCTCATAGTCCCAGTGATTCTTTTCTGGGTCTTCCTAGGATGAGGGGATTGTCCCCTGCTTGGGGGTCTCAGAACAGAGACTCCTTCAAGCCTGGTGGCACAGGAGGCCGAGATCTGGAGTGTCTGTTTGGTAGACTGTGTGGCTGTCCCTGGAGCCTCTCGAAGTCGGCAGGTTCTTGGCTTGGTGGCCTTCAGTGGGGCTGTGGAGAGGACTCACAATGACAGGGTACCTGCTTCGTGTCCTGCCTCGTGGAGGGGTCACTGTCCATTTTCTAGATGAGGCTTGGAGAGGACAGTGCCTTGTCTAGGGTCACAACAGCAAGGGATGAGGCTTGAGGGGTTGCTGAGCTTGTGGGGTTGTGGCCAGCCAGGGTCTGCCCTCAGTCTTGGTCACCAAAAGACTCCAGTGGCCAGAGGTGTCTTCCAAGGAGAGGCAGCTCGGAGGCGTACCCTGTACACAGGCTCCTTCTCGAAGGGCCTGGTGCTGCTGATTCCAGGTCTCCACTCCTGTGCCGCACCACTGGGGCATGCAGTTCCCTGGTGGTCTGTCATCTGCAGCCAGGGAGCACTTAGCCCAGGGAGAGGCTGCTGGGCCTTAGGGACAGGGATGTGTGCTCTCTAACCTTGTTGGGAGGGCAGCCAGGGCCTAGGAGAAATTGGCATTTGAAAGCAGGAGAATAGCATGGGCTCGTCTGAGTGTGCACCTCCCCTCCATCCCAGGCCCCTGGGGATTGGGGATTGGGGATCCGAGGCCTGGCCTGGAGGAGGCGCGCTGAAGGGAGGGTGTGGGCCGCTGCAGCCCCCACCCCCTCTCCCCGAGGCTTTGAGTCATCGGTTTCCTTCCTGTTCAGAAGAGCTATTTTAAGAACGTGGTGTCACCAGAGGGTTGAGGGCTGGGGCTGACACTTCATTTCTTAGCAGCTCAGTCCACCTGGGGTTTCTGGCTGTTCTTGGCCACCCTGCCAGCTGGCTGAGTTAGGCCTGAAGGGGAGCCCCCTTCCTTCTCCTGGAGACCGGCTCTGCTTTCCTGGTCATTTCTGCTTTCCAGCCTTGTGTTTGCAGCTTTGCACGTGCCCCACTTTGTGCACTCTGTCTGCCTTCCAGGTCGTTCGGGCTGCGCCCCCATCTTTAGAGGAGGCGATGGAGGCAGGGGGAGGGCAAGAGGCAGGTCCAGGGCCTCCAGCCAGGAGGGTGGGCCTTCCCAGTGGTACCTTAGCCTTCTGTCTGTGGGAGGGAGCTTCCCTCTTGGGCATTTTGTTCCCCTGACGGGGGCTAGAGACTGAGAGGTTGGGAGGGGCAGAGGAAGGCCATTGTAGGTGTAAGTGAGGCGATCACCTTGGGGCCACCATATTGGGACTTGTCTCCTGGGACACAGGGAGGCCTTGCCTGGCCTTTTGCAGCAACCCCTGTAGGTGGCCAAGAGAGGTGTCAGGGAGACTCCCTTGGGCCCTGCCTTCCCCTCAGCAGTGCACCTGCCAAGGATGGACCATGGCCCCTCCCACCCCCATCCTACTCTGGCCTTCCAAAGGGGCTGCGCCCCCCCCCCNGGGCCTGTCACCATGGTAACAAACAGCCTCCCAGGTGCTCTGGGCCCAGACACTTCCTTCCCTCCCAGGACTCAGTTTACCTTGAAGAGTGCTCAGTGAATGCCCTTGGGGGACAGCCCCTGTGGTTAGAGTCAGCGAGCCCCACAGTGTTCTCCGTGCCTCCTACCAGAGGGTCCACCATTGACAGCCACCTCAAGAGCCAGGCTGCCCTGTCACCACCTTACCTAGCAGGGCAGGTGGCCACAGGTGAAGGTGGGCTTGGCAGGGCACAGGCTGGCTGCAACCCCTGCTCTCAGAAGCCCATCTCCCCTTTTCTGGTCTATCCCATTATGTAGAGATAGTCCCTGCTCCCTGTCCATCACTCACTCCTAGGGTCTCTGTGTGTTTTCCTTTGGGCCCTCCTGACCTTCTCAGGCTGTGGAGACATTGCTGTTTGCCAGCTTTAAAACCAAAACAGCTCAAATCAGTCACCAAGTCTGACATTTCCTGGGCTCCTCGGAAGCCCTGAGAGTACTTCCTATTTGCTCTGTGCCCATTTTCCAGATGAGAAGACTGAGGCCCAGAGTGTGGCCCACACGTGTCTGAGGTCACACAGCCAGCGAGGGAGGCGCCATCTCTTAAATCAGGGCGTCTGTTCGTTCCTGGAAACTGAACCTGTGGGCCAAGCCCACTCCCACCTGGCCTGTGTTTATGGGTGTGTGGAAACAGGAAGGACCTAATGCAGAGTCACCCAGGGTTAAACACGCTTGTTTAATGCTTTGAAATTTGGCCCGGGGAATCTTTGTAGGGCCCCTTGCTGTTCTCAGGTGAGTGCTATCGGCCTTCAGCAGTAATGCCTTGCCCCCCCCCCCCCCCCCCCCCCCCCCNCGCAGCTGAGAAACTCTGCAGGGGGTCTCACTATGGGCTCTGCAGTTGCCCTCGTGTTCAAACCCAGAGTGGGGTTCAAACCTCCCTGCTTCCAGCTGAGCACCTTGGAAGGGCAGCCTGACCCAGTGCGGGGAGAGATGGCCTGTACCAGCTGTGGGATGACATCTCTGTCCCTGGGGGGATGGCTGAGCTCGGAGCCTGGAATTGGCCAAGCACAGTGGTGAATTGTCATGGAGGGAACCTGAGGGACGCTGGGAGAGAGGTGACGCTGTCATCAGTCGAGGCTGCCTGCAGTGCCTCATCCTAGGCCCATGACCGCCTTGGCAGTGGAGGCCCCTCCTGGAGGAGCCTGCCCTGCCTGTGGAGGGCGAGAGGCCTGCTCCTGGGGATGGGGCAGGTTGGGCCCTGTGGCCTTGCTGCTCGTGAGTGGTCCCCATTGCTTGAGATTATCAGGGTGTTCGTGGGTCAGGAGGTGTATCCAGCCCTCTGCCCAGGGAGGAGCTCTCGGCTGGAGACTTAGTGCCGTTTTCATTTGCCCTGTGGTCCTGTCCTGAGGCTGCCCCTGTCTTGCGTGACCCCTCACACTCTGTACCTGGTTCTTGTACCACAGTCATCCATGGCTGCCCTGGGAGGCTCCTGCTGTGTGTGTGGGTGTGTGTGGGGATGGCAAGGGAGAGGATCTCTCTCTCTCTCTCTCTCTCTCTCTCTCACACACACACACACACACGAAGACACCCAGAGAGGGCGCAGGTGGAGACAGAGAGCAGACCTCTGCCTCCAGGGCCAAAGTTGAGGCAGGAATTCTAGTTGTAGCTCATTTCCACCAGTTGTGGACACATATTTTAACCTCTCAGGGACTTGATTTTCTCCTCCATAAAATGGGGAGGATAATTGTATCAGCCACTGCTGCGTAACAAACCAGCCCCAAATTTTGTGGCTTGAAACAAGCACCGTTTCCTATTTCCCATTGAGTGTAGGAGTCAGCAGAGCATTTCTGTTGATTCAGTGTTCATCTGGGCAGTCGGCTGGTCGCCCCCGCTCAGCCTTGGCTGGGATGGCGTTCCTGCACTCTGTGTCCTCTCAGCCTCCAGCAGGCCGGTCCAGGCGTGTTCTTTCACTGGGAGCCGGTGAACAAGAGCGGAAGCAGAAATGCAGAGGTGCATTTTCAAGCCTCTGCTTTCATTAAGTTTGCAAGTTTCATTGGCCAAAGCGAGGGCATGGCTGGATACGGGAGGCAGGAAAAATTGGGGTCATTAATACATCGTTGTGACCTGATGGTGACAGTAAAGACACGGACACTCTGGGGCATTTCTGCCTGCCGGGCTCTGGGCTGAGAGCTCCGTGTGCACTGCCTTGTTTGATCTTCACAAGAACTCTGAGTTTAACCCCATCTACAGTTGAGCACCTGGGGCCGAGGTGGCTTATGTGACTCACCCAGACACACGTGGCTGGAGAGTGGCAGAGCCGGGCTGTGCACCCAGGCCTTGCCCCTGGGAGGGAGATGTGCGGTGGCCGGCTGCAGCCGCGTCCCCTTGCGCACACTGGCCGCCGAATGTGGGCCTGGGGCCCTCCTGGCTGCTGTGTACGATTCCTGCTGCACACGGGCCCTTCTGTGCCTCTTCTTCCTTCTGGTGGGGGACATTTAGCTTGCTTCTGATGTGTGATTGTCATGAGCCGTGCCATCTGGGCATGGCGGTGTCCTCTCCTGGCAGGACACAGTGCCCGAACATTCTCGGGCATCTGCAGGAGGGGTGGGGGCCGTAGGGCATGCAGGACTCCGATCCTTGACAGGTGTTTTCGTCGCTGCTCCCCAGAGCGTGTGCACCCAGCTACGTGTCCCCGGCTGTCGCAAGCCTTCCTGTCCTCCCCTCACCCTCACAGATTTGTGGCAGCATTTGGCCCTTCTCCTCTGCCAGGCAGTGGGGGCAGCGTGGTGTCTCCTGGTGGTTTGGACGCGGAGAAGTTGAGCAGCTCTCCCTGTCGAGACCACTGCTGCACTCAGACGCCGTGCACGCTCAGGCCAGCACTGCCCAGTGCCCTGCAGAGGAGCCATGGTGGCCTTGCCGGGGCGGGGGGGGGTCATGGCACCTGCAGCCGTGCCTGGAGGGTTACAGCCCGTTCCCGGCTGGGGCTGTGGGCTGGGTCCCTGTGTTCCGTTTCATGCCTGTCGGCGGCCACGTCCCACCCCAGCATACAGCTCCCTGGAGCCAGGGCCTGGGGCGCTGGGGCTGAGGTTGCCCGGGACGGCTGTGCGGCCCCCGGGCTGGGCTCTGAAGTGCTTTCCTCTCTCTTCCTCTGCAGCCATTGTACAACCAGCCCTCCGACACCAGGCAGTATCATGAGAACATCAAAATGTGAGTACTCGTGGGCAGCCGTGCAGACACGTGGCGGGTGGGGGGACAGACTGTCTGGCCTCAGAGATCTGGGCTGGGATGTGGGTTCTCAGTTCCCAAAAGGGCTCCCAGGCAGGGCCAGGTGCCAGAGGAAGGGGCAGGAGGGGGCAGTTTGGGCAAGAACTCTGGGCCATGTAGGGCTGAGGCTGGGGTCAGAGCAGGCCTGGGGCAGGGAGGGGCAGAGGAGCGGCCCCGTGAAGCACTGGGATGCAGACCTTCAGTTGGGGAGGGCGGCTGAGGACACTGCACAGCCCCGGAGACACCAAGGTAGGGGGCTGTGAGGCCTCCCCCCATTTGAGCAGGCAGAAGCTGTTCTTGGAAAGCGAGCTCAAGATGATGGGGGGGGGGGGGCTGGGGCAGCTGGGGCCTGGGATTTGGGATTTGATGTAATAAGNAATAAGTGTATTTGGGAGTGTCCCACGGTCTGCTCAGGGGGTCCCTCTGTGGCATAGCCCAGTGTGGAGCAGCTGTGAGCGCTAATCCAGACCCGGAGGCTTTGGGGCTGGCCAGTATGGTATCCCAATGATGGGTCCTTTTCCCAGGTAGAGGCTAGGAGTCAGGAAATATCAATTAAGTGCCACATGTAGTTGGTGTGGGCGGAGCTGGCATAATGGGGCAAGAGGATTGTGCTGGAGGCTGGTGGCCTGTCTTCAAGCTGGGAGGGAAGCACTGGAAATGTGGCTGCCAGAAGAGGGTTGGCTTTGGGGGAGGGGGGAAGAATGCATTAATGGGAGTATAGCCTCCTTGGCTGAGGAGGGGATAGTACCTCATGTTGTTATCCAGGAGCCCAAAAGGTAAAAGGGGCTATAGACCTTGCCCCTTGAACATATGGCCGTGGGCACTTGGTGGTGTTGGGTTAGAGGCAGTCTCTTCGGGGTGTGTTTGAACTGTTCAAGGTTCGTCATTGAGAAGAGGACGCAGGTGTTTTTGTGTGGCCTCAGAGGGCAGTACTTAGCTTGTCCAGTGGGCAGTCCAGCCTGGTCTGATTGTCCAAGCTTCCCTGGGGTGGATTTGCAGGGTGTACATTGTGGTAGTGAGTGCACCATCCCTGGACCAAACTTCCCAGTAGTTTTAAAATATCTACTGGTGTTGGTCTGGTTGACAGGGAAATTTCATTTGTAGTTTCTGGACTTACATGACTGGTCCAAGCTCTGGTGACCCAAACAGCCACTCCCGTGCAGCTCCCAGGGTCTGATGGAGCAACCTAGAAAATCTCTTGTTGCCAGTGAGGTCGTTGCCCCATTTGTGCTCAGGAGCACCTGCCAGGGACACCTTACCTGACTGCTGGCGGGTCACTCCCCTCCCGTGGCTGGCAGGGGTGCAGAGTGGCCTGTGTGGGGAGTACTGGGATAGTGCTAGCATTTCCCTGTCTGCTGTGGCCTGTGCTTTTGGGTGGCCTTGTGGGTATGTCCACTGCCCAGGCATCAGATCCCCCCTGACTCAACTAGGTTAATTTTCCCGTCAGGCCACCTCAGTTCCTTCTAAGCTCCTGGGACCTGCCTTCCCAGGGGCCATGGCTAGAGGTGAGAGAGCGAGCCCCAGATGAGGGTGGGTGAGGGCAAGGGGGGTTTTTTAGGGCTGCCACAGCTGGTTTGGGGCTCAGTGGTGGGGTGTTTTCATCTGAGCTGGGCTGCTGGAAGCACTCATTCATTCATTCATTCATTTATTCACCCAACACTCATTTATTGAACACCTGCTATGTGCCAGCCCCTCTTCTAGGACCTGGGGATTCAGCTGTGAACAAACCAAAGGCCCATGCTTTGATCAAGCTTTATCTGGCAGTGGAGACAGAAAGTGAGTCAAGTGAACAAGATGTTGACAAGTGCTGTGCTCACACAGCTGTCTTAAGCTCCCTGTGCTTTGATACACCTAGTCCTGTTTTCCCTTTTGGCATAACAATTTTTGTAGTAATGTCATTGTACTGAAATCTCACACGATTTGTTCACTAAAAAATGAGTAATATTTGAAGCTGAATAATGTGGATGATTTCCTTTTATAAAAACAGCCGTAAAATCCAAACAAGAAAGGAGAAAGGCATCCATACGAATAATATTAGCAGGTAAGATGCTGCCACGTCTCTGTTTAAGTGTAATAAAGCTACCAACTTACTGAAACCAGTGCCCTATTTTTGCACCCCCCAGTCTTCATCAGAGAATGGCTCTGGTCTCCTCGAGTACATTCTGGCTAAGTAGGTGACTGCCTGGTGAAATGTGTTCCAGATCCAAATCACAGATGGGCACGTTGAAGTTTAAAACGTAGAGATGAATAATTTTAAGATATCTTACGTAAGTGGTGAATTTTATGTTAGAAAAGTATATCTGTAAGCAAATTATTTGAACTGATCTATCCTTAGAATTTTGATTTTGTTCCTAGCTTTCCATGAAAATCCAAACGACCTCTGTATTTTTAATTTCAGTGCGATCATCAGTAAGTTAGTGCAGTCGTTCACTTTAAAGAATGCGATGCAGGGGTGCCCGGGTGGCTCAGTCAATGGTTAAGTGTCCAACTCTTGATTTCAGCTCAGGTCATGATCTCAGGTTCATGGGATCGAGTCCCAAGTCAGGCTCCATGCTGGGTGTAGAGCCTGCTTAAGATTCTCTCTCTTCCCCTCCCTCTCCCAGTGTGTGCTCTCTCTCTCTCTCTCAAAAAAAAAACAACAACAAAACAAAACTGTGCAGATGGCAGATGTGGTGGGAGAGGAAAGGAGGGTGACTTTAGCCAGGGGATCAGGGCTGGACCTGACAGCAGGGGAGACCCTTGGGGGCTGAGTGGCAGCTCGGCATGTGGGCCTCCCTGGCAGGTCGAACAGGCAGTGCATAGGCCCTGGGGCTGGACTGAACTGGTGAGATCCCAGACAAGGCCAGCATGGCCCGCAGGGTAGGTGAGGGAAAGAAGGTGCCAGGCAGATCACCCAGGGCTGATGAGGAGTTCGGGTCATATTATTTATGTGTGAAGGGAGGCCAGTGATGAGGTTTGTGCCAGGAAGTGATATGTAGAGTTTTTGCTTTCAAAGCTCACTTTGGTGGCTGCAGAGAGAAAGGACTGGCTGTTGGGAGACCTTGGTGGAGGTAGCCATAGCCATCCAGGCAAACAGTGGCGGGCCTTGGTGCTGTGGGAGTGGCCAGGAGTGTGGTGTGGAGGGGCAGGGACAGGGAAGTTCCGTGGCTGCAAAGGTTGGGGGCCTGGGCAACTGTGGGGACAGTGAAACTTGAGATGGATGCCGGTGATGAGGGGCCAGTTGAGGGCCATGAGCATCTGGCCCTGTGGCTAGCCACTTATTCTCACTGCCTCAGTTTCCCCATCTGTGAGGTGGGAATAAGAGTAGCTCCTGCCCCGAGGGTTACTGAGGATTCCGTGAGTTACTGTCCCTGACGTGTCGAGCTCAGTGTCAGGCATGTGGAGAGCATTCTGTGATTTTTCTTCTTAATATTTTATCCATGTATTCCTGTCCTTTGTTCATCCAGCAAGTATTTATTGAGCGCTCACTCTGTGCTAGGCACTGTTCTGGGCCCTGGGGACGCAGGAGTGGATGGGGCCTGACATTCTGTGATCTGGTGACAGCTTGATAAGGACAATGAGAGATCAGGGTGGGGGCGGGGCACCCTACTGCCACGGTGCCGCCCTCCCTCTGCAACCCATTCTGGCCCCCTCCTTCCTGCTGCTGTCACTGGGCCAGGTGGGAGGTTATCCCCTCCCCAAGGACCTTGCCCTGTCACTTTAATTTCCCCCTGTGTGCGCGCTGGGGCTGCACAGTTAAAGTTAATTTCACGCTTGACTTCCTGCTGCGCCGGCAATTTCAGATGTGTCGAAGTCACCTGTACCCACCTCTGCTGCTCTCCCTCCGCCACCTGCGTCGTGGGGAGGTGTGGGGGTGGCTGCCCGTGCTCTGCAGGGTGCTTGCCGTGGGATCTCAGCCCCACGTCTCAGGCTCTGGGAAGCAAGGGAAGGCACCAAGTCAGCCTGAGGTGGACTAAATGGGCCCTCTGTGGAGGGACCTGCCAGGAGAGCTCTCCCGTGAATTCACCGCCTTCACGAAGCCCCCCTGCCATTCCCTGAATGGGTCTGGGGTTGGTGCCCAAGGACAGCTGCTGCTCCTGCGTGCTCTGCCGTGGCCGAGCCCTTCCCTGCCACGCCCTCCTCTGGTGTTACAACCGGGGCCTGCCCTTGCTCCTCTTACCTTCCTGGGCCTGCAAGCCTGCTGGTTCCTCGTGGTCTCTCCGCTCCCTGCTTTTCTTGTCTTGATGTCTGCCTTCTTCCCACCTACTGCCTCACTTGGGGGTTGGCTGACTGGAGCCGTCAGCCCTAGAGCTGTGCAGGCGGAAAGGGCACCTGGGATCCGGGTTGCTATGACAGGTTTTTGTGGGCTTGCTCTGGAGGTTCAGAGACGTTAAGTAACTTTGCTCGGGTCATACAGCCAAACTCCTAGGCCCACCGGATCTGCACACCCACCCTGTTACCTCTCCTGGGTCTCCAGTTGGGGCTCTGCCCCTTGCTAGCCTGGTGGCCTTGGGCAAGTCACTTTGCTTGTCTGTAAGCAGGTTTCAGACCATCAGCCACCCCATCAGACAGGCTCTTTTCAAGGTGTTCAGAGTCCCGCTCAGGCCGGCCTCCTCTGTCTTACTCTTCCCCAGCAGCTGGGGGTCTGGCTCTCCCTGAACGCCCCTCCTCACCCCCTCTAAATCCACCATCACCCTGACTTCCCTGGAACTCAGTGCTCTCATTTCCCTCTGCCCACCCTATTGCTCTGCTTCTCCCAAGCCTCAGCTCAAATCTCTCTACTTCCGGGAAGCCTCCCCTGATTGCCCCCAAGTTTTCCTGTTTTAGAACCCTGTAGGTCCCAGGGCCTGGCCGGACTCTCTTGGATCTCCACAGAGTTTCCAGCCCCTTATCACTCCCTTCTCGTTTTCGTATCTCCTCCCGGATCCAGCACCTGATGACGAGGCCTGTGCTGCCTCACAGGTTGTGGTTTTGTAAACTCTGACTTCTCCAGGAGATGACAGATATCCTTTGCACCCCTGTAAATGCCTCCACTGGCAAACTTACCATGTCCTGGTTTGTCAGCCCTTCTAGAGCCCTCTTATTGGAGACTGTGTTCCCTATTTTTGCCAGAAAAAAAAAAATCACAGCAGAAAAGATTTGTCTGCACCCCTGTAAATGCCTCCACTGGCAAACTTACCATGTCCTGGTTTGTCAGCCCTTCTAGAGCCCTCTTATTGGAGACTGTGTTCCCTATTTTTGCCAGAAAAAAAAAATCACAGCAGAAAAGATTTGTCTGCAGTAAGCTATTTGCATCTCTAATACCAAAACATTTCTTGGGACAAAATAAACACTCCAAAAAAGTTTGCCAGAAGAATGTTGAACAAGTGGACACACTAAGCCAGATGTCTAGGGGATTCCAACCAGATCCATGCCCACGGGGCCGAGAAGGAAAGGTAGACTGGGGAGGGCTGGCGGGAGGTAGTAGGGAGTGGCGGGGACTATGGTGAATGGTGAGCTCATCGTCCTTGTAAAGGGGCGGTCGGGCCTGTCCCCAGCCTGTGGCCATGAGGGGCTGTGCCAGACTGCCTGATCTTTTAAAAGAAGCTTTCAGTTCAGCTTTTTATGCAACGGCTTCTGGTTTTCAGTACTGGCAGCAACTTCAGATTTTTTAGAAAGCACGGTAGTCCAAACACAACGCTCTAACCTGCTGGCTCCACTGGGTGGACTGTGCCCGTTTGCAACCTGCCGACTCGACATTTGTCCTCTTTGTCAGTCAGTGGCTGCCTCTGGGCGTCAGGCACGGTGCTTGCTTTGGAAGGAAAGTCGGATCCGCCGGGGAGAACTGCCCTGCAGTGGCTGCGGGAGTCACCTCGCTCCCAAGAGCCTGTGTCCTCGCTGCATCCGTCCCAGGGCACAGCCACGGCACCGCTGCTGGAGAGGACTGGCCTCGGCTGTGTCCACCTCCTCGGGTGACCGGGTCAGGTTACCCCAAACCGAGTGGCTGGAAACCACAGCAGCTTAGCCTCTCCCACCTCTGGAGGCCAGCAGTCAGGAATGAAAGGGTGACGGGGCCCTTGTCTCTCCCGGGAAGGAGCCTTCCGTGCTGTTCCCAGCTTCTGGTGTTTGCTGGCTTCCTGGGCATCCCGTGGCTTGTAGACACTCCACTGTCTCTTGTCTCTGTCTTCTCGTGTCATCCTGCCTCTCAGTGTGTCCAGCTCCAAGTCTGCGCTTCACCTTTTTATAAGGATGCCACCCTCATGACCGCATGCTAACTTGATGACCTCTATAAAGACCTGGTTTCTAAATTGGGTTGTGTTCTGGGGTACAGGGGGTTGGGACTCCCAGCATCATTGAGAGGGAGACACATTTCAATGCATCACATACACCATGCCCCCTGCAAACTCTAAAGTAAACTGTATTTGGTCTCACTATGACATTTCATCATAGATCATGACCCTGTTTTGTTTTTTTTTCCTGAGTATTTATTTTAAAATAGCTTAAGATTTAGGGGCACCTAGGTGGCTCAGTCTGTTAAGCACCTGACTCTTGATTTCCGCTCAGGTCATGGTCTCAGAGATCGACCCCTTCTGCTGAGCGTGGAGCCTGCTTGGGATTCTCTTCCTTTGCCCCTCTGTCTGCTCACGCACTCTCTCTTTTTCTCTAAATAAATAAATAAATAAAATCTTTTTTTTTTTTAAAGCTGGATTTACAGAAGAGTGGCAAAGATAGTACAGAGA
Source organism: Ailuropoda melanoleuca (assembly GCF_002007445.2). NCBI lineage: Eukaryota > Metazoa > Chordata > Mammalia > Carnivora > Ursidae > Ailuropoda > Ailuropoda melanoleuca. The sequence goes on from NC_048229.1 coordinate 5,091,265, forward strand.
ATTTCCTCTATATCCTCCACCCAGTGTCCCCTAATATGAACATCTTACAGAAGTGAGGCTACTCTCATCAGAACTAAGAAAGTGACTGTGGGACAGTGCTCTGTGCCAACCCAGAGACGTTCTTTGGATTTTTCTAGTTTTTCCACTCATGTCTGTTTTCTGGTGCGGGATCTGATTGCAGGTTCCCATTTTGCACTTTGTCCTCATGTCTCCCTGGCCCCCAGGTGACAGTTTCTCCATTTTCCCTTGATGTTCCTGACCCTTTTGAAGAGTTGTGGTCAGGGATTTGGTAGAATGTCCCTCTATTTGGGTTTTCCTGGTGCTTCTCCCATAGGGGCCAGGCGTGGATTTGAGGGAAGAGCCCCACAGATGTGAGGAGCCGCCCTTCCCATCGGGACCCCTCAGGGCTGCTGTCACCTCCCTGCGCTGCTGTCTTGCCCTCCTGTGCTCGGTGTTTTAGGAGCACGTCGCAGATCCAGTCTGCGCCTCCCGCCGGGACAATACCACCAAATTTGTGGACATAAGTCACAAATGACTAGAGACTCTTTGGGGAAGAGACCTCAATGCTACGCAAATGTCCTGTTTTTCCTCAAAGTGTGGCCAGTTCTCGTGCCGTTCCCACGTGGATCTTCTGCAGCAGTCCCGGCTGACGAGTTCTCGTGGTGCTTGTCCGTTTCCCGCCTTCCTTGTGCCCTTATTAATCAAAATTCTGGGGGCGCCTGGGTGGCACAGCGGTTAAGCGTCTGCCTTCGGCTCAGGGCGTGATCCTGGCGTTATGGGATCGAGCCCCACGTCAGGCTCCTCTGCTATGAGCCTGCTTCTTCCTCTCCCACTCCCCCTGCTTGTGTTCCCTCTCTCGCTGACTGTCTCTCTGTCGAATAAATAATAAAAAAAATCTTTAAAAAAAAAATTCTGTAAGGAACGTTTGCTCCTTCTTCGTCATTTATTTATTCAGTCATTTATTTATATCCGTGGGGCCTCCTGGATACTTATTCTGTCCTTTGGGTTGCAATCGAGTGCCGGTGTAACTTACCGTGCTGCTTCTGTGCCTCCTGGCTCCGGCCGGCCGTGGCGCAGGCTGGGTCTTTTTTTTCTTTTTTCTTTTCTTTTCTTTTCCTTTCCTTTCTTTTCTTTTCTTTTCTTTTCTTTTCTTTTCTTTTCTTTTCTTTTCTTTTCTTTTNAATAGCTTTCTTGTTGTTGGAGAATCATGTGAGGAACAAGACCTTGGAGCTCCCAGGCTCACTGCCCTGGGCTGTCCTTGCTTCTCGGCCTTCTCAGCTCTGTCCATCTTTTTAAAAGCCCAGACCCTTCACTGCCCAAACCAAGGCCTCGAACAGCCAGCCCTGCCAGCCTCGCTCCTCTCCTGCCTCCTGGCCCCTCCGCCCCTCCTCAGTGCTCTTCAGCCACATGGGTCTTCTGTCTGTCCTTGAAGTACTCAGAGTTTGTTCCCACCTCGGGGCCTTTGTACTTGCAGTCCTCTGCCTGGAGCGCCCTTCCCTCTGCTTCTTTCCACAGCTGGGTCCTTCTGCTGATCCGGTTCTCGGCCCGGGGCCCTCTCTGAGAGACTTTTCTGCATCACTACATCTAAAATAGCTACACCCTCGCCTCCTGCCTAGTCACTACCCCACCACCCTGTTTAAGTTTCTGAATCCAGGATTATCTGGATTATCTTGCTTATTGTCTGTGTGGCCCCTCTAAGCAGGGCTGGGGACTCTGCTGTGCTCAAGGCTGTGTCGCCATTGCCTGGAAGAATGCCTGCACATGATAGGTGCTTAGTTAAACATCTGTTGAATGACCGAGGACATGAAAACATGATGTTATTGTGCCCATTTTTCAGATAAGGATGTTGAGGCTGGGAGGCCCTCTGAGGTTGCTGAAACACCTCGTCATGAAACAAAGTGTTCTCGTCTCAGCCTGTGTGACTGAGGACCCCAGTGCCACCCTGTCGGGGACAGGGCAGGGGAGGCCGATGTCGGTGGGGAGGCCCTGGCTCATTTGAGGCCAGAATGACCCCAGGAGGCAGGGATTTCCTCCCCACCCCCGGACCCTCCTAGAAGTGGCGTGGTGTTCACTTGTGGGAAAGTGGAGAGTGGACAGGGCTTGGAACCCTGCTGGGGTCCATGGGGGGTTCCAGAAAGGGGATGCTGCCCACACTTTCACTGTGGCCTTTCCCTCCTAATTAAGAGGGGCTGTGCAGGCTTGTTAGTGTTCCTGAACCTGAGACCAGGTAGTGAGGATGCCATCTTCCTGATGGACATCACTGGGGATGGGGGACACTTGTTCGGCCGGGGATAGAGGTGTGGTGGCAGACCTGAGGCAGCTGGGCCTGGCAATGGGGACTTCTGAGGGGGTGGTGTCTGTCTGTGGGGGCCTGGAGGCTGAGAGTGACTTTCCATGGGGTACCTGTGTCAGATTGTTTCCACCCCCTTTAGCCCCGCTGAGGCGTGTGTTGGGGGAGCTTTGCCTGTCCATCAGGGCCTGGGGATTCCCACCACCTTGGTCCTTTTCCTGAGGTTGGAGTCCTCGGTGGGCCCTGGAACCTCCTGGAGGCTGGATGGGGTATGGTTTGTAAGCTTTTTGTGGGGTTTGCATACTGTTGGGAACATGAAGAAGCCGGAGCACCCCTCCCCAGAGAAGCTGGTGCCGCTGCATGCCTGGGTCGGGGTGAGCAAGTTCTGGTTCTCCCCAGGCTCCCAAGGCCTTGCCTGACCCTCCAGGCCTTCCCAGGTGTCGGTTGTAGCACTCACTTGTGTGGGGAAGCCGTGGGGAGGGGCTGAGGGAAAGGGGGCCTCCTGAGGAGTCCCATCTTGCTGACTGCTGCCCACCTGTGCCTCCCGACCTAGGGGACTTCTGCCTGCCACAGGTCGGGGGTGCCTGGAGGCCAGAGTGCGCTGTTTGGTTGGAGCCGGCTGGGGGACACCTGTCTCTGGGTGACCACAGCTCTCAGGGTCTTGGTCTCTCTGGCCCACGTTCCTTATCTGAGTCTGTGGATGTTTCTTTGTGGCTAGTTTTCCAGAAGGGATCCTGGGCGTGTGTGGCAGAGGATGGCAGCTCAAGGGGAGGGCGGGAAGCACCTACGCCCTACCCCTCCCCGGGAACCCCTCTTCTGCACACCGTGCTCAGTCTAAATGTGGGGGGCACCTCGTTGGGGGAGAGGAAGGACACACATTAGCAGTTTCTGGCACCCTCTGGGGGGCTACGGGTGTCTCTCAGCTCCCAGAGATCCAGTAACAGGGCAAACCTAGGGCTTGCTCTTAGGAAAGAGCTCAGTGAAGGACAGTCTATCTGAGCCCTGCATTACTGACCTGCCCCATGTGCTGTTTTCCTCCCGCTTAGAAACCAGGCAATGCGGAAGAAGTTAATCTTGTACTTCAAGCGGAGGAACCACGCTCGGAAACAATGGGTAAGCCATCACCGGAATCTCCCCAGTCGCTCCCCTGGGCCAGGCTTCTGGACAGTCCAGGCAGTCCAGGCCACTTCAGGCTGTGCCCACGGGACCGCCTGGCCTGCAGCTGTCTCTGCAGCCTGTGGAGAAAGGCCAGGGATGGCAGGGGAAACGGGAAGGGGTGGCGGCTGCTTTAGTGAAACTGGGGCCTGGGGCTCAGCTGCCCACGGAGGCCCGGGGTCTGGAATTCTGCTGCTCCTTTTCCAGCCTGGAAAGGGAGAAAGCAGTATGTTGGCCCAGCAAATTGGTTGCTTGTGAGAAGACCCGTGGGCTTTCCAGGCAGGAAGAGAGAGGTTTGTTGGAAGAGGCGGGGGTGGGCCGTGTGCTGGTGGCAGTGACTGCGGGGAGCGCCTTAGAGATGAGGTTTTCCCAACTCAGGAAAACGAGGGCGTCCAGAAGCAGTGAGGCCCCCCTTGCTTGCTCCAGCGGGCCGCGGCTGCGTCACGACAATCAGGGGTGCGACTCCTGCGTCAGGCCACATGCTCTGGCCTCTCATCCTGGAAACGGGCCCGAGGCGGAGAGAGAGTGTGTGAGGGAACACGTGCAGCCGTGGTTCAGGGTGGCTGTTTACATCACTGATTCAGTGGGGGGTGGGGTTAGGGCCCAGAGATGGAAGGGAAGTCACTCGTTAGTACTCTTTCTTTCCGCCGGGAGGGAAGAGCCGGCTCAGATGAGCTTAAACATTACAGGAATTTGTGGCTGAAAAAGTCCTTTGGGTGGAGTTCAGGAGTGATTTGATCCCATTTTACCTTCATTTCTATCAGTTTTTCTTTCCAACTCTGTATGTTAGCACATTGACAGACAGGTTTCTCTGTGGGGCCTGAATTCCTGCAGCCCATCTGAGCCTTCTAGAGCCAAAGAGAGAGCTGTCCTTTCTCAGACCATCTCACCAGAGCTCTGATTAGACCATTTGAGGGCATGGTCCCTCTGAACCAGTTTCTGAACCCACCCTGGTCTGGCTCCAGACCTCAGTTGGGTCCTGGAAGAGAGGAGACACTTCTGGCACAGATGCTGGGTACCTGGGAAGCTGGCAGATCCACTCGGACTCCCGAGGTCCATGGGGTGAGAAGTGGTGGGCTTCTCACCCTTCCTTTCTCAGCTTCCTCAGACCCCCAGATTGACTGGATGGTGAGCAGAGATGGAGTGTATGGGGCTCTTGAAAGTGGGTGTCCCATCTAATTCATTGAGTTAAATATACAGCCAGGACCTGCTGTGAACCTGGTACAGCGGCTGAGCAGAGGAGGCACAGTGAGAAGTGCTGTGTGGAGGGGACACTCGGCATGTCCTGGGTGGTGACCTCAGTAGGGAAGTGGGAATGACAAGCACCAGCGTGTGGAAGTCTGGAGTATCAGGCAGAGGGCACAGCAAGTACAAAGGCCCTGAGGTTGGAACCAGCTTGGGTAGGACAGGGCAGAATGTAGCAGGCAAGTCTGGAGTGCTGTGCCTGAGTGGGGGTCGTGGCTGACGTAAATGGCATGGGAGCCAGATCACTTAGACACATTTGCCTCCAACCAGGATGGAGCATTCAGATTTTATTCTAAATGCAGTGGGACCCTTAATTTATTCTTTTAAGTGCATTTTTAATAAACAGTGTGGAGTCTTTGTTATGAGAATTTTCAGTCAAACAGGAAATTTGACAGAATACAGTGAATACCTGTATTTCCACTGCGTAGAATTGGTCATGGCTAACACTTCTTTGCTGTGTGCGTGCGTGTATGTGTGTGTGTGCACGTGTGTATGAATGTTGTCGAACTGGTAGGAAGTGGGTACAGGCACCTGGACCCTTCTCCCTAACGCCTCTGCACCTGTCTCTTGAGAGGATAGGAAGTTCTGTCATCACCACACGGAAGAATGAACAGCCATTCCCTGTGATCTTCCAGCCTCGGCCACATTGGTGTCCCCTGTTGCCCTGTCTGGGGATGGGGTTCATTTTGGGCGGGAGGAAGAAACTCTAATGTACATTTTAGAGGGATCCTTGTAGTCGCTCGGGGGTCCCTTGAGGAGGTAGAGGGGAAAGTGGGCTTATTTAAAGATAGTGTAGCTGGAGACTAATAAGAAATCCGGGGAGTCTCTGAAGCCAGGCTGAGCCCATCTTAAGAGAGGCCCCTAAGCTGCAATGGGAGAGCATTCGGAATGATTTTGTGTTCTTTTGTAATGAGCCCAAAGCCCTCAATGCATTATTTTCAGCAAGGAAGGGGAGGGGTCTTGGTCCAGGTGACCCTCTACACCTCAGCTCTGTATGCCCTGCTCCCGCCGTGAGCCAGCCCCCTTCAGACCACTCCTTAGAGGTTCTGGGGACCACATGTCAGCTGTCCATACTGCTTGCACTTGTGCCTTGCCCAGAGAGCTAAGGCTTTGCCCCCAGAGGTCCACCAACACGAGCCTCTCAGGCTGCCCTGCCCTTCCCTGGGAAGCTGAGCTCAGCCCCCTGGGAGGCGAGACTTGGGGGTGGGGTGGGGGTAAGGCTGTACTGTGCATACAGGGGCTCAGGTTCACCCCACCCACCATGGCCTGCTCTGTGTGATCTGGGGAGCGGTGTCTCACCGTGAGCCTCACTTTTCCTCCTCTTTGAAATGGGGTGGGATGCAGTGAGTTTTGAGGCCCATCCTTGCTGCCGGGGGTTGAGAGCAGTGCTTGGTTGAAGGGGGTGTGTGTGACAGTGATGGTGGCCTTGTGGAATGGGACAGCCAGGAGGTGTGCCCAGCATGGAGTGTAGGTGTCCCTGTTGCCTGAGGCTGCCGTAAGTGATCACAAGCCAGGCTGCTGAAGACAACAGAAATGTATTCTGTGATGGCTGCAGAGGACGGGAGTCCAAAGTCAAGGTGTGGGCAGACTGTGCTCCCACCACAGGCTCTAGGGTGGACCTTCTGCTTCTCGCAGCCCCGGGGGGCCCCAGGCATCCCTGGGCCGTGGCCATGTCCCTCTGGTCTCAGCCTCTGTATCCACAGGGCCATCTCCCCGTCTCTCCTCTCACGTGGACACCTGATTACATGGTTCAGAGCTCACCCTAATCCAGGACGACCTCATCTCAGGTGCTTTGTCAAATAAGGTCAAATAATCTACAGATTCTGGGGGTCACCTTTCAGCCTACCACAGTGGGCACTGGCTTATTTTCAGCATAGCCTGCCTTTCTGCTTTCCCTGGCTTGTCCCCACCCGCCTTGTCATTTACATGCATTTAGAGCTGAAGATTTGCTCATCCCTCTTCCATCCCCCGCACCTCTGAGTTTTCCCGCTTTCCGAGTTGGGGCTTTTCCCAGACCCACCCCAGCATCCATGCAGCCTGAGCACTGGGAAGGCCGGGGGCGGGGAGAGTTGCAGCCTGTCTCCCTTCTCTCGCAGGAATACAAGGCGGGGGAGGCCGGCAGCCCCAGTGCTCAGGACAGCCCTTGTGGAGAGCATTCTGCAGGTTCCCTGCAGGGCGCCTGCAGAAGGCCGTGCCCTCCCTGCGGGTCGGGAGGTGACCACAGAAGCCAGCTCCCCTGGCTAGCTGGCTGCAGCTGCCCTTCTCCGACACCACCCTCCTTTACTCCCTTCTCTTGGCCTGACACTGCCTTCCCCAGTGTTCAGAGAGCCCCGTCTCCCCTCGCCTCCCTGAGTGCAGAGTGTGTCACACGGTGCCCGGCAGGGCAGGAGGGTTTCAAATCTTGGTGCTGCTGGGCGTCTGGGGCAAATCATTCGACATCTGCCCTCACTTTTCTCCTCTGTTCCGTGAGGGTATTACCACCCACCTTGTTGGGTCACTGAGGGAGGCCTCACACTGTATGCTCAGGGTGACGCCAGATACACAGTGGGTGCTCAAAACTCATCTGCAGGCTGGCCTGCGGTCCCCATGGGCTGGAAGAACAACCCTGTGCATCTGATTTCAAAATGGATCACAAAGTTACAGTAGTAAGAACAGTGTGGTGGTGGCGTCAGGACAGACACAGAGACCCGTGGGACAGAACGGAGGAGCCAGGATAAGCCTTCAAACCTGCGGCCGGGTGATTTTTCACAAGAGGCCGAATCCTACCACTCAGTGAGAAAGGCTGGTCTCCTGAGCGGATCGTGCGTGGTATCCACACACACAGTGCAGCTGGACCCCCACCTCCCGGAACTGACGCAAACACCCCTCCAAGTCACTCGAAGGCCTAAATGCAAGAACTGAAGCTGTAATGTTCCTGCGGAGAAACACAGCAGTGACACTTCATGACCTTGGTTTCGGCAGCAGACTCTTGGGTATGACACCAAAAACACAAGGGGCAAGCAGGTGCATGGGACGTCGTCAGAGTCACTGTTGGCCGCTGGTGCCAGGATCCTGGCTCCTGCTCCTGCACCGAGCGATACCAGGCAGGGGGCTGATCTGCCAGGGCTCTCGGTCCCACCCTGGACGACAGGGATGGTAGTTGGGGCCCTTGCGGGGTTCGGGTGAGTGCCTGCAGGAAGGACGCTGCTCTGTGCCTGGCACGTGACTTAGGAACATTCAGCCAGTGTCGGGGCTGGGGGTGGGGCTGGTGGGGTGAACTCTGGCTGTGGGCAAGCTAGAGGTGGGGGGCGACACGTCTTCATAAGACACAGAGACATTGGTTGGGGGCATGGTGGCCCTGCTCCTTGTCCTCTACAGAGACTGCTCTCCCTCGCCCCCCAGGCTTAGCTCTGCCCCAGCGTCTCGCGTGCGCGCGTGAGTGTGTGCGTGAGCGTGAGCCTGAGGGGGAGAGTTGCTTCCTCCCCTGGTCAGTGCATCCACCTCACAGAGACCCCGTTGAGTGGTCGTGCTCCACGGTGAGGGCTGTCGCCTCCTGCAGTACATTGTCCCCAGGTGCTCAGTGTGGTAGACACGGGCCCTGTGTGTCTTCTTCAGTAACTGCATTATTTTGCTCTGCTGGTTTGCTGAACTTTTCTCCCCATCCTCCCATCTGACACATTTTCTCACTTTTGTCCATCAGACTGCGGCCTCTCTGGCAGAAGCTGTGAGGGTGGGATGGGTTCCGTGCTGTGATGGTGACAGGCCAGATGTCCTCTGCCCCAGTCCCCATGTGCAGTGGGGGGCTGTCTGCACCACAGAGCCATGAACGGTGTGGCTATTGTCTGCTGCTGGAACCACATCCTGATCTCTAGCAGGTTCTTGGAGCAGCTCACATACATGTGGGACCCCTGGGAGCTGGGGGTCAGGTTCTGCTCCTTGTCAAAGCTGGCCTGACCTCCCCTTGAGAACTGTTGCCCTGCTGCATTTGCTGAAGACCAAGGTCACAGGTTGCCTTAGTCAGGCTGAAATGCAGGATGGGGTGGGGTGTCTGATCACGAGGATGAGAGAGGGGTTTTCTGATTGTGCTGAAACATTGAGAGGGCGTTCAAGCGAGACTCCCAGACCGTGCCATCTGTCCAGCACAGCTGTTAGAGACGGGGAGATTGGGGTCTTATGGGCGGCTTATTGCTCCCCACCTGCTCGAGGTCCAGGTCACCTTGGAGATGTGGAAGCCAGGCAGCTAGTTCCTGGCTGGGTGGGGGACAAACAGCAGGTGGCACTGTGATGAGACGTAGAGAGGGACTTCCTTGTCCAGGAGAGGTGGTAGAGGCCCCTCCCTGGGAGCTGCTCGGGGCTTCACATAGACTCCCTGGTCCTGGGGTCATGGCTGAACCTGAGGCCAGGGAACGAGGAACTTTTCAGAAAGAGGATGCTTTTTAGGGGGCCACTCCAAACCTGACAGACACCCCAGAGCCTCACTGTCTAACATAACTTCCCTCCGTGATGGAAATGGCCTCTGTGTGTGCTGTCTACTCTGGATGATCGCCCTTCCTGCATGCAGCTATGGAGCAAGAGAAATGTGTCTGGGGGGACCAGGGTCTAAGTTTTAAATGTGACTTAATGTGATTTGAACTTGGTCACATGTGGCTGGTGGCTCTTGTATTGGATGAGACCTTTCTAGAAGGAGGCCAGGCCGGTGGCCCATATCCCTGGGAAGGAGGCAGCTGGGCCCTTAGGGAAGCCTGAGGGTTTTCTTGGGGCCTGGGTCTGCCAGGTCTCTGTGTGACCATGTGTGTGATGGTGTGCGTCCATGCAGAGCGGGCTGGGAGCCCAGAGTCGGGGGGCGGGGGCTGGCGTCCAGTTGGAGAATGAACTGCTAATTGATGCTCCCCTTGCTGTGCTCCCCCAGGAACAGAAGTTCTGCCAGCGCTATGACCAGCTCATGGAGGCCTGGGAGAAGAAGGTGGAGCGCATCGAGAACAACCCCCGGCGGCGGGCCAAGGAGAGCAAGGTGCGCGAGTACTACGAGAAGCAGTTCCCTGAGATCCGCAAGCAGCGCGAGCTGCAGGAGCGCATGCAGAGGTGAGCCGGGGCTGGAGCATGAATTCCTCCCTTCCTGGATTCCTCCTTCTCCCACCTGCCCACCACTCCGTTTCTCCATGGTGCCTCAAGGACGCGGGTCAGCAGAAGAGCCGTGGCTGGTGTGAAACGGAAAGCGCAGCAGGGTCTCCACCGGCGACACAGGGGCCACATGAGGTCCTTGGATGAGTCACTCAGAGCCTGCTTGGTCTTAATGCTTATTTGAAACTTAAATATGCTTTGGTGAAGCAAGCTCTCCTTCCTGCGTGCCGTGGGCTGGTACCTACCAGCATCGTTCATTTACATGGCCCGCGTCCCCTGAAGGCAGCTGAGCTTGAGATCCTGGGTGTGGGTCGGAGGCGAGAGGGCTGCCTGCCTGGCTTGGAAGCCGGATCAGGACGCTGGTCTCATGTGGTGGTCATGAGGATTGTGTGAGATCCTGTGTAGGAGGGCCCGGCGCACAGTAGGCGCTTGGTGATGCGTAGCTGTGGTTTTGTTACATGGATAGGCTGGTGGGCAGCAAGCAGTGATGATGGCCCTTCGGTTCTTTCCTGGACACTCACAGTCTGCATCTCACTGAATGCTCCCTCCCAGCCCTGGGAGCCGGGGGCCACACTATCCCCGTTACAGGGGGGAGACTGAGGCACTGGTCCTGAAGAGGTGGGGCTGGGATTTCAACAGGGATCTGTGGGGCTGGGCTTTTGGGGACATTTTTAGGAGAGAAGATGGGACTGAGCCCCTATGGCATTCCTGGGTCAGGGTGGGGGCTCCAAGCCCTCCCCTGGACCCCTCAGCCTGTGGCGGTCCCAGCGGGTATGAGAGGCTTGGCCCCTTTACACCTTCCTACCTCACGCCTACACTCTGCTTCTGGGGAAGTTGTGGGCTTGGTCTGTGCTGTGTGCCTGCTGGAGTCCTGGCTGCCAAGGGGCCGGTCCTGAGTGTGTCCCTTTGGTCTCCAGCAGGGTGGGCCAGCGGGGCAGCGGGCTCTCCATGTCGGCCGCCCGCAGTGAGCACGAGGTGTCCGAGATCATCGATGGCCTCTCAGAGCAGGAGGTAAGAGCATGGCCTTGACTCTGGCCTTGGCTTCACTCACCTCTGTCCCCCATCCATGGGAGTGTCCTGGCAGGAAGCAGAATTCACCGCAATGGTTGAAATCAAGGGGCTTGTCCCCAGAGTGTGGACAGAACCAGTGCAGGGTATTGAGGCATGGGGGGAGTGGCTGTTACCTGTCTCCAAGCCTAAAGGACCAGCAGAGAAAGGGGTGGGGCCGCAGCCACCTGGCAGGACACGGCCAGGAGGGTCACAGCGTGGGCCGCAGCCTGGTGCCCCAGCGGGGAGGAAGCTAGGATTACCGGCTGCTCTTGCACCTCCAGTCTTCTCCCAGTGCCTCCCATTGGCTGAGCCCAACCGGAAGCCAGAGGCAGGGGTGCCTGAGAACTATGCTTTCTAGGTCAGCTTCTCAGTGCCCAGACTGGGGGCAGATGGACAATTCCCCACACACCGATCGTCCACCAGGCTGGCGGCCTTCTGGCAGGACCCCCAGCCCTGCCAGCACGAGCACACTCTCTTTGCTCCCTTGGGCCCCTCTGGGGATGCCCGGATGACCAGAGCTCAGCCTGGGTGACCCTGGTGGTGGTCTCGGGGCCCAGAGATGAGCAGGAAGCAGAGGGGCCATTTGCCCAGGGAAGTGTTGGTGCCCGCCTGGTCCGTCCCAGGTCTCGCAGGTCAAGCTTCCGACGTGCCAGTCCCCCCACCTGCTTGTTTCCAACACCACAGGAGACATGAGGGAGTCTCGTGAAAGGAGGGGGGCACAGTCTTCTTCCGTGGGGACTTTGATCCATTAGTGCAGCGGCCATTGGCAACGCATGGTTGTTTAAATCAAAATTAACTAAAAGGAGAGAAAACTAGAACTTTAGTTCCTTGGTCACACCAGGCACATGTTGGGTGCTTGGCAGCCACGTGTGGTTGGTTGGGTTGGGGCGGGCAGCGAACACCTGCGTCTCACCGGAGCACTGCTCCAGCTGCTGAGTCTCACGCTGGGCAGACGCCGAGTCCTAGGGAGGGTGCCCCGCTCGGTTTCCAGGCCCTAGCCCCAGAGGTTCTGATTTAGCCAGTCTGGGGTGGAGCCCGGGACTCTGCATTTTTACCAAGTTACCCACATGATTTTGATGCAGGTGATTCAGACTGTCTGGCCATGAAAAGAGATCTTCTTTTTAAAACTTCACATGGTATGTCCCTATTCTGAACAGCATTCAGTCCACAGAAAGCAGAACTCAGCCCTTGGCCGCGGTCACACCTGCGGGTTTGCTCCGGCTCCTGTCGCGCCGGTGCTGTGCCTGTGTGCCGGTCCCTCAGGGGTGTGGACACCAGTTCAGTTTGTCTTGGAAGCGAGACGGGGGGCGGGTGGCCCTTTTCCAAGCATTTCCTGCCTGACAGCCAAGGGTGAGTGGCATCCTGGCTGATTCAGTGTCCCCTGTCCCCAGCCCCCATGCCAGAGGCCCACTTCCCCAGGTCCCGGCCACATGAGCACATAGCCACTGGCCTTCCGAGACTGTTGAGGGGGTGGCAGTTGGGTGGGCTGGTGGGGAGGGTATTTAGGACAGAGACTTCACCTGACTGGAGGTTCCCTGGGAGGGTAGGAAGGAGGGGGCTGGGCAGGAGGAGAGGGGCCGCCCCCACCCTGTGGGGAGCTTTTGGCAGTCACGGTGCACACCCAGGAAGACAGAGCCCCGAGAAGGCAGAGCAGGGGGTCCTGCCAGCGGAGAGCTCTGCCTGTGACCAGGCCAGTGGTCTGCCATTAGTGCCATGTGGGGCAGCTGAGGGCAATGGGAGAAGTGTTGGTCCTGGAGGGCTGTGCCAAGTGCTGGGAGGCTCAGGCCTCTGGCGGAGGGGGTTGGGGGTCCTCCCCGAGCTGGGGCTTGGGGCTTTGTGCTCCTGCTGGGAATCCCAAATGCTGAAGGAGAGGCTGGCTGTGGGAGGCCAAGTGGCGGATCCTTTGAACTAGCTGACCTTGGCCATGCTGGGCCCTCGCCTGCCTCCTCAGATGGGTAATTAATCGCCAGTAATGGGCTGGCTGCAGAGATTTGGGGAAATGAGCCCAGCTGAGTGGTGGCTCAGAGCCTCTTAATAGCCATCCCAATGCATTATGAGTGAGTGCGCCTGACTCCTGCTGTGCACGGGGCCAGGCAGGCTGGGTCCCAAGTGGGCACACTTGAAGGAGCGGATGCCAGGGCTGCGGAGGGTGGCGGGGAGGAAATGGGTCCGCGATCTCACCGGCCCCTCTCTCTGCCCTGTGCGCCCTCGGAGCCTGGATGGCCAGGCCCATCTCCCGAGCTGATTTGGCCCAGCTGGCTGAACATCTTTCCTGTCGTGTTTTATGGCATTTGTATTTCCAGAGGGAAGATGCATTGGCCCCTCTCCCTGCAGATAAGGCCACCGCTGCTCTCCGCATTTAATTTACAGCCCCGTCCACCATATACCTGTCTGGGGCTGCCTTTAAATCCTCCCTCCCCTGGCATTGGGCTCTTAGTATTTTCAACTCATCCTTCCCTTTCTCTCTGGCTTGGCATTTTCCCACTCTCGCTCGGAACGTCCGCGCCCTTGCTTGGGCCCCCAACGCTGGCAGGAGCCCTCCCCGCCCCATCCCCAGGCTGCCCTCGGGAGCCCTCTGACCCCGGCCCTCCGCCTTCTCCTCCCCACTCCAGAACCTGGAGAAGCAAATGCGTCAGCTGGCTGTGATCCCGCCAATGCTGTATGACGCGGACCAGCAGCGTATCAAGTTCATCAACATGAACGGGCTCATGGACGACCCCATGAAGGTGTACAAAGACCGCCAGGTCATGAACATGTGGAGCGAGCAGGAGAAGGAGACCTTCCGGGAGAAGTGAGTCCCCTGGCGCCGGGACGCAGGCCACCGTGGCCCTCTCGGCCCTCTTTGTCCCGTGAAGCCCTGCCTGCTGAGGCGTGGACGGGCTTACTAGGGCTACTGTGACAAATAACCACAAGCTGGGTGGCTGACAGTGACAGTGATTTTATCCTCACTCCGCTCTGGAGGCCAGAAGTCCAAGATCAAGGTGTGGGTGGGGTCGCGGTTCCTTCTGGAGGCTCCTGGCAGCCTCCGTCTTTCCTTGTCTTGGAGGTGCATCACTCCCTCCCTGCCTGCCTCTGTCTTCACGTGGTCTTCCCTGTGTGTCTCTCTGGGTCTTCTTTTTCCATCAAGACCCCGGCCATGCTGGACACAGGGCCACTCTACTCCAGTGTGACTGCATCTTAACTAATGACGTCCTCAGAGAACTCATTCCATATAAGGTTTGGGTGGATGTGAACTTTGGGGGGAGTTCAACCCAGTACGAAGTGTGAGGGCAGACTTATGTGAAATGGGGCTGTGTGTATCAGAAGAACAAGGCCGGAGGGTGCGGGGAGGCTGGGCCAGAGGGCAAGGATATGTGGCTGGGGGATGGCTTTTTGGTTTTCATTTTACCCTGAACGTGACTGTTTTTGAGCACATCCTCCATCCCATACACCGTGCAAGTGTTTTTTGGGTTTTGTGTGTTTGTCCCTCTTAACCCTCATAACAGCATTGCCAGGCCGTCGCCATTGCCTAGATGAGGACACAGAGGCTCAGAGAGGTGAAGACACTTAATGAAGGTCACACAGCTTACAAACGGTGGAGGCAGGCTTCAGACTCTCCCATCTTCAGGGCAAGGGCTCCGCTGCAGTGGAGAGGCCTGTCAGGGAGGGAGGTGGAGCCAGGGAGCAGGGGAGCTTTGGAAAGCAGAAGCAGGAGTTGAGTGCTAAGAGGTGGGGCTTGGGGCTTTTGAAAGGAAAGAGCAGAAAGACGGAGTGTTTTGGGGTGATGAGTGAGGAGCTGCCTGATGGATAAAACCCCCATCCCCTCAGCCGAACTGAGAAGTTACATCCCAGGGACCCATGCACGTGCTGGCGCAGGCCCCCGTGAGGTGGGAGGCAGGGAAGCTGAGGCACGAGCAGAGGCCTCAGTGGTTGGCCAGGAGGGCGCATTGGAAACAGACTCTGCTTAGCCGCTGAACCTCGGCCTCTGCCTCTGGAGAGGGCCTCAGGGCCAGGGGACGGAGACCCCTGTTCTCCCACTACCTGCTGTGGGCCAGAGTGCCTGGGGGGGCCTCAGGGACGGGGATGATTCTCGGTCATGGGCTGCACAGACACCAGGACGTGGACGTGCAGGGGGAGCCGTCCTTGAGGGTCTGGGCAGGAGAGGTGGGTTTTTAGAAAAGCTTTTGAGAATGAAAATTCTAAAACATCCTTGAAAATAGAGGGGTGGCATAATGAGGCCTCGAGTGCCTACCACAGAGTGAACAGTTTTCAGGGAATAGCACTTAGGGGAGAGGGTCCCAGGGGTGTTTGGGGTTGACTCCTTGGAGACAGGAAACCTAGTTCCTTGGGGGCTCATATCTAGGGCCTCACAATCACAGGTGTGATTGTTCTGCCACGAGTCAAGGGCCACGTGTAAGTGATACTATAATTTCAGTGAAGGACCACAGTCACAGATGCTAAGAATTACTGTCAAGTTAGGAATCTAACTTCCCCCCGGTATGTTCGATATTTGTATTTATTTATGCTTTCTTTAAAAACAAAAAAAAGAGGTGCTTCTGTTGTGTTTTCTGTGTTTCAGCCTTTCTGGAGAGTTCATGTTTGCTCTTCTCACCTAATGATTTCATTGTTAATTCAGAAGGATAGGGGCGGGGCAGGCTGGGCTGATGTCCCCTGAGCCTTCGCTTCGTGCCCCGAGTCTTTCCAGGAGAGTCGTCCTGGTCAAGGACTCATGTTCCACAGAATTGGTGGTGCTCGGGCCTCTGGAAATCATGTGCCAGTGGCATAGAGACCCACCATTTACTGGCTTTGTCACCTCCAGTAGCCACTTCTCCTTTCCGAACCTTAGTTTCCACATCTGTAAAATGGGTATGGCATCAGTGCGTCCCTTGTTTAGCTGCTGAGAGGTGCCCAGTGGGTAAGAAATTCTCAGTAAGTGTTGGCAGTGAATACAGGTCTAGGTTGGAGGGTGGTGGAAGAGGTGAGCTAGAAGGTTTCCAGATGTGAAACCTGGTCTCCTGGGATCCTGTCTCTCCTTGGGGAAACCCTGAGGAAGGGATCTAGGTGGGGAAGGAAATGTCACTGGAGCAGGGAGAGGAAGAGGAAGGGAACTCTGTCTGGAAAAGAAGGGCGTTAGGCTGGCTCCAGCTTTGCAAGCTGCCTGAGGCAGCATCCCAGGCGGGGAAGCCTGCCACTCTGACTCTCGGCTTCCTCCTGGAAGAGAGAAGAGGCCATTCCGGATTCTCCGGTGTCTGGTTGGGGAGCAGGGGAGGGGCCCATTGGCCTCCTGCCCAGCCATCTGGAGGGCCGGGCGGAGAGCACCAGGCACTGGCCCAGGCTCCCTCGGGGGACCCGAGGCCCCCGCCTCACCAGCCGCTCCTTCTCTCCCCAGGGGAGGCTGCGGGGCGGTGGCACGTTGTGGGGACCGTCAGGCTGAGGCTGGGTCCGAGCCAGGGACTCCACCCAGCATCCCTGGGGCCTCTGCGGCCATGACCCACATCTCCACCCCCCCTGCCCGCCTGCTCCTGTGGCCCTGACATTTCAGCCTTGCCGAGCCTTTCCCAGTAATTCCGCCGGCTTCGCAGGAAGCCAGTTGGTGGGGCGCCAGCTCCCTGCACCCCCTCCGGCATAAGTCCTTTCTTGCCGCCTCCTTGTGGGCACTCAGAGCCTGTGCTCCCACCTCTCCCAGGGAGGCCTGCAGCTCGCCGCCTGACCTGTGGCCTGGCTGTGGGGGCCTGCGTGGGCCGGGCAAGGCCCAGCTTCCCAGACCCGGCCGGAGATATGAACAAAGGCAGATTTTAAAAGGGGGGGAACCCCACCAAAGAGCTGCATGCAATGTCCTCATTTTTCCTGGAAGCCGCCTCCAGCAGGACAAACAAATATATTTTCAAAGGCGCTAAAACCAGTGACTCACTCCAAGGAACGCCCTCTCTTACCCTCGGCCCGCCCGCCCTTCCCACACCCCCCTGGGCTTAATTGCTCCGAGTGGGGCGGCGCCCGCCTAGCCAGGCCCGCGGAGATGGCAGGCGCCCGGGTGCTCGGCGCCCGCCCAGTTGGGAAGCCCCCCGCGGCTGGGCCTCACGCCTGCCCTTCTCCTCCCACAGGTTCATGCAGCACCCCAAGAACTTTGGCCTGATCGCATCATTCCTGGAGAGGAAGGTGAGTCGCTACCCCCAAGCCAAGCCACCAGCTCAGCCGCCCTGCCTGCCCCGCGCCTCTCTGGGGTCCACTCCAGTGGGTGGCCGCTTGCCCTGGGACAAAGGACCTTCCCTCCCTGCCCACAGAGCTTGCTCCTTGTTCTGTCTGTCTGTCCTTCCCTCCTAACCCCCTCCGTAGGTCCTCCTGCTTCTTCCTTTGAGAAGCAGCCACAGGCCCCGCCCCTGCTGGCCGAGGGGGTGGAGCCCCAGGCTAGGAAACCCCAGGAGGGCTGTGTGCCCTGGCTTCCCTGGAGCCAGCTCCTCAGACGTGGCAGCGAGCCTCCTTACAGACTGGGCATGGGTTCTGGAAGCTATGCATGCTGTGCCTGGCGTCCCAGTTAAGGCTTTATAGGCAAGAGTGGCGTTCTTTCAGGGGGCTGGTTGCTCTGATGGTCACTGGATGCTTTCTGACATCCCTGATGCCAGCCAGGCCTGTGGTCAGTTAGTCCCCATCCCATTTGGACGAACTTTGTGTAGAACTGTCCCTAGAACCCTACCTTGCCCCCAAACCCAGCCCAAGGCAGTGACCCTTTTCGCTCCACCTCTGACCTCGCAGGTAGACACAGAGCGTCCTAAGAGAATGGCAAAGACCTGCTGTGTACCCTTTGTCGGGCCGGGCGGTGCCTGGAGTTGGGGAAGCTGGGCCGGTCTACGTGAGACCCTGTGTGCTGGCATTGGCGCTGGGAATCCTGGTGTTGTAGGGCGGAGCAGGAAGGGCTCCAGCAAGGGTTTCCTTCTGGGGCTGCTGTCCTGGGTGTTTTATGCCACACTCCCTGAATCAGGTTTGTGAGAGATGGGGCATCTGCCCACCCTCAGCTTTGCTCATGCCCAGCTGCTGGAGGCCTCATGCTTTCAGCTGAGGGAGGGCCATCCGAGCAGGAGCCAGGCGGTTATTTTCAAGTTGAACAGTTGTCCCCAGCATCTGCCCTTAATGAGCTGATAACCATAGAAGGAGGGAGATGGGGCAACGTGGGGAAACAGAATCTCTCCGTGCCTGAAAAACCGGCATGGGGAAGCAAGCCCTATAAATAGTCTTTCCTCTGACTTCGAGATGGCTTTGTGCTGGGGGTGTGGACAGTCCGGAGGCTCTGGGTCAGGGCTCCCCAGGGATTGAGGCAAGGGTTTCAGATGCTGGTCTTGAACAGCATTGCTTGGGAACGGGGACTCAGAGTCTCCACCCTGGAGAGTAAACTTTATGGTGTACTTTGTCTAAGGCAGCTCAGGATAGGACTTAAATAGAGCTTCCAGAAGGGCCTGAGGCAGGGATTGCCAAAGGTGCCCCATGCTTTTGGGGACAGGCGTGTTCTGAGTGAGGCCGGGAGCAGGGTGGGAGCTCGGTGGGCCAGCCAGCCTGTGCCAGTCTGCAGGGACAGCTGCTGCTTAGGGTCAGCCCACTGTTGTCCGGCGTGGAAGGCGCTCCCCTGAATTGTTCAAGGGGAAGTCGGACACCCACATCGCCCAGTCTGCAAATATTGGCATCTGAAAAGATGATAATTTTCTCAACTGCTGTGTGGGTCCTGTGTGGGGGCCAGGTTTACATGGGAAGTAGCCGCTGTTGGTGGGCGTTCTGGAGGTGGCAAGGGCCACGAGGTTTGAGGCCCAGCCTGCCTCTCCACCCAGCAGCCTTGATGGAACAGCCCTCAGAGGTGAGCTGTCATCTGGAGCTGACCTGTGGCCGCAGGTGGCAGCAGGCCCCACCATGTTGCTTTGAGGATGCCTCTTGCTGGTCCTGTTTGGGCAAGGAGGTGGTGGGGTTCCAGGGAGGGTCAGTCGTTGACTCAGCAAGTAGCACCAGGGTTCAGACCCAGATGGGTGTGGAACAGATCAAGGCAGAGAAAATCATAAACGTTGCAAGAGACGAAGAGTCGCTTGGGGACATTATAGTCCAGCTGGGTCACAAAGCTTGGAAGAGGTTGCTCGGGGCCCCAGGTGTTGGGGAAGAAGGAGCTGGGCTGAAAGAAAGGAGACCCAGGCCCAGGTCGGGGCCGACTTTGAGTTTGCCCAGCCGGGAGCTGGAGGGCCTGGGGAGGGCAGGCGACCACCTCGTGATGGTTATGGACAGGAGCAAGGGCGGTAGGACCAGGGGGCACTTCCATAGGCTGTCCCGAGTGCTCCGAGTTCATGACCGCTCTGTGACGTGTATGTTCTGAGCAACCCCATCACGCAGGTGAGACGGTACGGTGACCTGCAAGGTCACCCCGCTGTGTGTGGACGAGGCAGGACTTGCACCCACATCTCTGGCTCTTGGCCCCTGCTCTGACCACCTGCACCGGACACAGCACCCTCTCTGTCCCACAGACTGTGGCTGAGTGTGTCCTGTACTACTACCTGACCAAGAAGAACGAGAACTACAAGAGCCTGGTGAGGAGGAGCTACCGGCGCCGTGGCAAGAGCCAGGTGAGAGGCGGGCCGGGGGGCTGGCTCTCGGCACCAGTCCCCGGCATGCTCCGCGGCTGGCTGCACGCGAGCTTCGTGGCCGTTTGCACGGTGGGCGGTGACCATCTGCGCGTGTTGCTCTGCGGCAGGCCCCCTCGGCTTGGGCCCCCTCAGTGGTGGCTGGAAGACCCTTTCTGGGGTGTTCAGACTACCCTAGCAGCCGAGAGGAGTACTAGGAGAAAGACCACTTCCATTCTTAGCCTGGAAAATTCTAGAACTCCTGGCTTGGTGAGTCATGATCCCTGTGGTGAAGGGGTCACATCCCCAGAGCAAGGACTGGGTTCTCTGCATGACTTGGATTGGTTAACAAGTTTAACATTTTAAAAAAATATTTATAGTTTCTTTGTGTTGTTTTTATGCATATTTGAAAACAAAAAATAGCTAGTACATCAACCTGCAGTCTGTCAGCCATCACTATTCAGGATGAGACCGAGACATTATTTACATTAGAGCAGGGCTAGGCAAGCTACGGGCTCGCAGGCCAAGTCTGGCCCACCCTTTTTTTTGTGAATAAAGTTTTATTGACACACAGCCAGGTCCATTGATTTTCATATTACTATGGCAGCTTTTCTGTTACAGCAGCAGAGTGGGTAGTCATGACAGAAGCCGTAAAGCCTAAAACATGTACTGTCTGGTCCCGTTCAGAAAATGCTGTCCTCTGAGTTAGAGAAACAAGGAGCTGGTTTTAAACAGTGTTTGGCAAATAATGGTAAAGATGGTAGGGGTCTATAGCACACAGGTGAAAGGGTGCTCCTGGGTGATCGATTGGTGCTTGGGAGACAGAGGGGATGGATTCACTTCACTTCTGGGCTGTTAAAAATCAGCTCAGGGTAGGTGCTGGGAGTACGTGACTCCTGGAGGAGGTAGGCTTGCACTGTCAGAGGAGGGATTTGGGCTGGATGGGCAGATGGCTTTGGGGCACTGCCATTGGGTGCTGCCTGGAGCTGGTGGAGGCACTTCCTTTTTGGGGCCTTTGGCCTGGGGTGCCCAGGAGAAAGTGATGAAGGCCAGGAGTAGCGGGACCTGGGATGAGAGGGTCCTGAGGTTTCCTCCCTGACATTGGCGTCTTCCCTTCCCCAGGCTGGCCAGGGCAGGTCCTGAGGCATCACGATGTGCTCAGCCATCCCCAGTGGGGTCCTAGTGCCCACTGTGAAACAGCCACTTTGCAATCGAGTCCCACAGATGGGTTCTTAACTGGTATCCTTTTTCTCCTCTCTTGCCTTCTGGGAATTGTGCTTCCACGCTGGAGACCAACGTGCCAACACTTTCCTGTTGGCTAAGCCACATGTAATTAGGGGAGCAAATTTGTTGACAGGAGAATAAGTAACTACACTCAGGCATAAATGATTGGGACTGAGTGTTGGTTCTCACTGGCTGGGTCGTTGAAGGGTGGCTATGCCCGGTTTGTGGATAGGGTTTTCCTGGAGCATTGTGTGGCCACGGTTGACGAGCCTGCTTGCCCATCTAACAGATTTGTAAAAGCAAGTCTTACCGGCTTGGAGCTATTTAATTCCAAAGACCTAGCTGTGGTGTTTTAGAAATTGAAGTGCAGTCAGGAATTTCCTAGACTGAGAAGCACAAACTCAAATAAATTCCAGGCAGGGAGCATAAATATACTGAGGCATGAGAGGCAGTAGGGAGTGGTGGGGACTGTGGCAAAATAGAGGGGGAGCTAAAGGCCTTTATTTTAAAACCATCATCAGAGATCTGTTGAGCACCAACTGTGTTTCAGTTGTCCTGCTTGTCTTCCCAGTGTGTGTGCCCTCACTTGCCCCACTGCCTTTGTGGGGTTGCTGTGGGTGGACTCATGAGGCCCCTCCAGGTGGCTGGGCTGGGAGCTCTGGAGGAGAAAGGGTTCTGACTCCGATGGGGAGAGCCATGTTTGCATGGAGGGAGATGAGGACTTGTGTGTGTTGAGGTCATTTAGGGAGGGGGGTATCCCCAGACATGCCCTGGGTGGGGGGTTTGGGGGTGTCAGCGTCCCACATCTTTGGTCTTGGCTGCCATGCCTTTTATTCTGTGGTGTTAATTCTGTGTGTTGGACGTTAGTGTGCTGAGCACAGGAAGCTCCTTGCCGGTTGTACAGACCAGTGTGCATAGGTGGTTCCAGGCAGCATGCCGGCGATCTGCCTGAGAGTCTGCATCGCATAGGGGCCTCGAAAGTGAGGTGAAGAAGCAGCCCCTCGTTGGACAAGAAGAGAAGTGAGGGTGTCCCAGGCAGAGGGAGCAGCAGGTGCAAAGGCACTGGGGCATGAGGGAGCGCAGTGCCCTCAGAGTCTTTGGAACAGGGGTCTTAACACCTTCCAGGGTCTTAAATGAATGAGGGATTAGAGAAAAATCACAGGACCCGTTTTTTTCTGCTCGTGTTTGATCAATGACTAGCGGTGTTTCTCTACTCTGTGGAAGATAGAAATATAAATGTGAGAGTACATGGTGGCCCACACTTAACCTCAGCTTCTGTGAGAGGCAGCAGGGAGTGGTGAGGCCTGTAGCCGACTTAGCTGGTGCCCTGTGTCTGCCCCGCTGATGTTTGGCCACGTGGCCTCACACCGCCAGAGCTAATTTGTGAGGATGAGCTAGAAATCGGGATTTATGTGGAATTGCCTGAGTTTTCAATCTTAGGCTGCTTGAAAAATAACAACAAAACATCAACTGTATAGGCCAAACAACTCCTGGTTGCCCTTTTTTTTTTTAAATCAAGTTTTTATTTTATTTTTTATTTTTATTTTTTTGAAGATTTTATTTATTTATTTGACAGAGACAGCCAGCGAGAGAGGGAACACAAGCAGGGGGAGTGGGAGAGGAAGAAGCAGGCTCCCAGCAGAGGAGCCTGATGTGGGGCTCAATCCCAGGACTCTGGGATCACGCCCTGAGCCGAAGGCAGACGCTTAACGACTGCGCCACCCAGGCACCCCTTAAATTAAGTTTTTAATTATAATGCCAGTGTAGTTAACACGTTAGTTTCAGGTGTGTAATAGAGTGATTCAGCAATTCTGTGTGTTACTCAGTGCTTACTGTGATAAGCGTGCTCTCAATATATTTGCTCTCCATATGTCCTCGGACCCCGGTGGTAAGAGCTCTGGATTCAAGAATGGCAAGGCTTGGGCGGTGGAGGTAAAGAGGGGATTGTGTGTGACTTGGGGCAGAGGCCAGACCAGGCAAGGCCAGGGCACTGGGGAACCCTAGAATATTGTATAGCAGAGGAGAAATGTCTGTTTCCTCTTTTTGTCTGCATTGTCTTGGATTAGCCGTAGTGCCTGCACTGCTTCTCTGGTAAGTTTTTGTCCTCTGCTCAGGCCGGTGCCTCAGGCTGGGGCTCCCCGGATAGAGAAAGGATGCCTCTGTGTTCTGCCCCTCGCAGGAAGACAGAAGGAAGCAGGGCAGGAGGCCCCTGTCTCCTGGGAGCTGGGACACGGCTTGGTGGCCCTCCCCTCCCTCACAGCAGCCGGGGCTACTGGTGTGCCTGCGTGGCCCGGGCCCTGCCAGGGACAGAGATGCACACACACGTCCTGGAAGGAGTTCCGTGCCAGGCAGACCCACTGCCCTCAACCACCGCCCACTGGCCCTGTTGATAAATATGGAATAATTGGGTCAACCCGGTGTTGACTCTGGGGCTGTAAGTCTTTTCTCTGCCCTGAGACAGTGAAATAAATGGCAGATACAGGTCCCTCGGCCACTCTCATTAATCTGCAATGCTGGTACTGGTGGGGCCCGAGCTTCCTTCTTTCTCCTTGGTTTTGTAAAAGCCGAAATCCTGCTGATATATCTCCCAGTGAGGAGGGCAGGGGTTCCTGCAGCCTGGCATGGCATGGGCGAGGGCGTGCCCGGGTGGGTGCCTACAGGTTCATGGATGGAGGGGTGCTGGTAGTGGTGGTCTCCCGTGGGCTGAGAATGGGAGAGCCAGAGCAGACGGGAGGAGAGGCGAACAGAGGCCCATGGCCGTGTGCAGCCGGGTCAGCAGGTGAGAATGGGCTTGGGTGACATGCCGTGGGCTGGGGAACGGAAGGCGCCTGGATGACCTCTCTGCTGTGCTGTTCTCGTGTCTGACCAACACGTGGCCCGCCCCTGGCAGCTAAGGACTTTGGGAATCTCAGGCCACAGCACACGTGGGTCCCACCTTGTGTCCCCTTCCCTTTGCCCACACTTCCCTCTCCCAACTCTCCTGTCCATGTGGACTTCTGGGTAAAGAGCCCAGCGCTCTCCCTCCGCCCCGGAGACGGCCCCCTCGCCTCCCTGGGCAGCCACGGGAGGACGGACATCAGGTCTCGTCCAGCAGATGAATGTAGAGGCCTTGGGCGCAGGGCCTCAGCTGGCAGGAGTAGCTGCTCCCTTCTGCCGGCTTCTTTCTCAGGTGGATGGGGCCTGAGCCATCAGCCGTTTTTTTTTTTTTTTTTTTTAAAGATTGTATTTATTTATTCGACAGAGATAGAGACAGCCAGCGAGAGAGGGAACACAAGCAGGGGGAGTGGGAGAGGAAGAAGCAGGCTCCCAGCAGAGGAGCCTGATGTGGGGCTCGATCCCACAACGCCGGGATCACGACCTGAGCGGAAGGCAGACGCCCAACCGCTGTGCCACCCAGGCGCCCCCATCAGCCGTGTTTTATGTCTTGAGGGGAGCAAGTCAGTCTTGTCCCACCTTCTTGGGTCCCTTTAGTTTTGGAGGAAGACTTAGGTCATCTCAGCCAGTATTTGTTGGGGAGACGCTGGGAGGCCTGTCAGAATCGCCAGACGCTGGCCATGCAGTGTGATGGGACAGCGATGCTGGTGGCCATTCCTTCAGCACCAGGATCTGTGTGAGGAGTGGGGTGCATTTTCACTCAGAAACCCCCCCCTTTATGGGGGGGTTACTTCCATCATCCCCCCTTCATAGGTGCCAGGAGGTAAGGAACTTGCTCTTAGTGGCATATTCAGTATTTAAACCTAGCACAGTCTGCCATTGGAGCCCTAGGGGGGACCCGGTGGTCCCATTTGCCACCTTTTGGCCGTGTAGCTCATCTTTTGGAAGCTGCCCCTCGTTGACCTTGCAGGCCCTGGGTTCTTCTGTCTGTGTAGGCTCTGCTGCATCAGGGAGCAGATGGACCTTGCTCTGGGTGGGATGTGCCCCACTGAGCCCCCATCTGCACCACGCCCCCAACCCCGTTTGGGTCTCCATCTCCACTCACTGGGAGTCTGTTCCTGGCCTCACGTGCGCCTGGCTTCTGGGAGGCCAGCAGCTGGAAACTTGCAGTCTCTTTCAGTTCTCCTCTGCTCTTGGGACCGTGAGCATCTCTGGGAGACATAGAGGGCTGTCTCCCCCTCTCTGGCTGTCTTGCAGTCTCTCTTAGCACCGCCAGCCCTGTGCATGTCCCCTTCCTCTTCCGGGTGGCCAGTGGCCGCAGAGGCTGTGGTGCCTATCTGTGGTTCCTGTGGGTTGGGGCCACGGCATGGCTAAGGATGGCCGTGAGGGGCCTCTCAGCGTCTCAGCCCAACAGGTGCCTGTTGGTGGGCCCTTCCCACCAGGGGTCCGATGCACAGGATTGTGTGTTCACCTGAGGCACTTATGGAATGCCTCCTGCGTGTCAGGCCTAAAAGTTCTGCCTTCGGAGCAGATCAGACCATGATCTTTCAGGAGGCTAGAGCGAAGGTATCAGCCGAGCATGGCTGTCTTGACACCTCACAGACTGTCGTCAGTAAGAGCCATGAGGTAGGTGTGAGAGGTGCTTCAAGGTGTTGGTGAGTGGGCTTGAGGGTCCCCACCTGCGACCTTGGGGAAGGTGTGTGTTCTGAGTTGGCCGGCTCCTAGCCCAGGCCCAGAGATGGGGGGACGGTCCTCATGTCTTCGCCGGTGCGCCTCTCCTCACCATTCCTGTCTCAGTGGGATTGAAGTGGGTCCCAGGCTCAAATCCCCGTGTCTGGGGAGGAGGGGTCCCGTGGCGCTGATGGTGAGGTGTTACTCTCCCAGAAAGTAGGGGACACCACTGCCTGCTCCAGACCGGCTGCAGTCAGTGTCCTCAGGCTGTCCCCTCCTGGGTTTCCAGGCTGAGTCACGAACCCGAGACAGAGCTGGCGTCCAGCTGAGGGTCTCCCAGCTTCACCAACAGGACTTGTCAAAAGTCAGACTGCCAGGCCGCCGCCCCTACCCCCCACAGGGCCCAAGAGCCTGCATCTCTAACAGGCGCCCAACAATACTGGCTGCTGGTCTGGGCCACTCAGAACCCCAGCCTGTGGGATGTTTACTGGGGAATACCCCCCCAGGAAGGGAGGGGGAGGGAGCAGGGTGGCAGAAGGGGAAATTGAGGCATGGCGCAGGCTTATCTGCAACCTAGACTTAACACGGTTAGGGGGTGGAGGAGATGACCCTGAAGGGGAGACGAGCTGAAATGGCCCTTCTGAGGTGTCCTGAGGTGGGAGACAGGGCCAGCTCTCAGTCCACAGCCGTGGACAGCTGAGGGCACTTGCAGCATCTGGGGGCAACAAGCACCTTCTAGAAGGGGACCTGGCCAGCCCCTCCAGGGGACAGATCCTGTGCATTTTAGTATTTGCAAACTACACTTCCCAGTGGTCTTGACCTTCTCAAATGCTTAACCACAGCGTGTGTAGCAAGACGTCACTGCGTCTGTTCAGATGACACCCTGTCCTGTCACACCCTCATCACATGCCCTGTACCAAGCCGTTTGTTCATCACGTTGATGGTCACATTTTGAAAGCTTGGATGGTTACAAAAGTGGAATGTAAAACTCCTTGATAAAAAGCATCAGCCATTGGATGTCTTTGGGCTCAGACCCTCAGATGGCTGCGTTGCCCTGAGAGAGGTGAGGTCCACCTGGCGTCCACGGCGTGGGTGCTCGGCCCTGGAGGCAAGGCATGTTTTGGGGCACCAGGTTCATCTCTGTGTTCAGCAGAGGGTGCCATCCACCTTCCGGAAACTTCTCCATATTCTGACGGAGGGAGATCCAGGCCAAGCCATAGACTTTTGGAACGCCAGCCCCTTCACGCCCGCCCCCGCTGGACCCCGCACACCTGAGCTTTGGCAGGTGGCAGCTGAGCTCCTGGACCCTGGTCCGTGAGACCCAACCCTGAGTGGCAGGCGCACTTGTGGGCTGGGCCCAAGCCAGAGCATCCTCTCTGCGAGGTGAATCACCGGCTGAGGCGGGTGACAGCACAGTGGTTTATAGTTCATGATTCATGGACAAAGGGGCAGCATTATCCCAGCTAATTGCAGAACCAGAGTCCAGGAATGCTGTGGTCAGTAGTCGGCCTAACTCTGCAGGCCGTCGGGGAGCTGAGAGCATGAGGCGGATTTGGGCCAGCAGCAGGGCCCATCGCTGCTGTGGCTGTGACTGAAGAGCCGTTGTGGCCCTCCAGGCAATAGGGGGGCCATGCCACGGAGAGAGCGTGTCCCCAGGGGTGAGTGCTCCCCAGAACAGCTGGGACCCAGCCCCCTGGCCTGCCCCTGGGGCATCTGAGGGGGAGATGCAGGGGACCCCACTTCCCCTCCTGCCCTCTGGCCTGTACATCCTTGTGCTCTGTGGCTCTTCTCTGTGGCCCCGTCCAGCTCCCACCACTGACCAGTCACTCACCCCAGGGTCCTGTGTTTTCTAGGTTGATTTCTCTTGCCCTCTTTACTCCCTCTTCGTGTCCCATCTCCCTGACTCTTTCCCCGCGTGTGAATCTGTTTCCCTCTGTGCCTGCGTCCACGTCCCTCCCCCTCCGTTACACCCACTCCCCTCTGCCTCCCTCTCTATCTTCCTCCCCCTCTTTCCTTCTCTCCCTGCTCTTTCTTCCCGCCCCTCCGAGCCTCCTCTCCCAGCTCCTTGCCAAGGGACAGGTGACCTTGTTCCGGTTGCTGAGGCACTCCAGAGGCTCCCGTGCCTGGGGCAGCTCTCATGGGGGACAGCGTGACCTGGAAGGCCGCTGCAGGACAGGCCCAGCCAAGCGAGGTCCACGCAGGGTGGGGGCCGCTGCTGTGCTGTCAGAGCTGGTTCCCAGGGCCTGGCTGCCCCCTCTTGGGCTGATGCAATCACTTGAGGGCTCCCCCCGGTACAGTCTGGCAGGGACGTGGGGCAGGCCAGATATGGCCACACTGACGCCGGGTGGGGCTGTGTTTCTCCCAGCCCGCTGGGTGAGCATGAGTGTGCGTGTCCCGTATCGCTGCCCGGAGCCCAGATGGGCCTCCAGCCTGGGGGTCTGTCCGACTTTCCTGGGCGGCCCAGGCCTGTAGGAGGTGGCGTCTCTGCACTGCTGGGGGCAAGCCAGGCTGGGCCGGACTGTCCGAATCTAGGGCTCTAGTGAACAGTTGTCCCTGATTGCTGCCCAGGAGGTGAGAGACCTGTGGGAGGCCCCTCTGGACCCGCAGCCCCCCAGACACATTCCAGGAACCACTGTTCTCAGGAGGGTGGGTGGTCTCCTTCCCAGGAGAGGCCATACCCCAGGGAGCGAGCAAGCTGGGCTGCCGTTTTGGGAGAAGACAAACATGGCCTTCTCACAAGCCATGACATGGGGGCAGGGGAGACCTGGCTCTCTGCCAGCCCTGTCCGAGGCAGACCACATCAAAGGCATAGAAGGACATGGAAAATGTGAGCCCGGCCCTGAAAATGTGAGCGTGGAGCATTTGGACCCTGGAGGGGGCAGTGAGAGGTCGGGGGCTGACAGACCCCACATCCGGGCATCTCAAGCTGGGCTGCCAAGAGTCAGGAAATAGTTACCAGAAGAGCAGCATTTGTGTGGGTCTATGCCAGTACAGGCCGCAGCAGGAGGGCCCCCCTTGGGCTTGACCACTCGAGCATCCTGGGTGGGTGGTGGGCATGTTGGAGATCTTTTGTGTCATTACTTCACATTGCCCCCATTCTAGGTGATTCCACAGTGAACAAGACAAACAAGGTCCCCAGAGTGTACACGTCCATGTGGGAGGTGGACAGTGCACAAGTAAATTAACATGATTGTTTGAGGTGGTGGTAAAGGCTGCAGAATTTCAGGAGGCAGCTGATGTGAGGGAGGGCAGCTTTTAGGGAGCTGACCTCAAAGGCTCCTCCGAGAAGGTGTCGTTTGAGTTCAGACTCGAGTGATAAGAAGGAACCAGCCAGGCAGAGTTGGAGGGAGAATCCCAGGCAGTGAGTGCAAAGGTCCTGAGGTAGGAATAAATGTGGCGTCTTCCATGAGGCAAGGGGGAGCAGCCCCAAGGGAAATGGGTGAAGTGAACAGGGGCGGGCAGGGGCTAGATCACATGGCCTTGTGATCTGTCAGACCATTGATTTTATTCCCAGTGGCAGGACAGGAGCTGATAACAATTTAAGACAGAGCTTTGGCTGCCACAACCACACACCTCCGTGCAGGCAGAACAGACGTCATGGGTGTGTGTGTGTTAAATGTTACTCGGATTTTGCTGGCACATCTGTCTGTAGGGGAGTGCTGGGGAGTGTTTAGCAATCAGCCTTGTGGGGGCGAAGCCCCGATTTGTAGCACATAGCAGTTGCCGTGGTATAAATACTCCCACTGTGCCCGATCTAAGCTACCAGCGTGACGTCACCAAAGGTG
Organism: Ailuropoda melanoleuca; assembly: GCF_002007445.2. Taxonomy (NCBI): domain Eukaryota; kingdom Metazoa; phylum Chordata; class Mammalia; order Carnivora; family Ursidae; genus Ailuropoda; species Ailuropoda melanoleuca. Next base: position 5,120,226 of record NC_048229.1, read on the forward strand.
GAGCTGGGAGGGGACGTGCCGAGCACAGTATCCTATCCCACTTCCGCTGTGTGGATGTGGTTGATGTGAACAACCTCAAGAGCTTAGATCACGGATCTGTGTCGTCAAATAATTGGGAGGTGATGCATTTTCAGTACTTCTTACCTTTGTTTTTACCATAAGTTCTTTAACTGTCAGGTTGTGTAGTTTAGTTTTTAATAATGGCTGTGTTTAACAGCTTGCCTGCAAAATCCTTGAAAGTTGAAGTCTTCTCTCGTGAGCTGATCGGAACCAGCTCCAGCACATCTCTGTCTGGACTTGGGGCATCCCTGTCTGTGTTTCCCCAGGAGGGACAGATGGACTGGATGAGGAGGGTAGGGGGCCGAGGATCAGGTGGGGGTGGCCAGGACCAGGAATCTCTGTTGTGTCTTGCCTCTGACGCCTGACCCCGACCCCAGTTCTCCCACCTACCTGCCTTGGGCTCCTGGGCCCCCTTGTCCCCACTTCCAAGAGATGGCATGTGTCGTGAGGACAGAACCCCCTGCGGGATTTGCTCGCTGAGGGGCGTGTGGTCTCTACTCAGTGACAGGTTTGTTGACTGAGTGGCTGAGATGGCATTGCCCTCGGCGCTGCTGCGTGTGGGGTACAGGAAGCTCTCATGGCACGTTTCTGAGGACCTGTCATCTGAGGATTAAATCCCGTCAGCGCTCACTGGACTCTCTCCTGGAACCGACAGCCATGCGTCCATTAATAGGTTGCCGCGTTGCCCTTCAGCATGGGCCAGAAGACGTCATCCCCTGCTCCCCCCTCCACCTCTGATGGGAGCCTTCAGTGGCTGGCCACTGCCATCAGGGCGCCCCCACGTATGTCCGAGCATGGGGTTTAATGGTGGCCAGGCTCTGCAGCCATGTCCAGTATGTCACACAGTAAGGACAGTGCTTGTGTTCATGTCGCCGTGCCTTTGCCCAGGCACGTCCCTTCCCTGCAATGTCACCTCTCATCCTTGTCAACCGGAAGGCCTTTGGGGACTCTGCTCAGAGGCCTTCCCTGTCCCTGTGGATCAGGAAGAACCGCCACCACATTTGCCATGTGCTGCGCCTTTTAAAGTGTTCTCAGCACCGAGCCTCCTTCTGCCCTGGCGGAGTTCCTTATCTCTGTCAGCTGAGGCACCAGCTCCAGAAGTTTGGGGACCGCATTTTTGGTGGCGTGGTGTCCCCCTTTGTGGGCTCAGAGGCACGTGAGCGGAGGGAATGCGTAGGCAGTGGCACAGTTTGGCTTGAACGGGGGGAGCCTGTGGCATCCCAGCCCAGAGTAGCAGGCACGACACCTGCCCACAGGATCTTGCTAGGAAATGCTGTGCAACCTGAGGCGAGCTCCTGGACTTCTCTGTGTCCTGTGTCCTGTTCTATAGAACACAGGTAGTCCCAGGGCTGTTGGGAGGATTCGGTTAACTCACAGGGAGAACAAGGAGAAGGTGGCTTCGTCTGGATGTGTTGTCTTTGTTCATGCAGTTTTCTGTGCAGCCCTGGTCCGGGGCTTGGCACAGTGCCAGCTCCGTTGCCACTTGCTTGTCCTACACTCAGTGCTCCGGAAGCAGGGGACCCTTGGGGATCAGAACTGATGGCTCTGGCTAACCATAGATCCGGTCAGGTTTTCCGCAAAGCTGTGCTGTGGTTTGGGAGGGACATTCCTGACCAAGTACTGGGCATAAAGCCCATCGTGAGCCTGACCCTTGACGTGTCTGAAAAGCAGAGGTAGACCCCACGTCATGAGCTCCAGAGTCGTTTGAGATGGAGTTTGGCCTCCGGATCTCCCCGCAGGTCCACGGGTGTCCACCTGCTGCCAGTGGCAAGGGTCCTAGGTGTGTTTTGTGAAACAAGGATCCTTGAAAGCCTTGCTCCTCGGTGTGATCCAGGAACTAGCAGCATTGGCCTCCTCCAGGAAGCTGCCTAGAAATGCAGAGTCTCAGGCCCACCCAGACACATGGAATCTGCATTTTCCCACTACCCCAGCTGGTTCATGCACAGTCTAGATTGAGCAGCACTGGTCTGGAGCAGGGGTGGGCACATCATGGCTCCTCTGGCCAAATCTGGCTCACGGCCTATTTTGTAAATAAAGTTTTATTGGCGCATAGCCATGCCTATTTGTTTACATTTTGGTTGCTTTCAAGTTACAAACTGTGTAGAGTTGAGCAGTTGCAACAGAAACCAGTGGACCTGTGGCCATACAGAATTAACCACGTAGCTCTTACAGGAAAGGCTTGTTGGCTCCTTGTCTAAAGCCCTAGTTCTAAAGCCTGGTTGCCCATCAGAGTAACCTGGGGATTTGTGATTGGTATGGGCATGGCCTGAGCATCAAGACTTCCCAGAGCTCCTCAGGTGACCCGTGTGTGCAGCCATCGGGTGACTCTGAATTCCCCATGAAAGCCAGTGCGGTTCCACGGTCGTGGATGGCCTGAGGTCTGGACGGAGAGCCTAGTGGGTGGTCCTCCTCGCTGACCTAGCCATTGTCCTGCTTGTTGCCCTAGACCATTGAAGGCTTTCGGAGACTGACCTGGCTGCGGGGGGGCCTGTGATTTGGGGCCCTGTCTCGCCCCCTAAATCTGGAGTGAATGGAGCACTCCTAAAGCAGCCTCTTGACCTCTTGCGTGCAACAGGAGGCCAGGCGGATGGGGATTATTGTGCCTGGCGTGTCTCTCCCACTGGAAAACATGTTTGAGGCCGGGGGGACCTGGGGTTCCTCCCTTTCATCCCCTGCATCGGTGCCACTCAGCTTGGGGTGCCGGGACACCGCTCCCGAGGGATATGGCTGTCAGCTCACAGGAAACCATGAGCCTGTCTTCCACGGTGATGTTGCTGCCCTCCTCCTCCTCCTCACCCTTGTACTTAGGTCTTGGGAAGGTGTCCAGGCAGAGGCAGCAGGCACTGTGCTGGCACTGGGCTTGCACACCTGGGTGGGAAGGGATGGGAATAATGACCAGGCTCCAGTGCTGACTGGGACTCCTGAGCCTCCCCAGAAGGTGGGCACAGGTCAGGGGAATCTGGCTTAGAGCACCGGCTGCGGGGTGAGGGGCCTGCCAGGGTGGGTGGAGTCGGCAGGATGCTTGGCGAGGGCATAGGTGGGGTTAATTCTGGCGTCAGTTGGAATCCTGGTACTGCTGTTTATCAGGTTTGTCACTCGACTTCTCTGTGCTTCAGTTTGTTCTTCTATAAAACGGGAGAATGGCTTGGTAGAGGGATTGGTAAAGGAGGTGATTGTAGTTCATAGAGCAGTGCCCGGCACATGGCACTTTGAGCTATTTTTGTTACTCGTGCTGTGATATGGATGCTGATTCGGGGTGGGGGTGGTTACGGGCCGGCCCAGGCTCAGGTAGGGGCTTGAGGAGTCTTGATTGGGGGACAGAGTGGGCTAGGCAGGAAGGGGCAGGGATGCCCAAAGATACCCCCCACCCGAGGCCCCAGATTCTGATCAGAGACTTGAGTGGGGCCGTGGGGACCATGGGACCAGGCCATCAGTTGTCCTTCCTCTGAGACTGTGAGGCTTTGTTTCTCTGCAGGATGGGAACACGGGTCATTGCCCTTTCTGTCTGAGGTTGGCTAAGGGCATTAAGCAGGATAGTGCTTGCAGGGTGCTTGGTGTGCTGCCAGGGACAGAGCGTCTCTGTGGATGGAGACCCGGCTCACCACGACTCTTGGGTTTTCATCTTTGTCACTATCCTTGGGACTTCAGAGGGCCAGGAGAGCTGTAGAACGTGTGCAGCTCAGTGTCAGGCGTATAGTCAGCCCTTGGGAAATGCTGGCATCTTCCCAGTGGGGCTTCTCCAGGGTTTTGAGGGGGGAGGGCCTCAGGAAGGCATGTGGCTCAGTGCAGGCGCCGATGCAGACTCCCCAGGGCCTCCACCCCTGTTAATCAGGAGACATTGGTGAGGGGCTGGGCCTGGTGGGTGGGGAGCTGCGCCTCCTGGCCGTGCTGGGGTGGACAGTGGCCTGCTTTGTAGAGGATGAGATCCCGGGGGCCTTTGGGGCCCCACTGGCTAGATCCAGGGGTGATGACAGGTGCCTCCTGGAGGGTGGCCCAGAGTCAGGCCCATGTGGCCGTTGGGAGGGACAGTAAGAAAAGATTTGGAGTGAGGCTGCCGCCCAGTTGGGGATCTGGGTGCAGATGCAGCCAAAGGTGGTGTTGGGTGAAGCCAAGCCTCTTGGGGTTGGAAAGCCCCTGCCCTGCCCAGCCCTTGCATCAGGCTCTCAGGTGTTGCAGAAGTCAGCAAATCTGACAGGTGGAGACGGTAGCCATGCCTGGTGGCCCATGGGGCAGGGGATCCCTCCCCAATCAGCCACGCTATCTCTCCTCCCCTGGAGCCCGGTCCCTGACCCCTGCTCACCCCCCTGCCCTCATCAGGCAAGTGTGCAGAGGGCACGCTGTGTTGGAGCAAACTGGGAAACCTCTCTGTCCTTGCTTCCAGCTGCTGGGATGGACAGCTCCGAAAGAGACTCTGCCTTTTGGGTGTGAGAGGTGGCCACAGCTCCGAGGCTGTGGGAAGTTTGTGCTTTAGTGTGAGGAGTTCTGGGGGTGAGGGACAGGCTAGTTAGGGGACACCAAGCCAGCCACCGGGAATCGGCAGCAACATGGTGGGGGTGGAGAGGCTGTTCCAAGTCCAGCCGTTGTGCCCCTGGCCTCCTCTGACAGAATAGAGGGGGTTCTTGGAGAGGGGGAGGCAGAGCCAAGCCGGGCGGTCCCAGGGCGGCCACTGCCACAGCTTCAGAGAGCGAGGGGTTCCCTGCAAGCGTGCAGACCCACGCTCTGGGCTCCAGCGTTCGCAGAATGCCCTCCACTGGCCTGTGTTCCGCCGCTTCCTAAATTCCAGCCACACAAGAGGGTCTAGGGAGGGGGTCGCAGGCCCAGGCAGCCTTGTGTGTCAGACGGGCATGTGTTCCTGATGCGGAGGAAAGGTGCAGGGAGGGAGCAAAGTCCCGCCTGCCCCCACCTTCTGCAGATCTCCATGGTGGTTTCTCCTCGCTTGATAATTGGTATGACCGTACCCCCACCACATACACGCAAGGCTTTTTGGTGGGTTTGTTTTTCTTTCATTTGGCTCATTGGCACAGAAAGTTGGTCTGGTTTGGCAGTTGCCTGCAGGGAGGAGTTTGGGGTGGCTGAGAGGATCATTGTGTGTTTTGAAAGAAATCAGGCGGCGCAGAAAGGAAATAGGGCAACCTCACTTCCTCCCCCGTCCTGACGAGGGCAGGCTCAGCGGCCCCGGGTGATGGGGCAGGCTGGCTGGCACCTGCCTTGCCGCTGGGCAGATGGAGTAAGGCCTTCGGGAGGAGGCTGGTTGGCTGTGAGCCCCTTTCATCTCCCCCTGCGGTGGAGGTTCCTTCCCCTTGATGTGAAGAGAGCAAGCCGGCTGTTGTAAGAGGGCTCAGCATGGCAGCAAGCACCTTCAGATGGGCCAGGGCCCAGGACACCCCTGCTGCCTGCCCATTTTACAGATGTGGTGACAGGCTGAGAGGTGGCCTGAGCTTCGTCAGGGATGTGTCCCCAGGTTCCCCAGTGCTTGCTCTGCTCTAGCCGGAGGCCGACCAGCAGCCCTCCCCGTGCTGTCGATGGCACCAGTCCCACTTTCACACCCACGCCAGACACCAGCTCTGTGGGGTTCTCTCATTTCCGCCTCCTGGCCCCTGGTTGAGGTGTAGGCTTGCTGAATAGCCCTGCTTTCTAGGGGCAGGATCAGTACAGAGAGGTCGGTCCTCACCTAAGGTCACACAGCCGCCGAATGGAGGAGGCAGGAGTTGAGTCCAGGCTTCCGATTTCTACACCTCGCCCGGGACTCCTGCATCCCCAGACCCCGTGGGCTGCAGGAGCCCAGGCTGTGGTCAGGGACTCTCCCTTGCAGCTGACTCCGTCCGTCTCCCCTCCTCTGCCTGCTCACTCAGTGCAGGTGCAGACACTCACCTGTCTCACTGTCCCCCCCCCCCCCCCCCGGCAGCAGCAGCAGCAGCAGCAACAGCAGCAACAGCAGCAGCAGATGCCCCGGAGCAACCAGGAGGAGAAGGAGGAGAAGGAGAAGGACAAGGAGGCCGAGAAGGAGGAGGAGAAGCCCGATGTGGAGAACGACAAGGAGGAACTGAGCAAGTAAGGCCGCCTGGCCGCCCATCCGGGGCCCGGCCTTACCCCCACAGGTGGCGGGGAGGTGGTCCTGACTCTGCCCAAGACTGGGCTCCCGTGGGCAGCACTGTGTAGAGGCTGTGAGGACAGCGGTTTGGCATCTGCTGATTGCCTGCCGGGAAGGGAGGCATCTTCGGCTCCGTCTGCACCTGACAGCCCCCCTTCCGGAAGCCTGCTCGGCCCCCTCCTCTCTCCTCCCGCCCGCCCTTTCCTCCTCAAACCCTCTGGAGACCTCAGAGACTGATAGCTCATTTGAGCTCTACTCCTGAGCTAATAAATCTCGGCAATGACTTTGGAGCTCTTTGCCTCCTCATCTCCTCCCCCTCCTCCGCCAAGTCTCCCGAGATACCAGGCGGGGGAAGGGGGATCAGAGGAGCTGGAGGAAGGACTAGGTATGCAGGCGGGCCCTGCCCTCACCTTTAGAATTATCGCTGTCAGTGTGAGTTCTTGCAGATCAAGGCACAGCCTCCCGTGCCTGCCAGGGGCGGGTGCCGAGCACAGCCAGCTGGAGATTCACGCCGGAGAGGGGGGCGGGCACGGCTTCGTGCCAGGTACCTGGAAGAGGCTCAGGAATGTGGCTTCAGAGAACATCTGGCTTCATTACCCCCCGTCTCCCAGACGTCCAGGGAGGGCCTTCAGGAAGATGAATGGGAGGCGGGGGTGGTAAATCTGAGCGGCCCCACAGTCAACCCTCCTGAGTCGGCTTCTGAGAAAGCCCCAGCCCTGGGTACGGAGGTCGCATGCACCCCCACACACCTGGCTCAGCTGCAGAAGCCCGGCGGGAGACTTCCCTTTTGTGTGTGCTGCAAGGCATGGTGGCCCTTGATAATACTGCCAGCAAAGCGAGTGCCGTTTCTAGAGCCCCACTGAGCCTCTCTGCTTTGGGGAGTGAGGTGGCCTTGTAGGTTGTACCCGCCTGCACCCCATGCAGTTAATGCAGTAGTCTTGCAGACGGGGAGCAGAGAGAAGCTCTCTGTTGGGCGTGTGAGATGGTCTTGCAGACAGCCACCGGCCTGTGCACAGCCGTCCTGTTACGTACCAGCCCCCAGCCCTCATTCAGAGAATAGAAAGCCGTGGTTTGGACAAATAGAGTGGCACTGCAGAGAGCTGGTAGCCACGGCCCCTCGTCCAGTGAATGAAGAAGGCTTGCGGATTGCTGCCCGCCAGCCCTTACCCTGAGCTTTCTCCTGTCCCCTAGCCTCTGATTAGTACAAACCCCCTGGCAGCCAGCGTTCCTCGAGCTAAAGAAAAGCAGGTCTCTTGCAACTGTCGTCTGGTTTCTTGGCACAGGCAAAGCCATCCCTGTCTCCCTCTCTGGCCTTTAGGGAGAAGACGGACGACACCTCTGGGGAGGACAACGATGAGAAGGAGGCAGTGGCCTCCAAAGGCCGCAAAACTGCCAACAGCCAGGGAAGACGCAAAGGCCGCATCACCCGCTCGATGGCCAATGAGGCCAACAGCGAGGAGGCCGTCACCCCGCAGCAGAGTGCCGAGCTGGGTGAGTTTCGGGCCGGAGAGGACGGTGGGTTCTGAATCCCAGCTTTAGCTTCCGAACTTACTGGGTGACCTGGGGCGAGCTCCTAAACCTCTCTGTGCGTCCTCATCCACACAGTGCTTGCTGGGTGTGGGAAGAGCCTACGACAGTGCGTGGGGTGTGGGAAGGGCTCAGTGGCTGTCAGCCCTAGTGATCCCAGAGCTGGGAGCGCTCACATAAAAGTCGCAGTCACCAGTTTGGGTTCTGTTTTTCCATCAGAAAATCTGGCTGCACTTGGCCCCATTTCTGCCAGGAAGCAGTTGGCTCAGAGTAGCCGCCACCCCTTTTTAGAAGGATCTGGGCATAGAGTGTAACCCCCCTCCCTGCCCCCCCCAGCCCCGGTAGGCTCCTGGGTTCGTATTTCCCTTCTGTGGGCCTCAGTATCTCCTGCTCAGCAGACGTCCACCCCCGAGGTGCTCTGAACCTCACTGCCCCCCCACCTCAAGTTGGGGTGGTAAGGGGAGAGATGGATTGAGTAGCAGTTCTCAAGTTCAGCCACAGGGGGGCAGCCAACGTGTGTTTGTCATCGGTGCCCTTTTGGCTGTTGGGGGGGGGCCCACCTTCGCACCTCTGTAGGAGCCCCCCTCCTGGGCCCTGAGTGCTCAGGCTGAGGCCCCAGCCACTGGGAAATCTTCCTAGGGTGGGAGTTGATGAAGGTGATGTTTCGTTCTCGCAGATGCCCCCTACCCCACACCCAGGGTCTGTGTCAGACACCTTTCTCTTCTTCCTGTAGAAGATAATTTGTACCCATTTCATAGATGGGCTGTTTGAGGCTTAGAGAAAGAGTATTGCCTCCACAGTCATGGAGTTAACCAGAATTCAGACCCAGCCCCGTTGGCCACAAATTTCATGTGACTTCTGTAGGCTTTTGCTGGCTGCCCCTTTGTGCCTGGAGGCCAATGTGTTGGTGGGCCTAACTTTGGGAAGCTCCTCTTGGGCCCCAGGCTGATGTCAGGGCTAGTCTACCGGGTGGAAAGCACCACCCCAGGCCCTCCAGCGGGCTATTCCAGCACCCCCACCCTGAGCTCCGACTTCATAGCTTCCCTCTAAGGATCCCCTTGGGAAGGAAGGGGAAGGTTCGTGAAGTCTCACAGATTGGCAGGCCGTGGCCGCAGGGAGTGAGAGCCATCTCCCCTCTCTTGGCTTGAACTGTTCCTTCTCATGTCCCTTCTACTGGAACTTCTCTTCACGGGTCAGCCAGCCTCTACCAAGCACATACTTTGGGCCTGGTGCTGTTCCAGGCACTGAGTCCATGAAGCTCGTTCCTCGTTCCTTCATGAGGTTTTAAACAATTTACAGGGAAAAATCTGGGCTCATATCTAGGGGACGTTGGAGGAGAGACCCAAAAACAGTGCCACAGTGGAGGGCTGGCTAACTCTGTGTGGTGTCAAGGGGAGCCACGTCCATTCTAAGCTTCATCCTGACCAGGGGGAGTTGGAGCATATGGCAGTCACCCCTGTAGAGCAGCATTGTCTGTGAGGGACCTTATAAGCCGCAGGGGACAACCGGCCATGTCTGGGACCATTTTTGATTGTCACAGTTGGAGTGGGGACTACTGGCATCTAGTGGGTTAAAACCAGGGGTTTAACAGCAAAGAATCACCCGTACCGACAAGTCCACACTCAGATGAGGTCCCTGCCCATCCAGAGCTCATGTCTCTAGTCCCTCTGACCTTCATGTGGTCACCGTGCTTTCAGGTAGGTTATCCCCTTCCCAACCAAGTGCATGCAGAGATAGTTCTCACAGCCCAGGCCCTGAACCACCTCAGTGTCCCCACCTGTAAAATGGGCTGATGACACCACCTCCATCCCAGCGGGTTATGTGGAGGCTGGACTGCCTCTTGGGCTGCTGCCAATGCACCCCGTTTTCCTTTTTAGCTTCAATGGAGATGAATGAGAGTTCTCGCTGGACCGAAGAAGAGATGGAGACAGCCAAGAAAGGTGAGGGTCTCTGGGGGCTTTGACCGATCTCAGTGGGCATCTGGGTCCTGAAGCACGTGTGCTGGGGAGGATGAGGCACATGGGCCCTGAACCGGGAGCTCCGGTGCCGTCTGGAGGGGCAGGCCCTGCTTTCAGGCTCTTCTCAGATTGGTCACTTTTCCTTGGAGTCTCAGTTTTGCCCTCCAGTGGCCACGTCATCAGGCTCCATGGTGTGTCCCCAGGGTGGCATCGAGGCACAGCCCAGAAATGGTGCAGCTCATGCTGTGCACACGGGTCAGTGGACAGCTTCTGTCCCCTCCAGGCTCAGCACGTCATGGCCCCGTAGATACTGGCAGCAGCACACCTGGGCGTCTCGGAGGGGCGGCACAGAGCTTGCCGGCAGCCACCACGGTGGTCACAGGGTCAAGCTGTGTCTCCCCCTCCACTGTGTCATCTCCCTGGGGGCGGCTGGAGGCCATGTGCGGTAGTGCTGACCTCACATCCTCCCTTAGAAGCCAGCTGTGTGTTCATTGGAGCCAGAACGGCAGGGTCCTTCCCTTTCTGGCTCAGTGACCTGTCTCTGTGCCTCCGTTTCCCCTTCTGTGAAATGGGAGGGGCATCTGAGTTGGTTGTGAGGACCCAGAGCAAACAAGCATCAAGGGTCTGAGGATGGGTCCTGCACTGTCGGGGCTGCATCCTGTGGGCTCCCCCTTGTCTCTGGGCCGACTCCTCCCTCGCCCGTGCCCAACACTGACAGGAAGGCTGAGGCTGGATGGCGCCTGACCCCCATTTACCTGCCTGCTCTCATTTACTCTGATCCCAGCTCCCAGAGTGGCTCTTGTTTCCATTCCGTTTCACAGAGGAGGAAGTAAGGAGTGAGGCCAAGGATGGCCTGGGGCTGGGAGCAAGCCCAGGCCTCCAGCTCTCGTCCCCCTGGCCCCACCAAGGCCCCACCGCTGACCTGCAGCTTCTTGTGCCCAGAGCTCCAGGTCGTGACTCACAGAGGGAACAAATGTCCTTTCTTGTGAAGGCCCAGGGTGCACAGGGGCAGGCGAGTGTGAGGACGGGGCAGCCTCCAGGCCCCCACCCTCCCCACCCTGGGAAGGGGGTGCTGCTGAGTGGCCTGAGTGCTCTGCCCTGGGGTTTCAGACACTGACTAGGAGCAGCCCCAGACCTGAGCAGACCCCTCCCTCCCAGCTCCTGTCTGGGCCCCCTGCCCTCCCGAGGCCCCAGGCCCCTCTTCCGAGCTCCCCGCCCTTAAGTGTGGCGGACCGTCAGCGGCTCTCCGGAGAGGAGCTGCCCTGCCTCCTCTCCTAGGCGAGGCCCTGGAAGATGAGAGCTCTTCAGCAGATGAGAGCAGTACGCATGGGGGCCTGGGCACTGTCTCTAGCTGCAGGGCGCGGGGGTGCCGTTAGCCCCCCAGGGGGCCACACTGTTGTTCTTCTCTGTCCTCTGTCCACTGTGCGGTTTCCAGGATGGATTGCACCATTGGGTGCAAAGGAGGCTTCCCTGAGATTGTGTGAGTTTTTTCCTCTCCCTTATTTAATTTCGGTAAAATACATATAACATAAAATTTATTATTGTTTTGACTATTTAAAAGCGTACAATTCGGTGGTATTAAGTACATTCACTGTGTTGTGCAACCATCACCTCTGTCTAGTTCCAGAATGTTTTATCACCCCAGACGGAAACCCCGTGCCCACAAGTGGTCACACCCAGCCCCCAAGGCCTGCCAGCCTCTGGCATCCACTAATCTCCTTTCCGTCTCTGTGGATTTGCCATTCACATGAATGGAATCCTGCAGTACGTGCCCGTCTGTGTCTGGCTTCTCTCACTCAGCCTCGCGTTTTCGAAGTTCATCCATGTTGTAGCGTGTGGGCTTCGTTCCTTTTTATGGCCGAGCTCTGTTGCACCTCCCGGAGGGACCCCATCCTGCTGATAATGTTCATTCGTTCGTCGATGGTCCTGGGGGTGTTTCCCCCTTTGGGCTCTTGTGAACAGAGCCGCCAGGAACATTTGTGTAGGATTGCACGTTTTTTTAACCACACGTGAGACCCTGCATCTCAGCTGTTGGCAGCAATATCACCTGCCACCCCCTACGCCACCCACTAGGCAGTGAGGGGCTCCGTGTGCATGTCCCAGGACTGCCAGCCGGTGCTCCCACAGCCCCCCGCCCCCCGCCCCCCGCAGAGTGTCTTCTGTTGTCCCGGCGGCTCCATCCCTGGCTCCCTCCCTGTTGCCTGGGAACCGGGAGTTGGCCAAGTTGGCGGCTGTCCTCTCTCTCCCTCTGGGAAGGGCAGATCTGGGGAATGGGAGGTCGGCGGGGATGACTCACCAGGCGAGACGGGAGTGTGCCCCACTGTCTCAAGGTTGGGTCCTCACAGCAGCAGTGAGCTCATCCCGGGTCCTGCCCACAGAGACAGCAGCGCAAGAACCCCCTGGGGACTGTGCACGCCAAGGCCCTGCTCAGTGACATTTGTAATAATGCGATGAGCGCCAGCGTGCTCGTCTGCCGTGAATTACAGCAATCTGGACAATTACTGCTCAGGGTGGCTGCTAATGGCTGTGTGTTCCAGGCAGCAGGAGGGGGCGGGGCAGGGAGGCAGGTGCTGGCAGCCCTGGTGACTGTTCTCCACCACAGGCAGGGGTGGGGAGGCTAAGAATGTTGTGGAGCCCCCCGTCCAGCCCTCAGAAACCCAGGAAGGGACTCAGGAAGCAGACGGCGTGCACTCATCTTGCTACCCAGCCTTCCCATCGACCCAGTGCTTCACCCTGTGCAGGGCAGGGGTACCCAGAAATGAGCCGGCCTGGTCCCTCCCATGGGGAGCCCTGGGAAGTAAGCAGCCGGCTGTCCCCAGGGCCTTGGGGGTGTTGAGCCTGCCTGGAGCATCCCAGACTTCCAGAAGTCTGGCCTTGAAGGTTGAGCTCTCCCCGCCATTCCCAGAGAGAAACCAGGCCTTTTAGCTCTGTGACCTCAGGCACGTCCATCAACCTCTCTGTGCCTCCATTTCCTCATCAGTCTAGTGGGAATTAGGATATAGCGCACCATGTGAGTATCCTGGAGCTGCCCTACCAACAAACAAACTGGGAGCCTTAGGAAGAACAGCAGGGCGCTCTCTCCCAGCTCTGGAGGCCAGAGGTCCGAAGTCAGGTTGTGGGCAGGGCTGCGTTCCCTCTGACTCTAGGGAGGAAACCTGTCTTGCCTCTCCAGCCTCTGGTGGCTGCCTCGGTCCCTGGTGTTCCTCGGTTTGTGGGCACATGGCTCGCATCTCTGCCTCCATCCTCACGTGGCCGTATTCCCTCTGTGTGTGTCTGTCCAAATTTCCCTCTTCTTACAAGGACCCACCCTAACCCAGGATGATCTCATTTTAATGTGATCGTATCTGTAAAGAGTCTTTTTCCCAATAAGGTCACCTTTGGAGGTGGCAGGTGGACATGAAATTCAGAGGGAACACGGTTCAATCCAGTATAGCCTCCATTTGTTCTCCAAAAAAACAAAACGAAACCCAGAAGAGCTTAGGGCAGCTACGTGTCAGGCATATTGAGGTCCCCGTCACCATTTGTAACTCTCACCCATCCCTCAGCCGTGTGACCCTGGCCTGACCCGTCCCTGTCTTGGCCTCATTTCACTCCTACTCTAGCATGTGACTGGGACACCATCTCCTGGGGGTATCATAAGGGGGGCATGAACCATAAATGTACGGTTCTTAGTATACAGTGGGTGCTCAGAAGAGGTAGGCCCACAGTTTAATACAGAAGAATACTCCGGAGCCTTTTGTGCTGAGTTCAAGCCCTGGTTCTGCCCCTTCCAGATATGTGACCCGGAGCATTGTTCTGCTTCTCTTGGGCCTTGGCTCCCTGTGCACATGTTGGGGAGGTGGAGTGGAGGTGAGTGACCTGCTGTGCAGGTGTAAAATGACACTTGGAGGAGGTTCCAAGGCCAGAGAGGGTTCCCCTGAGATAGGGGCCCTCGGGCTGGCATGAACGATAGTAACACTGCTCAGTACTTCTCAGTATTCCTGGGTGCGAGGCAGGTGCTGTTCTTAGTTCCTTTATTCACATTTAGAAACCAAGGCTCAGAGAGGTTAAGTGAGCTGTCTCAGGTCACACAGCTCTTAATTGGTAGAGCTGAGATTTGAACCCAGGTACTCTGATTACGGAGTGGGAATGGGGCTACTGTGAAGTTTGAATGAGTTAGTCCATGGGCATGGCTACTAATCAGATAATGAGGGGCACCTGGGTAGCTCATTCGGTTAGGTGTCCGGCTTTTGATTTCGACTCAGGTCCTGATCTCAGGGTCATGGGATCAAGTCCCACGTCGGCCTCCGCACTCAACACAGAGTCTGCTTGAGATTCTCTCTTTCCCTCTCCCTGTGCCCCTACTGCTTGCGTGTGCGCACTTGTATGCTAGCTTGCACTCTCTCTCTAAATAAGTAAATAAAAATCTTTTCAAAAAATCAAATAATGAGGGAGGGAAGAGCGTCCCAGCAGCAGGAATAGCACGTGCAAAGGCCTTGTGGCAGGGGCAGTGTGGTCAAGTAAGAAGATATTGAAACACGGATGAGGGGGTGAGAGGCAAGGGATGGAGAGTCTTTTGGGATCCTGGCCTTACCAGCTGTGGGATGGAGTTTGGTTGTTACTCTCAGAGCACGGGGAGGCGGTGGAGCAGGGCCCACAACAGCTGTAGGGTTCTGGGTGGGCAGGTGGGCACCTTCTCTTCTTGTGTATATGGAGTCAGGACTGCCTGCCCTGGGGCTCACACCAAGTAGGGACTGAGCATGTGCAGGAAGCAGCCTCCGCAGGAACCGGGCAGCTCCAGGGAGCTGGCTGCCCGCCCTCAGGCTCCGCGCCATGCTGGGCAGGAGGGGCAGGCCAGGAGCTGGGCTGGGATGCGAGACTCTAGTTCCCCTGGGAAAGGTCAGCCTGGCCTGGCTCAGAGTCTTGACCCAGCTGTGCGGGAGGTCTGGGGCTCTGCTGGCAGCTCCTCTTGGTCCCCAGCATCTCTCCTCTGCTGGGCAGGGTGCCAGCTGTGGAGGGGGTAGGGAAGCCCCTGGTCACACCATTCCAGACCAGGAATAGGCACTGGCCTAGCTCCAGGCTACCAGCCCCTCCCTGGCCTCAAGTGGCGTGCCTGGTGAGGGGAGAGAGGCAAAGTGAGTGGCTCAGAGTGGAGGCTGCTGCAGGGCCAGGTTCCGGTGGCCCCGGGCAAGTCTCCCAGGCTGGGTGGAGCTGAGGCCGACCCCAGAATTCTCTGGTGTGCAGTAATGCTGGGCCTGCAGCTCTTGCCCCCACCCCCCCCTTTCGTGGGGAGTGAAGGAGAAACCTCTAATTGCTTTGCACCTCCAAAGTGCTTGTTGTGCACGCTGGCTGGTTTAATTAGTTTTTACGGATGAAGAGTCTAAGGTTCAGGGAGGGGAGGTGTGAGCCCCCAGCCACGGAGCTTGAAAAAGCAGGCCCTCCCCACACACAGTCCGTTGTCAAAGCCTCCTGCTGCCCCTACTGCAGGGACCACAGACGAGGAGCAGCCTGTGCGCTGTCTGGACCGCAGCACACCCACTGGCGGAGGCTGTGACAGGCAGCGTGGTGCGGTGGTCAGTGTGCAGGCTGGGCTCACGTATGCTGGGCCACCTCTGGTGTGGCGATCAGTGAGGGCCCAGAAGGGGACAGGGCCAGCCCTCAGAGCGGGTGCCTGAGGGAGGCTGACGTAGAGGGGTGGCGGTATCAAGGGTCGTTAGAAGGGACAGTGTGGCGGCATTAAAGATCATTAGAAGGGACGGGGCTGATGCGGGTCGGGAGCTGCTGCCACCCTTGGGCTGCTGCAGAGGAGTCACATCTTGGGCACGTTGCCTCCCAACCTGGATGCTTCTGGTGTGTGATGGTTCAGGAGGAGGACAAAGTCGGGTTTCTGCATGACCTCGGGGTGGAGGGGGCGGGCAGACTTGGGGAGGGCTCCAGACCCCTCTGTAGTTCCTTGTCAGGCCCCTCGAACATACAGTGAGGCACCTACCAGCCCACTTTGCTCCCAGGAGGAAAATCCGCACGTCCGCGTTCCAGCTGCTAAGTCCTCAGGGAGAGCAACACATGGCAGCTTACACAGCAGTGATGATGCGTGTTTTCACGTGGCAAGTGCTCACTGGTTTGAGCGCTTTGCATGAATTATTGTACCAGGCGAGTGCTGTACATATGTGGACGTACACGTGTGCGCACACACAAAGGCACACACACACACGACTTCCTCTTTGCAGACGAGACAACCGAGGTCCAGAGGGCTGAGTGATGGGCCAGCACGTGCACAGCGGATAACGCAGAGCCACCCCACCCCGGGAGCGTGCTCTCTGCTCTGCTCTGTAGGAAAACTTGACGCTGAACGCGTAACAGTGGCATTTTCCCAGAGTGGTAGGCAAGGCGACCTTAGGTCACACAGAGGTGACTTGTTTTCATCTTAAGTGTCTACTGGACTGTGTGTTGGGGGAGGAGAGGTGGCTATCTGACATCCTATGGATGATTTGTAGCTCTAATTGCTGAAACTGGGGCTTATTTTTAAAAGCATAAATGGAAAAAAAAAAGGCAGGTAAGTCAAAGTTCAGGCATGAAGTTGTCTAGCCAGGATCCTGACAGGATTTCAGGACTGGCCTGAGTTTTGGAAGCTCTGACACAGAGTCGGTGCCCAGCCGGGTTGCCAGCTGAGTGGCTGAGTCCATGTCCAACCCACCCAGGGCTTGGGGTTTCTGAAAGAAGGAAGTACTGTGACTCAGGACTAAGCTTGCTGGATTTTTTTCCCCTCTCCTTCGACAGTGTTTTGGGCAGAAAATTTTGTTTCGCAAACTGGAGTTTCTTTTGGAAAATGGCAGCTGGCAGGAGGGATGGGGATGTGTCCTTCTTGCCGGCAGCCTGTGCTCCTTCCTCATGGAGGGAACAGAAAGCCTCAGGGTTGGAAAGGGTTGGCTGGGGCTGGGGAGCCACCGTGTTTTCCTGGAAGGGGGTACCCATTTTCCAGAAAGCAGCTGTGGCTTCCCCATGACCCACATGGATGGTGGTGTGCCCCTGGGTGCTACCAGGCCCTCCCTGCCCTGTTTATCTGAACTCGCTGATGGTGGCCTGGGGGTTAGCTGTTGGTGTGGGTTCATAGACCCTCCGGGGAGAGAGCTGCCTGTGGCAGGGACCTCGAGAGGGGGCCAGGCCAGGGCCAGGCCAGGGACAGAGGCCTTTCTGGGGGCTGAGTCACTGCTCCTGTAAGAACGGTTCATCACAGGCCCCTGCACAGTGCATGGGAAGCTTCCTCTGAGGGTGGCCAGAGCAGTCAGTGGCTATGCTGAGCCCCCCAGGCCATGGTGTTGAGACACCCCTCCTGCTACCACTCCTGCAGCCACCCACTGCTCTGTCTCCTTCGGAGCTCCGAGTATGTGACTCAGACCTCCTGGCTTGACTTCCTGTCTTGGTCAATTTCACTTCCTAGTTCCTGCCTCCTGACTCTTCAGAATGAAACTCCTTCCTTAGAAATTAGAAGTGGGGTCGGGGAATCCAGACCACAGCAGACATTGGGAGAATCTGCCATCTGGGCATTGGCGTGAAACGCTTGTGGGTATGCCCCTGGGTGTGAGAGGTGGGCACTGCCTCCAGCCTTGTCTAATGAGGGTCCAGGGCACCGTGCTGGGATAAAATATTCAGCCCCCTCCTCTCAGGAGCTCCTTCCTGAGAGCTTCAGAGAGGTGGCAGAGATGCCATGGGACACCCAGGAGGTCCCCAGACCCAGACACTCGGGGACTCTGGAACTTTGTTCATTTACCAGGTGCCTTCTGCATGCCTAGCAGTTATGGGTGCAGAGACGTGACAGGCAGTGAACAGTGGAGCAAGGGAGCCAATTCTGAGAGTGATAGTGCCCTGGAAGTAACAAAGCCTCGTGATGGCAGGGTGGCTGGGGGGGATAGCTTTAGAAAAGATGGTCAAGGAAGGCTTGTCTGAGGACGTATCACTTGAGCTGAAGGAGGACAGAGGCAGATTTGTGAAAAAGCCATCCAGGTAGAGGAAACAGCTCGTGCAAATGTCCTGGTCACACTCAAGGGCTGGACATAAAAAGTCCCAGTGGCTGGAGTGGGTGAGCAAGGGGAGAAGTAGGAAGCAGCCTGGCCAGGTGGGTGGGGCTGGTTCTGCAGAGCCTCACGCGCCACACTGAAGCCTTTGGATTTTATTCGGAGAGGCATGGGTTGTCATTGGAAGATTGGCATTCTCAAAGCTCACTTGGACCTCCCTGCAGGGTATGGATTGAGGGACTCAGGCAGAAAGTCCTAGATCCCTGGCATGGTTGGGATCCCAGGATGAGGGCTGGGTGCGTGGGTGCGTTAGGGATGCCTGTTCCGTGGGTTTCCATGGGCAGGACATAAAGGCTGAGGGCTAAAGAGACAAGCAGGTCAGTGACCCTGGAGTTAAGAGAAATCGGTCATGACCTGGATCTGGATCCAAAGTTCAACCCCGTTAACTTTCAAACTCCCGGGAGCTGCCTACGACATCTCTAGCAGGTGTTTATACAGGGGCAGGCTGCTCTGGTTGTCAGGGGTGTCTCGGAGAGGGAGGAAAGAGGCGGCTGTCGTCCCGAGACCCTTGGGCAACAGAGAACCGTTTGGGGACTCCAAACCCTTCCTCCCAGCCCTCAATGGTTGGAGGTCTCATTTGCACTCAGAAGAGACTCCTCAAATCCTGAGCTTCCTCCTGGAATGTGAAGCCGGGCTCACCCATCCATAGACCAGAGGGTGCTGGAAGGAGTGCACGGCCCCCTTCCTGTGGTCCCAGACCGCCATAGTGTCCCACGGAGGGCCTGGCAGCTTCAGGCCGGGTGGGGGGCAGACCGCAGGTGGAACTGGCACAGGGAGGGGAATGACAGCGGCAGAAGCTGTTTGCTCCCCGTCTGCTGGGGTGGAGAAGCTCTGTTTTTCTGAACCCTCATCTGTTCTTACCGCTGCTGCTGACGCCGCCACCGCCACGGATGGGGAGAGAGGGAGGGGGAAGCCAGTGCCAAGTTGGCCCGCCCCTTCTGAACCTGGGCTTCTGCCACGCTCCCCCGCCCGCCCGCTCCCGAGAGCCTCCGTCTGGAGGTCACATTCAGCCCTGACGACGCGTCTCGCTGGGTCAGGCAGCGGGAAGATCCAGCCCAGGCACGCAGCGAGGCTGCTCAGGGCACTGCTGCCCCGTCAGGCTTGGCTCTTTGGATTCTGCCCAGCAGAGGCGTCCGGGGACCGGGGGCTCCCGGCCAGCACCCCTTGCTGAGCGTCTGTTCAGGGTGCACTTGTGCCTGGAGGAGCCTCGGACACTGTGCACCCTGGTGACGCCTGGCACGGGGCACGAGCACACAACTGACAAGTTCCCGCCGCTCGC